>NC_090253.1:63176126-63326126 GCF_037325665.1 Littorina saxatilis | reverse complement strand
TCTCCCATCCCTCGAATAAATCCTATTCTAAGGTGAGACTCCGCATATCGAGCTAGATACATTTTTACCCACTACAGGATCTTTTGTCACCTGACTGACTAACTATGAAATTCCCTCAACCTATTTACTTTGTTGGACCTCTAGATGGAAGAACGGTTCTTTCCTATTGGGATAAATTTAAGGATGGTCTAAGACCTCAGAATTTGCTATTTTAACTTCGATAAGAACCGGACGGACAAATCCCCCTATTCTTCACCAAAGTGTTTTGTCCCTGATGCCAAAATCAAGTTTCCCCCTTCGCAAAACAACAAACGCGGACAATATAGTCCGTCTTTTTTCCTTTATCTTTACACTTGCTGATCACAACAAGCGCTCTTTTAATAACTGTTGGCCATATTTAAGCAACCTACAACACTATCTTCATCAAAGAAACCTTGTCTCTCCTCCCTTTTACGGATGCTGTCTCTCCAAGTAAGATCACTGAACGACTGGCGGTTAACGTTATTGCCACAACGACGAGTCGTTATGACATTCGCGTTGCCTGACTAAATTGACAACTACCTTTCAATGGCTTGAAAACATATTTTAAACACTTTCGTCCACATTTCTACCATTTATCATATTAACAAACACATTTTCCCAATGTTTATGAATCTTTACTGGTAGACCCCATCGGTACCATCCAAAATGGCCGACCAAAACAGAAACCGAAAGTTCGATTACCTCCCTTGCGTCGTCTAGCTTTGGTTTCGATACTACTTACGCTTCTTTTAAAATCTGGGGCCAGCGATAGCATGACAGAGGGAACTCTGTATGCCATGACTGTCCCAAACCTTCAATATTTATTTTATCTAATGCTAATTTTTTCAAACATGGCTCTCCAGCCACACTATTATTCACAGTCTCCCTGGTTAACATCTGTTAGGATATCAAGTATGTACAGTCTGGTGGGTCATCAATTTAATTCAGTCTGTTGGATTATCAATTTAATTCAGTCTGTTGGATTAGGTCTGGTAGGTTGTCAGAAAAATCCTTTCAGTTGGGTTATAAGGGTAAATTCTGAGTAGTATGTTGCGTTATGAAGTTAATTCAGCCTGTTAGGTCATCAGTCTGTTGAGTTATCAATGCATAAGGCAAATCCAGTCTGTTGGGTTATCAGGTTAAAATTCAAATGAAGAAAATCAGAACAGAGGATGGCAATCAGAAGTGAGTACCTTATGTTCAAGTTGAACATCACACACTGTCCGTCCTCTTCTTTTCTTCAATCTCTTTCTCTCTCAGTCATCCCTTCTGTTTTATGTATTTTATGTGCTGAAGAAGAGAACATCTCTGTCAACCTTTCTGTTTTATGTATTTTATGTGCTGAAGAAGAGTACATGTCTCCCTCTGTCATCCCTTCTGTTTTATGTATTTTATGTGCTGAGGAAGAGAACATCTCTGTCAACCTTTCTGTTTTATGTATTTTATGTGCTGAAGAAGAGTACATGGTATGTCTGACTCTCTGTCATCCCTTCTGTTTTATGTATTTTATATGCTGAGGAAGAGAACATGTCTACCTATGTCATCCCTTCAGTTTTATGTATTTAATTTTATGTGCTGAAGAAGAGTACATGTCTACCTATGTCATCCCTTCAGTTTTATGTATTTTATGTGCTGAAGAAGAGAACATGTCAAAACCGGCCCACGGTGAAGTTGTTCGTGTTGCTGTTTATTCTGGTGAACATTTTTTTCCTTGTTATCTTATCCAAGAAATTGATAATTTTTCATTTTATGGGGCAAGCACGACCTCACTATGACCTCAGCATTTGATTTTAACCAGACCTGTATCATGATGGGAGGTGGTCATCCAACCGTAGAAGCCAGTAAAGTTACAAAGCTCTCAGTTTAAACATCTGAGAAAACCTAAAAGTAAATTTTAATGACATGAACGTGACACACTGTGACCTTGAAATTTGATGCCAGACTTGCAGTTTAGAAACCTTCAAACCCAAAACATTTCAAAGCTCTAGCTGCAAAAACATTTGAAATATGTAACCTCAACGTTTAGATCTTTGCTGACAGACGGACGGGTGGACAAACTGACACTGCTCATTACAAAGATTACTCAGGTAAGTCAATAGAAGCAAGCTTACCGTATTGAAGTTGTTCAGTCCTGTAACAACACTGCGGCATGTCTTCAGCCACATCAATCTCTATCTTGACGTCTGACACAACGCCTGTGTCTCCTTCCTCCATGCTGTTACGAGAAGCCCCGACCCCTGACTGTTCACTTTTTATGGTGTTGATGATCCCTGACTGTTCACAATCCCTGACAATCCCTGACTGCATGTTCACTGTTCCAGGCACTGCTGTGACAAAACAAAACTGTCAGATTCAACATTTACAGCAAAGCAGGTAAAGGTATTCCAGGATATATAAACTGAGCAAAAACATTATTGCACCCATTTTTGTACCCCAACTAAAACGTTCATTCCTGTGTCATTTCATTAAAACTTTATATTCTTTCTTTATTTGGTGTTTAGGCCAAAAAAAAAAATTGCCTGTTTCTGGTAACATGGCTAAAAAAAAATAGGGTCGGTAGGTCGGGATTTTTTTTTTATTTTTTTTTTTTTTTTTTACCCCCAAATGTAGACCAATAAAACTAACTTTAAAAATCGCGCAAAGAGACTGGATTCACTATACATAGAGACAAGACACTCAACACATTTACAAATCGTCAGCGGACTTTCGTTTTCACACGTTTTTGTTGTTCATTTTCTCACCCTGTCCTTTACCACCAAAAAATAAATAAAAATTTTTGAGTTTGGAAAAAAAAAGTTTAGGGTCGGCGCCGAAATTTAGGGTCGGTCGGGTGACCAGAAACAGACAATTTTTTTTTGTTGGCCTTAACGTCGTTTTCAACCATTCAAGGTTATATCGCGACGCCGGAAAAGGGGGGAGATGGGATAGAGCCACTTGTCAATTGTTTCTTGTTCACAAAAGTACTAATCAAAAATTTGCTCCAGGGGCTTGCAACGTAGTACAATACTGTATTACCTTACTCACTGGGAGAATGTAAGTTTCCAGTACAAAGGACTTAACATTTCTTACATACTGCTTGGCTAAAATCTTTACAAAAATTGACAATAAATTATTCTATACAAGAAACACTTAACAAGGGTAAAAGGAGAAACAGAATCCGTTAGTCGCTTACGACATGCTGAGTGAGGAGCATCGCCATCGGATAAATTCTTCCCCCTAACCCACGGGGGGAGACTTAAATTGCAATGGATTATGATCTTTGAACTGACTACGCTCAAGTTCAACATTACCCTTATTTGTTGAATTTGCCGGGGAAGCATTCAGCCTTGAGTTCATTTTGACAGAAACCAGGCTGACGTCCTAAGAGAAAGGGGGAATGTACGTTCTGGCTCACCGATTCCGACAGACCCTAAATATTAACCAAAAATAGGCTTCTGGACTAAACTTTTACTAAAATGAAACATGTATAGTAGAAAGCAATCAAATCAAGATAAGTAAGATTAATACTTCTTATTTCTGTTAAATTATTTATATCTGCGTTAACAACAACATTTTGGTTTGACGTCTGTTTCTTTATTGTGTTAGAATCCTTTTGAACAGCAATAAATACTTCTTCAACATTTAATGGTCTCCAGTTGAGATTTATTCCTCTCATTAGAACAGTGTTTGTGGTTTCTTCCCTTTTCCTGACAACTATATCAAATATCATAGTTGCATTCTGCCCTATTGGAAGCTTGGGTATAAAATCGACAATGGTGTCAGCGTTCTTTTCAACACTTTGTTTTCTGTGAATGAGATAGTTGTTCTTATGGAAAGGTTTAACTGCAACTTCTCCCCTGCTGTTAATCGCAGGAACAAGGCTAACAATTAGTGGTTTAGCATTGATTGACTTACGGAATGTGTCGTCTTTTCCAACAAGAGTGTATGGACTCACAAATTCAAACTTCATTTCCCAGTCAATCTTTTTCATAACAGGACTAAGTACCCATTTTTTATTCTGATGTTTCCACATGTAGTATGTGTCATCGACAATTGGATCAGGTACATTAACATCACGGATTTGACCTATTGGTTACCAGTAAACAAATGTATGCAATAGAGAGAAATAACACTTACCAATCCAAAAAGCTGCTTCCTCTTCATTGTTTTCCAAGGCTTGATGGATGTGCTTGCGAAGAGACAACATTGTTTTTATTGGAAGATTTAGTTGTTGGAATTTGGGATATGTCTTGAGAAGAATGCTTATATTAATGAGATCTCTCGCCCATCTAGGTGTTATACGTAACACTTCTAAACAAACACCCTTGTATCTTCCAAAATGTCTATTCCTCAGCACTTCTAAATATTGTCCATAAACAACCACAATTTTTAGGGTATCTGTTGCTTTACTTTTGTATTGTTTTTCACAAACAAGAAGCTTTTGTTTGAGTTCCTCAATATCTGTTGTTCTTGTACTAAACAACAAAGATTCGCTTGTTGAACCATCATAGTACAGATGATTTTTTAGACCCTCTAGGAGCTCCGACCCTCTAAGTGAAGTCAAGACGTTTGATTTCTTTTCCCGTTTGTTTTGGAAGGTAACAGGTATTGGCTTTTTGTGAAGATTTGCTTTCAATTCAAACTCTTCTGCAGCCTTATGTCCTCTCTCTTGGAAAATTGAATCAAGTTGTTTGTAAAATTCAAGAAGTTTTGTATGGTACTCAATGTGTTTTTTTAAACTCTCTAGTTTTTCAGAGTCAACTTCTGTTTTAACTTGCACACTTTCAAAGTTAATGTATTGATCACATTCGGTACTTTCTAAATCAATCACCACAAAGTCTTGACTGAGCCCAGTATGAAGTCCATAATCATCCTGCTCCATACTAGAAGAAGTGTTTGACTGTGATAAATTCCTAACTTCCTGTTCTGTTTGCTGATTCATATTTTCAGGAAGAATTGAATAAGTTGATTGTCTAGAATAATCCAACAGAGCTTGTTGTGCAGCGTTTACTTCTCTAACTTCCTGAGCTAACTCTATAGATTCTGGAGACATGTATGTTTGAGACAGGCAAAACACTTTTCTCACAGAAAACACGTCTTCACACCACCACAGCACCAGGAAAAGTGTTGGGCGGACGTGACGTAACTGTTGCTATCACATGATTTAATCTTGTCTTGCCATTGGAGGAATATGTAGAGGTTACATGCCGAGTCTCAGTGATTATCAAAAATAATGGTCGAAGTTAGCGGATCATGAAAAATGCGAGCTTTAGCGAGGTTTTTCATGACCGCGAACTGAGACCATTATTTTTGATAATCACTGAGACGAGGTATGTAACCTCTTTATTCCTCCTTTCTTCAGTTATTCAAAGAAAAGAGGAGTTTTTTTGCGAAAGTTTGATCGAATCCTATTCTCTCAATCAGTCAACCTGCGCAGGCGATCGATTAAAGCTGTGGTGTATTTATGACTTTCCGGGGCTAGGAGGTTGAAAAATTGGGACAAAATCATGTACAGATTTCTGTACAGCAAACACTACCCGAAACCCCACCTATACGGCGTGTATGACCTTGAGAGCTTCAGTCAACGCTTGAATTTTGCAGTGGTAACATCCGGTTTGCTCTCGCAGAGCTGAGCATATTTGTCAAGAAGGATCGAGCAGAAAAAATAAACGACTTGGCAGGGATTCGAACTCAAGGCCTCGGGGCCTCGAAATGTCGGGTCCGATGTTTGAACCGCTAGGCCACTTCACCAGTGTTGTCAAAGATAAAAAATTGATAATTTTATATAATTCTACGCTTCAATTACCATTCATGCGTTGCAAAAACGTAAAAATTGACATTAATATTTGCCTTTATTTGCAAACATGTTTTACGGAATCGCAGTACATTACATCGTCATGCTACATGACATTCGCGCCATGCAAATAGCTGCGATATCTCTATTTACAACATGCAAGAAAATGACAAGAACAGTAATTGAATCTCTCCAAAGCTCTGTGCAGTTGAAACCAGACATCTAAGAAATGGTTATACATGTATTCACTTCTGAACAACGGGCGGATAGAGATATAAATCATGCTGCTTCAAGAATAACATAACATGAATTCATATCAATGTTTTTCCTGCTTTTTCTCAATTGGCGCAGTAGCCTAGTGGTTAGGACATGAGACACGAAGTCTCGAGGTCGAGAGTTCAAATCTTCGCCGGGGCGTTTATTTTTTCCCCTTGATCTCTCTTGAAGATAAAATATGATCAGTCTTGAGAGAGCAAACCGGATGTTATCCCTGCAAAATTCAAGCGTTGACTGAAGCTCTCAAGGTCATACACACCGTATAGGTGGAGTTTCGGGTAGCGCTTGCTGTACAGAATTCTGTACATGATTGTGTCCCTATTTTTCAACCTCGTAGCCCCGGAAAGTCATAAATAGACCACAGCTTTAATGCGCGTTTGTATAGTTCCGTGCAAATCATTCCATTCTGTTAACACTTCTTGTCAGTTTTCCTATTTTGGGCTAAAATCAAGTACACAGATATGCTGTTATTCTGCTGTGGCGGCAAAGGCAGATATTGTGTGTTCTGTATATATGTTTTGGTATCGCTCAGGATAATGTTTTTGGCTGTGGCTACATCCACGGGTCCGTGCCTCGAGTCCCCTATGCTAAATCCACGTCACTGACAAGGGACGCTACTCTTGCCCAATATTTTCCTGCTTTCGGTTCGGCACTTTACAGACATGACTTGGACGTTAGCTGTAAAATATCAATGTCATAATTCCATGTTTAGACTTTATGAGCAGTATACAGCGTTCTCTGTGGTGACATTGCAACATTGCAGCCCCCCCCCCCCCCCCCCCCTCTTAATACGAACCTCACCTGAACTTGCATGTTTATTCGGGATTTGCACTTTCCTAGTTTGCGGTGATTTGTGATGCAGTGTGAAGCATGTGTCGATTGTTCAAATGTTTAAGTGAATGTTGTCAACGTGTGGACTAAAGCTACCAACCGGAAGATGAAGAATGATGTATTGGTCTTCCCTATTCGCTAGATTGGTGCTGAGGGGCTGAACTCCGTAAGTCACAACTGTCCACAGTACTCCCATGATTTTGAATTCACCATTTTTTGCTCTCTTAAAATCTAAGAAGATCAAGCGGTCGTTCAGCAATGAGTTTGTGAATTCAGTTACTTCTCTTTATTGTTACAAGACCCAACACAGGGTCTGTTATTTTATGAAAACAAATTGCAACTTCCTCCTCATCCATCTCAACAATAATGGCGCCAAGAGTCCCGAGTGCCAACGCGAGGCTTCGACTGCCGAGTGATTCCGAACGATTCCGAGATTCCGCGGAAATGACGTCACTGACGTGGATATAGCATGGGGGACTAGAGGCACGGAACCGTGGATATAGTCACTACCAATGTTTTTTCGTCAAATGGGACTAGCAGACGAACTTTTGCACCCGTGTTCCAACGTTAAAAACAGTATGAAGTTCAGTTTTCTGGGGAAAATAGTGTATGAAACCCCTTTATGTTGTTTAAATTGATGAGATGTGTGCATTTGGTTGCGTGTGATTTGTTTATTAAATGAAATATTGTTGAAAACTGACCGTCGGATTGCAGTCTGTTGTCGAAGGAACTGAGTGAAAAGAAGGGGAACTACTCTTGTCGCTAGACAAAGTATGAGTTACTTGCCTTGGGAAATTGCTTGTGATGAACGGCTTGACGGCACGGCAGATGAGATTCAGAAAACAACCGAACTCATGGATTTTATATGGAGATTCATGTGTTCAGGCCTGTAGTTGTTAATTTAAATGCGGTATGTTTGTATTATTTGCTCCAGAGATGTATACTTCGTACATTAGAGCGTTCGGAACTTTTCAGTCGCAAAAAGTAGTACCGAAACAGAACAACCTCTCAACCCATTGCACTATCGAGGATTCAGGCTGTTGCTGGGTCGTTATTTGTTTGGTTGCTGGGTGATTATCGAAAAATAACTACCCCTACAAGTTTACAGAGGTAAAGAAGCAGAGGGGGGAATAAAAAAGACAAGCTTGCAGGCCTGGCAGAACACACGCTGGCTGTTTGTCTTCACCAGATCAATACGGCAATGATGCATATATCTGTATGCATGGATATTGAGATTGCCAAATTAACTCTCAACGTCAACATGGTAGTCACCATGCCCCTGTCAGACACAGCAACAACATGTATCCTTCTGTCACAGGTACACATTTTGAACACACGTAAAAGTCCATATCCCGCACAACACAGATTTATATTTAATTAGAATCAAGTACAGTGCCATCTGTCTTCACTGGCAATAACACATCAGGACTCGTGTAACATCATTTAGTTCGGCCTTCACTGGCAATAACACATCAGGACTCGTGTAACATCATTTAGTTCGGCCTTCACTGGCAATAACACATCAGGACTCGTGTAACATCATTTAGTTCGGCCTTCACTGACAATAACACATCAGGACTCGTGTAACATCATTTAGTTCGGCCTTCACTGGCAATAACACATCAGGACTCGTGTAACATCATTTAGTTCGGCCTTCACTGACAATAACACATCAGGACTCGTGTAACATCATTTAGTTCGGCCTTCACTGACAATAACACATCAGGACTCGTGTAACATCATTTAGTTCGGCCTTCACTGGCAATAACACATCAGGACTCGTGTAACATCATTTAGTTCGGCCTTCACTGACAATAACACATCAGGACTCGTGTAACATCATTTAGTTCGGCCTTCACTGACAATAACACATCAGGACTCGTGTAACATCATTTAGTTCGGCCTTCACTGACAATAACACATCAGGACTCGTGTAACATCATTTAGTTCGGCCTTCACTGACAATAACACATCAGGACTCGTGTCAGTAACATCATTTAGTTCGGCCTTCACTGACAATAACACATCAGGACTCGTTTAACATCATTTAGTTCGGCCTTCACTGACAATAACACATCAGGACTCGTGTAACATCATTTAGTTCGGCCTTCACTGGCAATAACACATCAGGACTCGTGTAACATCATTTAGTTCGGCCTTCACTGACAATAACACATCAGGACTCGTGTAACATCATTTAGTTCGGCCTTCACTGACAATAACACATCAGGACTCGTGTAACATCATTTAGTTCGGCCTTCACTGACAATAACACATCAGGACTCGTGTCAGTAACATCATTTAGTTCGGCCTTCACTGACAATAACACATCAGGACTCGTTTAACATCATTTAGTTCGGCCTTCACTGACAATAACACATCAGGACTCGTGTAACATCATTTAGTTCGGCCTTCACTGGCAATAACACATCAGGACTCGTGTAACATCATTTAGTTCGGCCTTCACTGACAATAACACATCAGGACTCGTGTAACATCATTTAGTTCGGCCTTCACTGACAATAACACATCAGGACTCGTGTAACATCATTTAGTTCGGCCTTCACTGACAATAACACATCAGGACTCGTGTAACATCATTTAGTTCGGCCTTCACTGACAATAACACATCAGGACTCGTGTAACATCATTTAGTTCGGCCTTCACTGACAATAACACATCAGGACTCGTGTAACATCATTTAGTTCGGCCTTCACTGACAATAACACATCAGGACTCGTGTAACATCATTTAGTTCGGCCTTCACTGACAATAACACATCAGGACTCGTGTAACATCATTTAGTTCGGCCTTCACTGACAATAACACATCAGGACTCGTGTAACATCATTTAGTTCGGCCTTCACTGACAATAACACATCAGGACTCGTGTAACATCATTTAGTTCGGCCTTCACTGACAATAACACATCAGGACTCGTGTAACATCATTTAGTTCGGCCTTCACTGACAATAACACATCAGGACTCGTGTAACATCATTTAGTTCGGCCTTCACTGACAATAACACATCAGGACTCGTGTAACATCATTTAGTTCGGCCTTCACTGGCAATAACACATCAGGACTCGTGTAACATCATTTAGTTCGGCCTTCACTGACAATAACACATCAGGACTCGTGTAACATCATTTAGTTCGGCCTTCACTGACAATAACACATCAGGACTCGTGTAACATCATTTAGTTCGGCCTTCACTGACAATAACACATCAGGACTCGTGTAACATCATTTAGTTCGGCCTTCACTGACAATAACACATCAGGACTCGTGTAACATCATTTAGTTCGGCCTTCACTGACAATAACACATCAGGACTCGTGTAACATCATTTAGTTCGGCCTTCACTGACAATAACACATCAGGACTCGTGTAACATCATTTAGTTCGGCCTTCACTGGCAATAACACATCAGGACTCGTGTAACACCATTTACTGAGTTCGGCCTTCACTGACAATAACACATCAGGACTCGTGTAACATCATTTAGTTCGGCCTTCACTGACAATAACACATCAGGACTCGTGTAACACCATTTACTGAGTTCGGCCTTCACTGGCAATAACACATCAGGACTCGTGTAACATCATTTAGTTCGGCCTTCACTGGCAATAACACATCAGGACTCGTGTAACACCATTTACTGAGTTCGGCCTTCACTGACAATAACACATCAGGACTCGTGTAACATCATTTAGTTCGGCCTTCACTGACAATAACACATCAGGACTCGTGTAACATCATTTAGTTCGGCCTTCACTGACAATAACACATCAGGACTCGTGTAACATCATTTAGTTCGGCCTTCACTGACAATAACACATCAGGACTCGTGTAACACCATTTACTGAGTTCGGCCTTCACTGACAATAACACATCAGGACTCGTGTAACATCATTTAGTTCGGCCTTCACTGACAATAACACATCAGGACTCGTGTAACACCATTTACTGAGTTCGGCCTTCAGGAAAAAAAACTACCACCTAGCTTAGACACTAGCCCAACAAACGAACAAGGGGGTGTTTCGGATTACTTACGTAATCAATCACTTCTTTGGTTAATCACCTCACCAAAAGCATGTCTGATAACTTATTCAACATGCAAAACATCTAAAAACAAAGAGACTGCCAACGTTCCAAAATTCAGAATTAAAAAACAAGAAAACTAAGTTGTTCAGTCGAACGGTTGTTATTTGACAAAACAATAAGTTACGTTCACAGATATTTCGACCCAGCTTGTGTCTCCTCCCCAAGCGGCTGCACTTTTTGCGAGCTAAGTATTTTTTTCTGTTTGATTAATATTAATTTTGTTTGTCTGTGCACTTAAAAGACCGCTGGGTCGAAATATCTGTGAATATTGTTTTGTCAAATAACAAACGTTTCAACAACTTAATTTTCTTGTTTATTTTAATTTTTATTCAACATCGATGATTGGCGGATCTCTCTCTCTCTCTCTCTCTCTCTCTCTCTCTCTCCTTTTATGTTTATATTTTGTAAATTATTTACATGTGTATATATATATGTATATACAGTGAAACCCGGCTATATTGAAGTGGCACGGGACCCGGGAAGACCTTCAATATAGCCGGAACTTCAATATAGGCAATTTTCGGTTATATTGAATTTCCCTCCTTCTTCCTTCAGAAATTCAGTATAACCGAACTTTTTTTCACTATACGTTCTCATTTCTGTGTCCACACATTGTGTTTGATGTGAGATATATTCCCATTAATATTTCACCTGTTGGCTGTTGTTCTTCGAGCCTCCTTGCTTTTTTCTGCACACACACACACACACACACACACACACGGACACACACACGCACCCCCCCTCCCTTACACACACAAACACACATTCCAAATTCCTCAGCTACTTCCTTTCTTTTTTTGCAGCCAGATTCCAGCTTCTGAATAAGCTCGATTTTTCTTTTAATTGTCAGACTCACCCTTTTTACATTTAGTCAAGTTTTGACTAAATGTTTTAACATAGAGGGGGAATCGAGACGACCTACCGACCCCTATTTTTTTGGCCTATGTTACCGTAAACTTTTTTTGGGGGGGTGGGGGCCTTATCTTAGTCTTCATCATTGCCTGATTCCAAAAACATATAAATATGTTATATTCGGATTAAAAACAAGCTCTAAAAATTAAAAATATAAAAATTATGATTACAAATAAATTTCCGAAATCGATTTAAAAACAATTTAATCTTATTCCTTGTCGGTTCCTGATTCCAAAAACATAATAGATATGATATGTTTGGATTAAAAACACGCTCAGAAAGTTAAAGCGAAGAGAGGTACAGAAAAGCGTGCTTTGCAGCACAGCCCAACCACTACCGCGCTAAACAGGCTCGTTAATTTCACTGCCTTTTATGCGAGCGGCGGACTACGGTCATTGTGAAAAAAATGCAGTGCGTTCAGTTTCATTCTGTGAGTTCGACAGCTTGACTAAATGTTGTTATTTTGCCTTACGAGTCTTGTTTGTTTTGCAGCCATTTTTGCTAGTGTACAAAGGGAAACTACTCGCATGAACAAGAGAAATTAAGTCTACGCACCACAAGACGTATACATGGCGTAGCTGTCAGAGGCCCGCGGCATTGTTAGACTGTAATTGTTATCAGAGACCTCCTGACTCGAAAGTTGATGCTGATCTGGCCTCTCCCCTAACTCAACTGATTGCGCTGACAGAGGCGTGTCATATCATTCGGCGCCCGCGCTGTCATTGTTCTTAAAAATAAAAAGTTAAACAAATCTTTGGAGCAAACATTTAATATAGCCAGGTAAAAACGTCCCGTGGGCTGAATTTTTGTTTCAATATAGCCGGGATTTCAATATAGCCGACTTCAATGTAGCCAACATTTTTTAACAAAGAAAAAGTAGAGCTTCAGCCGGGACCTGAAAAATTCTTCAATATAGCCGGGATTTCAATATAGCCTACTTCAATATAGCCGGGTTTCACTGTAGTTAACTATAAGGCCAGTGGTTGAGAACACTTGAGGGCGACAGCAGCGAAATATCCAAGGGAAGTAACTACCTAAATAGCTCGACCCAGAATGTACACTGGGTTACTTCCCGTATACTGATTTGACTGCGTACTTCACCCAAATGGTAGGTTGAAGGGTGTCTACTTCAAGTGCATGTTGTTACTTTCAGTCTGTGTGAAGTAAATAGAGAAGTGTTTCTTTTCCGGTTTGGTGCAAATCCTTTCTGGACAGATTTGTCACTGTTGCCACAAACACAGAAACAGACATACAGACAAAAACACATACACACACACTCTCTGATTACACATACGCGGCTACAACGAATAACATATTATTGTCAGTGTATATTTTAATAAGATGCAAACATCTTGAGAATATTTGATACATAACAAGGCAATCCTAAACATTCTCCACCAATAGTTATTTGGCTATAGTAATCACATGTGCAACATTCATTTAACATATTACAGTTAAATAGCAATAAGACAAAAAAAAGCCTTGCACACAAAAAAGATACAAAGACGCAGATGTTGCATAAACTTGTTTACATCTAATCTGCATTGCATTGCAATTGAGAAGTGGCCATAGCCAAGTAAGCACCACATAACTATGTGACTATGTGACACAAGGTGCACACAAAGGGTGACCTACGCTGACTTCCTTTATACAGGGTGACTCATGCATGTTGACAGCCACTATACTGGGTACGTGACTCATGTTGACAGCCACTGTACAGGGTGACTCATGTTGACAGCCACTATACAGGGTGACCCATGTTGACAGCCAATATACAGGGTGACTCATGCATGTTGACAGCCACTATACATGGTGACTCATGTTGACAGCCACTATACAGGGTGACTCATGTTGACAGCCACTATACAGGGTGACACATGTTGACAGCCACTATACAGGGTGACTCTGGTTGACTGACACTATACAGGGTGACTCATGTTGACTGCCACTATACAGGGTGACTCATGTTGACTGCCACTATACAGGGTGACCCATGTTGACTGCCAATACAGGGTGACCCATGTTGACTGCCACTATACAGGGTGACTCATGTTGACTGCCACTATACAGGGTGACTCATGTTGACTGCCACTATACAGGGTGACTCATGTTGACTGCCACTATGGAGGTCTCCCTATTGACGTCGTCATCACTTCGTGCGCACCGGGGTTTGGAGGGCAAGAGGTCACCGCGCCGCTTAGCGAAAACATGTAAGCGTGGTGCCGATCGCGAAGTTTCGCTGCGGCGATTCCGTATTTGCGTCGACGATTTGGTTAAATTTCATTCAAGATGGTGAATACTTGTTGCATAATGTTTCCTTTTTATCCGACACCTGAAACAGTATTAATTTGATTTGATGGGGTTGTTATGTACAACTAGAAACACATTTTTCATTGTCTGCGATGTTCTGCCAAGCATGTGTGTACAGTTTTATGCAATTCGACTGAAATGTGTAATTGAAAACAAAATGCAACACTATTTACTTTTGATCTCAAGTCTGAATCTTTTTTTTTTTAATTGGACCAATGTGCAGTTTTATGTTATTTTTGTATTTGACTGGTATCTACCTGATTTGAAACTGTTTACAGTGATGCTAAACCTGAACAGAACTGTGTACAGTTACTTTTATGTTTTTTGACAAGTGTGTGTGTCACGATCGGGTGACAGAGACCAAGAAAGTGTCACTCAGTGGAGTGCCTGTTCTTGGTCGTGTATGATAGAAAGCGCCTGTGCGTGATATTGGGTTACAGCAGAGTTTGCTGACGGTGCTCTACGAGCACGGATGTTTTGTATCGCACGAGTTTTACAGTGGAGGTTTCTGCTGTCATAGCTAGGGCTGACGGTTTTTCGCTGACAGCGCACACGGGATTTTCACGGATTGAGTTTCTCGTGTCTTTTTCTGCTTGGGAGGCAGAATTGTGTATAGCTGGACTGGTTTGGTGACAAGGTCAGTCACGTGTATTTGGCTAGGTGGTCTGTCAGAGACTCAAGGACGGCACACTTGACACCCAGCGGCAGAAGGGGAAGGATCGTATACACAGTTTCTAGAGTATGATGGTTTTTCACCGAGTATTATATTCGGCACTCTAGGGGAACTTCCACGAGTTATTTCTTCTCTCTGCCACGTATTTTGCTGAGGACAAGTCGTCAACTTTCCTTCGTCGGCGATGGCTTTCGCATAAGGATTCGACAAGGGGTTCTGGACGGTTTTGGTCACTGTTGACGAACAGAGGCTGTTCCAGGGAGGAAGCGGACTTTGCTTCCATTGAGAGTACAATCATAGGCTTTTGAGCCTTCGTTTCGTTTCGCTTCGCTTCGTTCGCCTCGCTTCGTTACGTTCCTGTAACATCTGCACGGCTGACTCTGGCGGGAACTGTTGAGGCTACGCTAACCAGGAGACCGGCTAACCAGGAGACCGGCTAACCAGCGGACCGGCTAACCGGCAGCGGACCGGCTAACCAGCGAACCGACTAACCAGCATACCGGCTAAGCAGCAGCAGCAGAGATAAAGCTAAGTGCACCATGTCGTACGCACCCCGTTGACCACCGTTGTCTTTTCGTATCTATGATTTCATTGGAGTAGTGACAACGTGGGGTGTGTGACACCTGCACGAACTAGGGCTTTTCGGACAGAACATTCTCATTTAACTATATTTACACGGGTTCAGCGTGTTCCTATAATTTTCTACATACTACTGGCATTTTGTCAGTGAACACTGGTTTTTTACGTGTTGAGAACGTAAAAGGAACATATTTTGAGTGAAGGCTCGAGGGAGGTGGAGAGTTTATACATAAACAGGCGTCTGAAACTTATACTTTTGTTGACTCTATTTAATTGTATGACTGCGAGAGTGGATCGTGGTGTGGTTAGTTAATTAGTAGTAATTAACCGGTTCATAATCACCTTGAGTGATATATTGAAACGTGACACATGGGGGCTCGTCCGGGATTTACTCAGTTAATTTCTGACTGATAAAGACCCACCAATTAAGGATAACTAAGAGCAGATAATCTCGTCAGTGCTCGACTTATTTTCTGCTTGGTGCTACCCTTTTTTGTATAGTTTTGATCATATACCACACCTTAAGCGATTCACATCTTGCAGGAAATGTAAATTGTAATTTGTGAGTTATTGTATGCGCTAACTGTGATTACTTCCCTTTCCTTTGTTTGTGAATCTTTGTTGTTGTACGTTCAGAGTTTTCCGTTGCAGAGAGCTGAGCGGGGTTAACGGATTTGTTGTTCGTTTTACTCAGTTTTCTCTACATTGTTGTTTCGCATTCTGTAACAGGTTACATTTCTACCGTCTTGTTTTACTTGGATTTTTCTCCATATTTTGACTTTGTTGGAATTTTGGGGGGGAAGGGTCCGAGGACTTCTGTCCTAACCAAGGCTGTGGGAAACGCTTTGTTTCACCGCAAAAAGCAGCCGATAAAGTAGGCCACGGCTGTGGGAAACACTTTGTTTCACCGCAAAAAGCAGCCATAAAGTAGGCTACGCGTTTTGTTCTACACCGTTTGGATTTTTCTTCTGCATTTTCCGGTTGCTGGATTTTTGTATCCACCGCTTTCATCACCGCGTGTTCTAGCTATAGCTGCGTTAGACTTATTTTGGTAATAAAGCTTTGCTAAAACTAACCATGGCTACAGGGGGATCTCCTACGAGGAGAATAACTTTCGAGACTCCTGGGAGCGAGCAACCGACTGAGCGAGACGCACGCGTTAGAGCCCGAAGCGTTCTAAAACGCTTAGAAGTAGAACGGAAGGAAGAATTTGAGCGACTGACAAGAAAAGAAGAACGTGACCGACAGGACAAGAAGGACGAACTTGACAGACAAGAAAGGGAACGACAGGCAGAACGACAGGCTGAACGAGACAGACAGGAAAGGAAAGAAGAACGTGACAGACAGGAAAAGAAAGACGAACTTGACAGACAAGAAAGGGAACGACAGGCAGAACGAGACAGACAGGAAAGGAAAGACGAACTTGACAGACAAGAAAGAGAACGAGACAGACAAGAAAAGAAAGACGAGCTTGAGAGACAGGAACGACAGGCCGAGCGTGACAGACAGGAACGGAAAGAGAAAGAGCAGGCGGATCGCGATCTCCAGCTAGAGCTAGCTAGGCTACAGGCCGAGAAGGGTACGCTTACTCAGGCTAGCGCGCCGACGTTTGTTGCCGACCGTACGAGACTGCCGACGTTCGACGATGACAAGGACGAGCTCGACGATTTTTTACGCCGGTTTGAGCGCATTGCATCTGACCAGAAGTGGGAAGAGGCCACGTGGGCTAGCCGCCTTAGCACCTGCTTAAAAGGACGCGCATTACAGCTCTACAATGCTTTGGATGACGACGAGGCGAGAGACTATCAGGCACTTAAGAAGGCGTTACTCCAGCGCTTTAACCTGACTGCTGAAGCCTACAGACGACGTCTGCGTAACAGCAAGAGACTGAGCGGCGAGCTGAGTCATCAGTTTGTGGCACGCCTTAATCTCTACCTGCGGCGCTGGGTGGAGATGGCCGAAAAGGACTGGACCGTCAACGACCTTGCCGACCTCATTGTCATGGAACAACTGATGTCCAGCCTGCGACCTGAGGTGGTGACCTTCGTGCAGGAACACCAGCCAAAGACTACTCAGGAGGCAGCCGACTGGATCAGAGTGCACGAGGACGCCCAGGCGATCTCCGGCAAATCTTCAGGCTCACGGCCAGGAAAATCGGGAAATTCGGGTTCTTCAGGACCCAAGGACGGGAAGGACGATCAGGGACACAAGGGATCGAGTTCCAGATCTGACATCCAGTGTTACTACTGCAACAAGCGGGGCCACGTGAAGAAGGACTGCCACAGGAGACAGGCTGACCAGAAGGGCGTTCACTTTGTTGGCAGTGAGGAGTTAAGGGACGTCACGAGCTCATGCACAATTCCACAACTCTGCGTTCCGTGCTCCAGGAAACATTTCCAGCCCCACTGCAACGTCTACGTTAACGGAGTGAAGGGCGAAGGTCTGCGGGACACAGGGGCAGACATGATAGTGGTTCGGGCGAGTCTGGTTCCAGCTATGGCCTACACAGGAGACAGCATCAGAGTGAGAATGGCCGAGGCATCTCACGCTTACGACTTGAACACGGCAGTGATCAAGGTCGTAACCCCGTTGTTCACGGGGACCATTGTGGCCGTCGTCATGGACGATCCTCCATGCGACCTGCTCATTGGAAACCGGGTCCAGTTTGTGGACGGCGTCACCAGGGAGGTTCCCGTTTATCGGGCTCCCGACGTCATTTCAGTGCTCACGCGGGCACAGGCGGAGCGAGAGGACAAACCTCTCAAACCCCTACCTGCTGCACGAGCTGCCCTGGGGAACGTGACCCCCGCGCTTCTCGCGAAGGCTCAGGATTCTGACCCGACCTTAGCTACTCCTCGGGAGCATGCGAAGTCGGGGAAGGTGAAGCTGAGCGGGAAGCATGGGAGGTCAAGGTTCCTCAGGGACAAGAAGTTGCTCTACCGTGAGTTCAGCAACCAAGAAGGTACATTCAAACAGGTTGTCGTGCCTCGCGAGTTTCGCGAGGGTGTCATGGCAACGGCACACGACTCGATTCTGGGAGGTCATCTTGGTACCAAGAAGACCACGGATCGTGTCTGGCGCCACTTTTACTGGCCAGGCATCTGCACGGATGTCCGACGTTTCTGTGCGTCCTGCGATAAGTGCCAGAAGGTGGTTGCCAAAGGAAGGGTGAGGAAGGTCCCCTTGGAGAAGATGCCGCTCATCGACGAACCCTTTCGTCGGGTGGCAGTGGACATCATCGGGCCCATCTTGCCTGCGTCTGAGGACGGAAACAGATACATTTTGACCATGGTGGACTACGCTACTCGATACCCAGAGGCGATCCCTCTGAAATCGATTGAAGCCACGCGAGTAGCTGAGGCTCTGGTTACTATGTGGTCCCGGCTGGGAATTCCATCAGAGGTACTCACCGACAGAGGCACGCAGTTCACGGGAGGAGTGATGGCGGAGGCAGCACGACTGCTATCACTGGAGCAGCACTTCACCACTCCTTACCATGCTCAGTGCAACGGACTGGTGGAAAGGTTCAATGGCACCTTGAAGACCATGCTGAGGAAACTAGCTCAGGAGAAGCCACGCACGTGGGACAGGTACATCCCAGCATTGCTTTTTGCATACCGCGAGGTTCCTCAGGAGAGCTTGGGCTTTTCCCCATTTGAGTTGTTGTACGGCAGACAGGTACGCGGTCCCATGGCTATCCTGCGTCAGGCTTGGACGGACGAAGAAGCCGACGAGGAGGTGCAGACGACAGCGACCTACATCGTAGAACTCAGGAACAGGATTGAAGAGACCTGCAAACTGGCTCAAGAGAACCTGGGGAGAGCAGCACAGCGTTATGCGCGAGGATTCGACCGCAAGGCACGGCCGCGCAGCTTCAAGATTGGAGAACGGGTGTTGCTACTTCTACCTGTCAAACACAACAAGCTACAACTGCAGTGGCAAGGACCTTTTGAGGTGACAGCGAAAGTGGGCCAGAACGACTACAGGATCATGATGCACGGGAAAGCACGCCTGTACCACGCCAACCTGCTGCGCGCCTACATAGAGAGGACAGCCTACGGGGAGAAGAACAAAGACCAGAAGAACAAAGACAAGAAGACAGAGAAGGTTGCAGTCATCAGGGGTGAAACGAGGGGTTGCTCGTTCTTGAGGACGACCTTTCTGTCTGGAAACAGACCATCAACCTCTGCAATATCTTCAGGTTGCAAGGTTGGCAAACGCCAGACTTATGCGCTGGGCGTTGATTCTCCAACCGTACCAATTCACGGTACGCGTCATTCCGGGCGCCAACAATGTTGGAGCTGACTTTCTCTCTCGGGCAGTAGAGGAGAACATGACTGTGAGCGAAACCGAGGTTTCGTCTTGAAGAGGGGAGGTGTGTCACGATCGGGTGACAGAGACCAAGAAAGTGTCACTCAGTGGAGTGCCTGTTCTTGGTCGTGTATGATAGAAAGCGCCTGTGCGTGATATTGGGTTACAGCAGAGTTTGCTGACGGTGCTCTACGAGCACGGATGTTTTGTATCGCACGAGTTTTACAGTGGAGGTTTCTGCTGTCATAGCTAGGGCTGACGGTTTTTCGCTGACAGCGCACACGGGATTTTCACGGATTGAGTTTCTCGTGTCTTTTTCTGCTTGGGAGGCAGAATTGTGTATAGCTGGACTGGTTTGGTGACAAGGTCAGTCACGTGTATTTGGCTAGGTGGTCTGTCAGAGACTCAAGGACGGCACACTTGACACCCAGCGGCAGAAGGGGAAGGATCGTATACACAGTTTCTAGAGTATGATGGTTTTTCACCGAGTATTATATTCGGCACTCTAGGGGAACTTCCACGAGTTATTTCTTCTCTCTGCCACGTATTTTGCTGAGGACAAGTCGTCAACTTTCCTTCGTCGGCGATGGCTTTCGCATAAGGATTCGACAAGGGGTTCTGGACGTTTTTGGTCACTGTTGACGAACAGAGGCTGTTCCAGGGAGGAAGCGGACTTTGCTTCCATTGAGAGTACAATCATAGGCTTTTGAGCCTTCGTTTCGTTCGCCTCGCTTCGTTACGTTCCTGTAACATCTGCACGGCTGACTCTGGCGGGAACTGTTGAAGCTACGCTAACCAGGAGACCGGCTAACCAGCGGACCGGCTAACCAGCGGACCGGCTAACCGGCAGCGGACCGGCTAACCAGCGAACCGACTAACCAGCATACCGGCTAAGCAGCAGCAGCAGAGATAAAGCTAAGTGCACCATGTCGTACGCACCCCGTTGACCACCGTTGTCTTTTCGTATCTATGATTTCATTGGAGTAGTGACAACGTGGGGTGTGTGACACCTGCACGAACTAGGGCTTTTCGGACAGAACATTCTCATTTAACTATATTTACACGGGTTCAGCGTGTTCCTATAATTTTCTACATACTACTGGCATTTTGTCAGTGAACACTGGTTTTTTACGTGTTGAGAACGTAAAAGGAACATATTTTGAGTGAAGGCTCGAGGGAGGTGGAGAGTTTATACATAAACAGGCGTCTGAAACTTATACTTTTGTTGACTCTATTTAATTGTATGACTGCGAGAGTGGATCGTGGTGTGGTTAGTTAATTAGTAGTAATTAACCGGTTCATAATCACCTTGAGTGATATATTGAAACGTGACAAGTGTGTGATTTTAAACAAAAACAACACTGTTTATGTGGATGCCAAACCTGAAACACAGTAATAATTTGACTTATGTATCTGTATGACTTGTGCTGGCGTGCATGTGTGTAGTTACTTTTTTTGCTTCCTGGCTCAAGTGTGTATTATTCAAAACATTTTTCTAGGGCTCAACACTATTCCTTATTTGATTTTGAGATCTGATGCTAAGTGTGTGGGTGTGTGTACAGTTCTTTTCTTTTTTACACTTTGACGGTATTGATGTGTAAACTGTTACCATTCATTGATTCTAACCCTCAACAGCAGTATTAATTTGGCTAATGATTGGAAACACTAATTCACTTATTGTCTGAGATGTGCTTTTTGACTGAAGTGTGCAATTTGAAACAGATTCAACACTGCTTATGTTGATGCCATAGCTTTTTGACTGAAGTGTGTGCCTTAATCAGTGCTGGTTAGCATGTCTTTACAGTTTATGATTTTTTATTTAAGCATCTGATTTTAGTAAGAACTAATAAATACCTTGACAAGTGTGTGCTTTAAAACAGAAACATAACTTCTGTGGATGCCAACCCAGAAAAACAGTATTAATTTTACTTATGTATCTATCTGATTTGTGCTGGCAGGAATGTGTGCAGTTACTTTTTTGTTTTTGCTTTCTGACTGAAGTGTGTATTATTGAAAACATTTTCAAGGGCTCAACACTGTTCCTTATTTGATCTTGAGATATGATGCTTAGTATGTGGGTGCATGTACAGTTCTTTTCTTTTTACACTTTGATGTGTGAACAGTTATTGTTCATTGATTCCAAACCTCAACAGCAGTATTAATTTTGCTAATGATTGAAACACCGATTCACTCGCTTTTTGACTGAAATGTGTAGTTTGAAACAAGATTCAACACGGCTTATGTTAATGCCATAGCTTTTTGACTCAAGTGTGTGCCTTAATCAATGCTGGTTAGCATGTCTGTATAGTTTATGCTTTTTTTAATTGAAGCATGTGATTTTAGTAAGAACTAATAAATACATTGTTGTTGCCGTAACGTTTTTGTTCTTAAGACTTTTTTTTTTTAAGCTTGCGTGTGTCTTATCTGAGACATTTCTTAATTGTGAAGAATCTGGTGAGTGATTGTCAGAATGAGTGTGTATCTGTGTAATGGCTCCTTTGTTTAGTCAACAAAGTTAATATGTTGAGCCCAGCTGTCCTAAACGGAAAAATATGTGTCTGGTTTGTCTCAAAACAGTAACGTTTCACAAAATTGAACAAAACTGTCAGGCTAACAAAGGCAGAGATTAGGTACAAATCAAAAGTAATGTGTTAAATATCACACTCACACCAGCTTCACATTGACAGAGTGACAGATTGGTAAATATTAAAATACATATAATGTGTTCAACGCTTTATTTAACTGAACTGTCATTGTCAACATATATATATAAAAATTAAAAACAAAAAACACATAACACTGAATTCAGGGAAATTTTTAGCTACTGTCTTCAGCAGCACTAAAGTAAAACGAAATAGAAAAAATAAAAAAGAAGAACAAAAAACACACACACACATTACACATTTACAGGTTCACAATAAATGTTCTAAGGTAATATCAAAGTAAGCACTAAAGCAGACACCAGACTTGATCCCAAAAAGGAAAAAAGAATCGCTTCTCCAAACATAAACATACAAAGTTAGAAATACCATTTCTCGAATAACAATGAAATGAAAACACACACACTGAAGCAGAAATAATAGGTAATCTAAAACTAAAGAGCTTCACACATAAACGTATACAAAGTTAGAAATAGAACTACAAGTTCTTGAATAATAACAAAATGAAAACTCATGCACACACTCCCGAATCATCGAGCGGCGCACTGACGCTAGCCGTTCCGCTTCTTGCCCTCCAAACCATTTCTGCGTATCACGTGACACCGCTCCGAAGTACGCAAAAGGGAGACCTCCATACAGGGTGACTAATGTTGACTGCCACTATACAGGGTGACTCATGTTGACAGCCGGCCACTGTACAAGGTGACCCATCTTGACTGCCATTATACAGGGTGACCCTTGCTGACTGCCACTATACAGGGTGACCCATATTGACTGCCACTATACAGGGTGACCCATGTTGACTGCCACTATACAATTTGACCCATGTTGACTGCCACTATACAGGGTGACCAATGTTGACAGCCACTATACAGGGTGACTCATGTTGACAGCCACTATACAGGGTGACTCATGTTGACAGCCACTATACAGGGTGACACATGTTGACAGCCACTATACAGGGTGACTCATGTTGACAGCCACTATACAAGGTGACTCATGTTGACTGCCACTATACAGGGTGACCCATGTTGACAGCCACTATACAGGGTGACCCATGTTGACAGCCACTATACAGGGTGACACATGTTGACAGCCACTATACAGGGTGACCCATGTTGACTGCCACTACAGGGTGACCCATGTTGACTGCCACTATACAGGGTGACTCATGTTGACTGCCACTATACAGGGTGACTCATGTTGACTGCCACTATACAGGGTGACTCATGTTGACTGCCACTATACAGGGTGACTCATGTTGACTGCCACAAAACAGGGTGACTCATGTTGACAGCCACTATACAAGGTGACCCATCTTGACTGCCATTATACAGGGTGACCCTTGCTGACTGCCACTATACAGGGTGACCCATATTGACTGCCACTATACAGGGTGACCCATGTTGACTGCCACTATACAAGTTGACCCATGTTGACTGCCACTATACAGGGTGACCCATGTTGACAGCCACTATACAGGGTGACACATGTTGACAGCCACTATACAGGGTGACTCATGTTGACAGCCACTATACAGGGTGACTCATGTTGACTGCCACTATACAGGGTGACCCATGTTGACAGCCACTATACAGGGTGACTCATGTTGACTGCCACTATACAGGGTGACCCATGTTGACAGCCACTATACACAGGGTGACCCATGTTGACTGCCACTATACAGCCGGTGACCTATGTCGACAGCCACTATACAGGGTGACCCATGCTGACTGCCACTATACAGGGTGACCCATGTTGACCCGTCAGACCTGAACTGAGGCGGTGTGACATCATCCTTCTCGTACAAGTACCTCATTATAAACCAGAACATAAACCATATCTTTGCAGAACAATGCGGGAGGTACCTGGCTCGGTCAGTCATGGGACGTCCGGGTCAGAGGTCAGCCACCTGATGCAGACCTTATAGGGCAACATAGGTCTTAATACGTATGATGATGTCAGCTCAATCATATTCAAAAGTCATGTCCAACACAGGTAATTAGACCTGAGGGACAATAAGCCCCTATACTTTAGTTCAGTTCATGATGTCAGCTCAATCATATTCAAAAGTCATGTCCAACACAGGTAATTAGACCTGACGGACAATAAGCCCCTACTTTAGTTCAGTTCATGATGTCAGAAGTATCCCTGTGTTTTTCTCTCCCCATTGTGGGTTTAAAAAAACCCGCTGTGAGAATAATTAAGGTTTTCTTTAAATGTTTTTTTTAAACAGTTTTTTATTTAGTTACATAAACACAAAGCCATAATTGAATGTTCTCGAAATACCATCAAACGTTGAGACAAGAAATTCACTAAAGACGCCACATTAAACTAGGCCTATAGCTAGACTTAGCGTCTTTATAACATACCAGCGAGTGTTCTAGTGAGTTATAACGTTAAAGAATAAAACAGTGTTGAGACCACAGTATTGGCTGTATGTTTTTATATTTAGTCAAGTTTTGACTAAATATTTTAACATCGAGGGGGAATCGAAACGAGGGTCGTGGTGTATGTGCGTGCGTGTGTGTGTGTGTGTCTGTGTGTGTGTGTAGAGCGATTCAGACTAAAATACTGGACCGATCTTTATGAAATTTGATATGAGAGTTCCTGCGTATGAAATCCCCGAACGTTTTTTTCATTTTTTTTTATAAATGTCTTTGATGACGTCATATCCGGCTTTTCGTGAAAGTTGAGGCGGCACTGTCACGCCCTCATTTTTCAACCAAATTGGTTGAAATTTTGGTCAAGTAATCTTCGACGAAGCCCGGACTTCGGTATTGCATTTCAGCTTGGTGGCTTAAAAATTAATTAATGACTTTGGTCATTAAAAATCGGAAAATTGTAAAAAAAAAATAAAAATTTATAAATCGATCCAAATTTACGTTTATCTTATTCTCCATCATTTGCTGATTCCAAAAACATATAAATATGTTATATTCGGATTAAAAACAAGCTCTGAAAATTAAATATATAAAAATTATTATCAAAATTAAATTGTCCAAATCAATTTAAAAACACTTTCATCTTATTCCTTGTCGGTTCCTGATTCCAAAAACATATAGATATGATATGATTGGATTACAAACACGCTCAGAAAGTTAAAACAAAGAGAGGTACAGAAAAGCGTGTTATCCTTCTTAGCGCAACTAGTAACTACTACCCCGCTCTTCTTGTCAATTTCACTGCCTTTGCCATGAGCGGTGGACTGACGATGCTACGAGTATACGGTCTTGCTGAAAAATGGCATTGCGTTCAGTTTCATTCTGTGAGTTCGACAGCTACTTGACTAAATATTGTATTTTCGCCTTACGCGACTTGTTATGCTTGATGTGACCTGGTGACAGAGGGTACGTGTGGACTGCTGGCTTTCGATGCTTGGTGAGTGGCAATCGTGAGTGTAAGTTGAATTCACTAACACACACACACATACACACACAAACACACACACATAGACATACACAAACACACACACACACACGCACACACACACACACACAAACACACACGCACACACAAACACTCACACATACGCGCACACACACACACACAATATTACAAATATATATACAACTATGCAAAAAATACAAATGGCCAAACTATGACATGTTTTGTGGTCACTCAAACAGGAAGATAATACATCTTCAGGGAAGTCTGCCAGAGCAATTATCTAAAGACATTTGACCAGCCAGGGAGGACAATTCCCTATATATGGTACTCACTTTTTCATTGCTATTACTAAATGCTATCTGACTCAGTCAATCCCATTTCTATTCCATAACATTTAAATCGATATCAACCAGCCATTTTAGCAAACAGGCTCGCATGAGCTTTGTATGGTGAACATGCGTTGCTTTAAATCGAGCATCATAACCTGTCAATGCATCTATTTTGCTGAAATGTATGTGTTAACATGTGTCACTTCAAAGGGTCAGACTGGGTCAACCGCACACCACACCCCGTGCATACGTTTTTACATTTAGTCAAGTTCTTTCTCGTCCCAACTAATATGGGACTCCCCCTAACCCGCGGGGGGTGCTTACGCGACTTGTTTTCTTCTCTTGTATGTATGTGCCAACATGTGTCTCTTCATATCACCGTACCTTGAAATCCTATCATCACAGTTCACACTCTGTACATGCACTTTGTATCTTCTGCTGTATTTTTCAACATGTGCTTTTTTGATGTATCAGTCTGTGTGAAGCAACACTCACACTCTGTACATGCACTTCTTGTTTTTGTCTCCTGTGTCTCAGCATATGTTGCTTCAAACACCAGCATCGTGTATACTTAGCATCACACACTGTACAAGCATGTCTTTTCTCCCCTGAATGTCTCACCATGTGTTGCTTCAAAATACCAGACTGTGTGAACCTAGCATCACACACTGTACAAGCATGTGTATGTCTCACCATGTGTTGCTTCAAATCACTAAACTGTATGAACCTAGCATCACACTCTGTACATGCATGTTTTTTCGCTTCTGTATGGGTTAACATGTGTCTCTTCAAAGTAGAAGACAATGAGAACCTAGCATCACACTCTGCACAAACATGTTTTTTCTCCCCTGTATGTCTCACCATGTGTCGCTTCACTGAAATTACCAGACTCTGTGAACCTAGCATCACACTCTGTACAAGCATGTTTTTTCTCTCCTGTATGGGTTAACATGTGTCGCTTCAAATAACAAGACACTGTAAACTGAGCATCACACACTGTACAAGCATGTTTTTTCTCTACTGTATGGGTTAACATGTGTCGCTTCAAATTACAAGACACTGTGAACTTAGCATCACACACTGTACAGGCATGTTTTTTCTCTCCTGTATGTCTCAACATGTGTTGCTTCAAATTACTAAACCGTGTGAACTTAGCATCACACTCTGTACAGGCGAGTTTTTTCTCTCCTGTATGTGTCAACATGTGTCGCTTCAAATGACCAGACTCTGTGAACCTAGCATCACACTCTGTACAAGCATGTTTTTTCTCTCCTGTATGGGTTAACATGTGTCGCTTCAAATTACCAGACTCTGTGAACCTAGCATCACACTCTGTACAAGCATGTTTTTTCTCTCCTGTATGTGTCAACATGTGTCGCTTCAAAGAACCAGACTCTGTGAACCTAGCATCACACTCTGTACAAGCATGTTTTTTCTCTCCTGTATGGGTTAACATGTGTCGCCTGAAATAACAAGACACTGTAAACTTAGCATCACACACTGTACAGGCATGTTTTTTCTCTCCTGTATGTCTCAACATGTGTTGCTTCAAATTACTAAACCGTGTGAACTTAGCATCACACTCTGTACATACGTGTTTTCTCTCTCCTGTATGGGTTAACATGCTGACTGCAGTCTGTGTTTCTGGTGTCTGTGTTTCTGGTGTCTGTATTTCTTGTTTCAGCCAGGTATCGCTGTGAGTGTTGACTGCAGTCTGTGTTGCTGGTGTCTGTATCTCTTGTTTCAGCCAGGTATCACTGTAAGTGCTGACTGCAGTCTGTGTTTCTAGTGTCTGTATCTCTTGTTTCAGCCAGGTATCAATGCGAGTGCTGACTGCAGTCTGTGTTGCTGGTGTCTGTATCTCTTGTTTCAGCCAGGTATCACTGTGAGTGCTGACTGCAGTCTGTGTTTCTGGTGTCTGTATCTCTTGTTTCAGCCAGGTATCAATGCGAGTGCTGACTGCAGTCTGTGTTGCTGGTGTCTGTATCTCTTGTTTCAGCCAGGTATCGCTGTGAGTGTTGACTGCAGTCTGTGTTGCTGGTGTCTGTATCTCTTGTTTCAGCCAGGTATCACTGGGAGTGTGGACTGCAGTCTGTGTTGCTGGTGTCTGTATCTCTTGTTTCAGCCAGGTATCACTGTGAGTGCTGACTGCAGTCTGTGTTGCTGGTGTCTGTATTTCTTGTTTCAGCCAGGTATCAATGCGAGTGCTGACTGCAGTCTGTGTTTTTGGTGTCTGTGTCTCTTGTTTCAGCCAGGTATCACTGTGAGGGCTGACTGCAGTCTGTGTTTTTGGTGTCTGTTTCTCTTGTTTCAGCCAGGTATCACTGTAAGTGCTGACTGCAGTCTGTGTTTCTGGTGTCTGTTTCTCTTGTTTCTGGTGTCTGTATCTCTTGTTTCAGCCAGGTATCACTGTAAGTGCTGACTGCAGTCTGTGTTTCTGGTGTCTGTTTCTCTTGTTTCAGCCAGGTATCACTGTAAGTGCTGACTGCAGTCTGTGTTTCTGGTGTCTGTTTCTCTTGTTTCAGCCAGGTATCACTGTAAGTGCTGACTGCAGTCTGTGTTTTTGGTGTCTGTTTCTCTTGTTTCAGCCAGGTATCACTGTAAGTGCTGACTGCAGTCTGTGTTTCTAGTGTCTGTATCTCTTGTTTCAGCCAGGTATCACTGTAAGTGCTGACTG
Organism: Littorina saxatilis; assembly: GCF_037325665.1. Classification (NCBI taxonomy): domain Eukaryota; kingdom Metazoa; phylum Mollusca; class Gastropoda; order Littorinimorpha; family Littorinidae; genus Littorina; species Littorina saxatilis. Next base: position 63,297,276 of record NC_090253.1, on the reverse strand, counting down.
CAGTCTGTGTTTTTGGTGTCTGTTTCTCTTGTTTCAGCCAGGTATCACTGTAAGTGCTGACTGCAGTCTGTGTTTCTGGTGTCTGTATCTCTTGTTTCAGCCAGGTATCACTGTAAGTGCTGACTGCAGTCTGTGTTTTTGGTGTCTGTTTCTCTTGTTTCAGCCAGGTATCACTGTGAGTGCTGACTGCAGTCTGTGTTTCTAGTGTCTGTATCTCTTGTTTCAGCCAGGTATCACTGTAAGTGCTGACTGCAGTCTGTGTTGCTGGTGTCTGTATCTCTTGTTTCGGCCAGGTATCACTGTGAGTGCTGACTGCAGTCTGTGTTTCTGGTGTCTGTATCTCTTGTTTCAGCCAGGTATCACTGTGAGTGCTGACTGCAGTCTGTGTTACTGGTGTCTGTATCTCTTGTTTCAGCCAGATATCCCTGTGAGTGTTGACTGCAGCTTGTCCTTCCAATGTCTGCACTGTAGGCATGGTAGCTGTGTTGTCTGTGACCACAACCTCCATGAAAGGCACTGGAAAAAAAGCAAGACTCTTACATCAAGGTGCTGAACATAATCCATGATCATTTGATATAAACTTTGCAATGCGTTTGACATTACTTATCTGCAGGTAGAAGTGTGTGTGTGTGTGTGTGTGTGTGACTGTGTGTGTGTTTTGTGTGTGTGTGTGTGTGTGTGTGTGTGTGTATGTGTGTATGTATGTGTGTGTGTGTGTGTGTGTGTGTGTGTGTGTGTGTGTGTGTGTGTGTGTGTGTGTGTGTGTGTGTGTGTGTGTGTGTGTGTGTGTGTGTGTGTGTGTGTGTGTGTGTATGTATGTAAATTTCTAACAAGTGAACACAATTATTTTAGAACAGCTCAGAAAAAGCGCATTCCATTTATTTGTGTTTAACATTCACTGTGCTTACTGGGTGATGGACGACACAAAGTCTGTCTTCTTCTTCTTCTTCCTGTTTGTTCATGGGCTTGGACTCATGTTTTAGCAAAAATGGACTTTTACGTGTATGACCGTTTTGAACCCCCCATTTGGGCAGTACATGTATATGCCAATTTCGGGGAGGTATGCTGGGTATTTTCGTGTTTTTATAACCCACCGAACTCTGACATGGATTACAGGATCTTTTCCGTGTGCACTTGGTCTTGTGCTTACAATACAATACAATACAATAACTTTATTAATCTCTAAAAGAGAAATTACATTGCTGAGCGTTTGTGTCCGTAATAATAACATACATAAAACATTCAAAATAAACATTTGTTCTTTGTCCTGAGAAAATATAGCACATTGGTTATCACATAAGAAAGTATATTAAAAATAAATTAACATGCATTCACAATCAACAATGCACAAAAGAAAGTCAGCACCTTGCCGGTTATCACATGTTGTCTAAGATTAAGAGAGTAGAATGCAAAACAAAATCAACAATACTGAAACAATACAGAACACTGACCCCGTGCACACAAAAGGAGTTAAGTCACTAGCCGGTCTGCACATAAGTTCACCTGAGAGATCGGAAAAAATCTCCACTCTTAACCAATCAGGCGGTAGCGACCGGGATTCGAACTCACGCCGGCCATTGTAAGGAATGCAATTTATCTATGTTACTATTGTTTTTAAAATTATAAATATTTCCCCAGGAGTGCCCCTTTAAAAGAGCATCCACGCTGGTACCATAGTTAATTCGGGCTGCGCCCCGATCGCCCATCCCAGTTAGTGACCTGGTTCACGGTGGGTCCGTTTGCCACACACGCAGCGAGCTTTGAAATCACTGCCTGCCCATTGGCCACTAGTGGTCAGTGCCGGCGCAGTCCCGCCAAACTCGGTAGCGTGCGTTCTTTTGGTTCCACGACTTTAGAGAGGGAAGACGTGGGTGTGCAGCTGAGCTCCAGGAACCACATGGTAGGCACAAACCGGTTTCGTACTTTATTTGAAAAGGCAGGGTGTGCAATTTAGTTAGCAAGCATCCAGTGTACACGTAATTGTCTACACGCATTTTTCTACCAACAATAATGCATTTCAATAAATTACATATCTTATAATGTTCTTTCCAGACTTTTGTGTAGACAATGATCGGCGATTTTACTGGAAGAAAGACAAGTTTATATTTCTATGTAGTGGGTATTTTTACAAGGGCCGTATAACGATGTTAAGATTTGTGAGGATACAATAATGGAGTTAAGGCCGAGACTGTGAGGTAAATTGTGTTGGAATTAACGCAAAGGGACCGCGTGGTTGGCAGAGACCACGTGTTACATAAATAAGCTATTATTTCATTTGGCTGTTGGCATAACGGGACAAAGGCCCATGAAGTTAAATTTAGAACACTGGATGCTTTCATTTTTGCTACTAATGTATATTATGTGACGTGCTAAGAATTACCAGTTTGCTGACGAAAAACCTTCTTTTTGTTTGTTGTCATAATGGGATAAAGGCTGATGAAGCCAGGACCCAACACTGTGTACGTCAGTCGGCGGGATTACTGTAAATATAATTGAACGTACTAATCCTCGTCAGTTTGCCGAAGAAATCGTTGTTTTGGTTGGGGTAATAGTGGAGCCAAACTAAGTGTATTTTGCTGACTTCAGAGCACAAGGTATGTGCGAGAGATCTGTACATTACATACATGTACCAGCGCCAGTCCGGATAATGATTGAAGTTGTGGAGAAGACAGGATATTGAAGACAGAAGAGTTTAGACTAGGAATGCCGTGAAAGTGAAAGGTATTATGATTAAAGAAAAGAGATCCAGCAGTACATTCATAATGTTGGATTGGAAAGCTGAATTTCGGTTGGAGAATGTGTTAGGCCATGAAGAATAGGCGTTTGGTGGTTAGAACCCGATTTTCATGAGAACTTATAATTATACCACAGATGGTGGATACGTGGGAGTAACAGCGGCCAGTGATGACATGAGCAAAGGCCAAATCCCCTTTTCTCCGAGGTTTGTTGTATTTTTTGTGTACATGTATTCTATTAGTTAGTGACTACAATTATGTTGTTTTGAATATGGTATGTACTTGAGCGTTGCAATATTGAGTACAAAGTCCCCTCTCAATGCCCAGGCAACTGTTAATGTGGTATTTTCTTTGCCCATTCGGTGCCACATTGCCAGCTTTGTTTATATGCTATGTCCCGCCTTCCACACATGTGGTGCCGATAGTACACTGAATGGGAAGCCCAGGGTTTGAGCGCTAATTGTTTCCTCTTCTTCTTCTTCTTCTTCTTCCATATTGTGACCACGGTCATTTTGGCTGGCCATTATGTCACATTGTGGAGGGTTGCAGATTCCAAAGAGTGATAAAAAAAAATAAAAAAAATAAAAATAAAAAAAAACCAACCTAGCTAGAATCTACTGGGGGCTGGGGAGTTCCCGCACAATGCAGGAACTCGACTCCTGCGCAGTGCAGGAGTCTGGGGTCTGGGGGTGTGAGAGGAGGAGGGATGACGGGGTCTCGTTCCAGTCCCTGATTGTTCTTGGGAGGAAGCTGTTCTTTCTGTAGTTTGTTCTCGCTGGGATCCGCTTGAATTGCTGTCTCTCTGTGGGGACTCCTCTTCTAGCCCTTGGGGCGAGTAGGTGTAGCTCCTCGCACCTCACATGTGCGGATCCCGATGTGATCTTCTTCAGCATGGAGAGCCTGGCCTCTTTCCTGCGTTCTTCTAGCGAGGGCCACTCTAGTTCGTTGAGCATGTCGTCCACGCTGGCCGTCTGTTTGTGTCTGTTGAGAACAAAACGAGCTGCCCTACGCTGCACTTTTTCAATCTGACTGACCTCTTTGATCTTGTGCGGGTCCCAGACTGTGCAAGCGTACTCGACTATTGGTCGGACAAGTGATTTGTAGGCTAGTTCTTTTGTCTTTGGAGATCCGATTTTCAGGTTTCTCCTCAGCATGCCTAGTGCACTGTTGGCTTTGGCACACACGTTGTTGATGTGTTTGTCCCAACCTGCATCTTTCTGAATGGTGACGCCCAGGTACTTGATGGCGTCCACTGACTCCAGCTGGTGGTCATGGAGCACGTAGTCGTGGGGCTTGGTTGTTCTGCTTCGAGTCATTGGGAGGGTGTTGCATTTGTCAGGATGGAATGACATTTCCCACTCTTCTTCCCATGCTTCTAAGCTTCGCAGATCGTCCTGGAGACTCTCGTGGTCTTGTTGAGAAGTCACTGGCCTGTTCAGCATGGTGTCGTCTGCAAACAGGCGCGAGCTTGAAGTGACTCTGTCCGGTAGGTTATTGATGTAGGCTAGGAAGAGGCATGGGCCCAGCACAGATCCTTGGGGTACTCCTGACTTGACGTCAGTATAGTCAGACTCTGCCCCTTCCACGACGACTGACTGGCGGCGCCCACCGAGGAAGCTCCCGATCCAGTCGTTGACCTTTCCTCGGACACCATAGTGGTGGAGTTTATGGCACAGTAAACTGTGGTTGACTTTGTCAAATGCCTTGGCAAAGTCCATGACAACTATATTAGTCTGGAGGCTTTTTTCTAAGTTGGTTGTGAGTTCCTCAAAGAGTTCAAGCAGTTGGGTTTCACATGAACGACCTTTTCTGAACCCATGTTGTTCTTCGCACAGTATCTTGTTGGACTCGAGATGACTCATGATGCTGCTGACCAGAATGTGCTCCATCACCTTGCACGAAACGCTTGTGAGAGAAATTGGGCGGTAGTTCATTGGGTCAAGCACAAGCCGACCCCTGTCTGTGTTGAGACATGACCTTTCATGCCCTGTTCAGTAACATGGCCAGACAGGCATAAGTTGCTCCCCTTTATCTGTGGGTAGTGTTCACCTTCGTGGGAATAAGTCCAATTCCCCTGCTGTAAGGTTCTCATTCTTGCAAGGTAACATGCAGATAGCTGGATTTGTTGAGAGCCTTTTAATCATAGCTTCCTTCAGATACAAGCATGGCTGCGGAGAGGAAGTGTCTTAATGACGCAACACAACACAACAACTAATAAACAACTAATACAATCTACATCTCCCTTCTCAATGGAGATGTAACAAAACAAAGCAATACTAAAACAAAAGTAGCATGAAACTCTCAACTCAAACATAAAGTTATTAATTTCTGCTCTTCATACAAGGTATAATAAAATATTAAAACTAAGAAAACAAGTAAATTGTCAACTGTCTCTTTCCTTTCTTCCTGAATGAAAGAAAATAACTAAACGGTTCTGAGAAAAACAAAGAAAACAAGTAAATTACGATTTTGATTTTGCAATGACTTCACACTGTCTTGATTGTTTGTTTCTGTGTTCGAATACAGATTCTGACTGCATTGTTGCCAACATCGGTCAGTGTCAATGTGATCAAGTGTCAAAATATTTTGGATTTGGCTTCACAACTCTTCCACAGCGCGTCACCGTGGGTTGTGTGAGAGTATCCTCGAACTGGACCTTGGGCTGACTGGGTACTGAAGGAGGCATCAGATCAGGGCTGGCTGGCAATGCTGGTGGCGCAGGATGTGGAGGTGACAGAGATTTGGAAGAGAGGGTTGTGTGCGACACGGGGCGAAGTGGGGTGGTAGAGATTCTCCTGGGCACTTGTGGCATGGGAGGGGTTGGGTTAGTTGCTGTGGGATGAACAGTAACTGAGTGACGAAGAGTTGCCTGTGGCAGAGGACATGAGTCTAGCTGCCTCTGTTCACTGTTCGAAGCGCTGTCGTTAGAGATGGTCCACTGCGGTCTGGGTTCACGGACAGGCAGGAGATGTTGTCTGTTGCGGACATAGTCTGCGCCGTCGGATGTGACGACATACGACCGAGGGCTGCCGCGGGCGGACTTCACAACAGCAAGCTTCTGAAATCCTTTTTTAGTTTGCATGCGCACCACTTCACTGGGTCTCAGTGGTCTTTGGTCTTTTGCTGACTTGTCGTGATGACATTTCTGCTGCTGACGGGCGGATTTTAACTGCTTTGAGACGGAGGTGGTGTTCAAGGGCTTGGGTCTCAAAAGCTTTGTTGAGGTTGGCAGGGTGGTGCGGGTGCGTCGGGATAGTAGGCGCTGTGCCGGTGACCCCATGGCGTCTCTTGGGGTGTTGCGCAAGTTCAGAAGACCTAGCATCATGTCGGAACCGTCTTTCTTGCTTTTGTTTAGCAACTGCTTGGCCTGTTTGACAGCGTTTTCAGCCAGGCCATTGGACTTTGGGTAGTAAGGGCTGCTGGTGGTGTGTACGAAGTTCCATTCTTTTGCGAATTGTTCAAATTCATGACTGACGAACTGACTGCCATTGTCGGTCATGAGTTTTTCTGGGATGCCGTGAGTCGCGAAGAGGCGTTTCATTTTGCCAATGACTGAGCGTGAAGTGCTGTCAGGCAAAGAATCCATTTCAAACCATCCAGAGTACGAGTCAACGACAACTAGGTACTGGTGGTTGTTCCAGTCAAACAGGTCGGCAGCAACGGTTGACCATGGAAGCTCAGGAACAGGATGGTTGATGAGAGGTTCTTTCTGCAGGTGGGCTTTGTTGCTGTTACAGGCGGAGCATTGTGAGACAGCGTGCTCAATGTCTTGGCGCATTCTTGGCCAGAAAACGATGTCACTAGCGAGTTTTCTGGTGCGCTCAACTCCCATGTGGCCTTTGTGTAGGACAGCAACATATGTTGACCGTAGCGTTGGCGGAATCACTGCCCGCTGTCCTTTCAGGATGATGTCGTTTTCAATCACCAGTTCGTCGCGGAAAGAAAAGTAAGGTTTGAGCTCAGGCGGCACACTACGCTCGTGTGCAGGCCAACCTTCTGTGATGAACTTTGCTAGTTTCTGCATGGTCGCGTCAGCCAGTGTTTCTTGTTGCAACTCCGTCATTCTGGACGGCGAGATGGATAGCACGGTCATGACGTCATGCTCAAATTCTGCTCCTTCGGCCGGTCCTTCAGGGTGAGCTCTGGATAGCGTGTCAGCCAAGAACAGTTCTTTTCCCTTCTTGTAGACGAACTGCAGGTGGTATCGCTGCAACTGCAGGAGCATTCTCTGTAGACGAGCTGGGGCATCATTCAGAGGCTTCTTTACGATGCTGATCAGAGGCTTGTGGTCAGTCTCTATGGTCACTTGCCGACCGTAGATAAAATCATGGAATTTCTTGCAAGCAAAAACTGCAGCCAGGAGCTCCTTTTCAATCTGTGCGTATCTGGTTTCGGCATCTGAAAGAGCTCGTGAAGCGAAAGCAACAGGGGACTCGTTCTGGAGACATGCTGCACCAAGTCCGCTTTTGGAAGCATCCACAGACAAAACCACAGGCTTTGCAGGGTCAAAGAATTTCAGCACTGGAGGATTCGCAAGGTCATCTTTCAGTCGGTCAAACGCCTGCTGGTGCATTTCAGTCCAGTTCCACACAACGTCATTGTGCAGAAGTTCGCGCAATATGGATGTCTTCTCGCTGTAGTCCTTGATGAACTTGCTCAAATAGTTCGTCATGCCGAGGAAACGTTGAAGCGCAGCTTGGTTCTCCGGTGGCGGCATGTTCCGGATAGCATCAGTTTTTTCAGTGTCAGGCTTCAGACCATCCTCGGTGAATCTGTGTCCAACAAAAGACACGCTCTTTGCTCGAAACTTGCATTTGCTGAGGTTCAACTTCAGTCCAATCTGACGCGCTCTTTCCAGAATCTTTCTCAGGTTTGCATCATGTTCCTCCATGGTTGAGCCCCAAATCAGAATATCGTCGACGATGATTGCGCATGGGTAGCCCTCAAACAGTCTTTCCATAGCCTGCTGAAAGACTTCTGAGGCTGTGTTGATGCCAAAAGGCATGCGAAGGAACCTGTACCTCCCAAAGGGAGTGCTGAATGTGGTTCGCAGTGAGGAATGTTTGTCCATCCGGATTTGCCAAAATCCAGCCTTTGCGTCTAGGGTTGAGAAGACTTTTGCGTTGCCGATGCGTGATGCTACGTCGTCTGCTGTACGCATGGGATAGTGTGGTCGTAGAAGAGATTTATTGAGGTCTCTGGGATCCAAGCAAATTCGGACGTCACCATTTTTTTTCTTTGTGGCAACCATTTGCGAAACCCATTCTGTGGGCTCAGTTTCGCGCACTATGACGCCTTTCATGATCATGTTTTCCAGCTCTTCTTTGACCTTCGTCTCCATGGCCTGAGGAATCTTGCGTGCTGGTTTGACTACAGGAGCGACGGTGGGGTCTACTCTCATGACGTACTTGGGTGGAAGTGTCCCTAGCTTGTCGTCATCAAACAGGTCCCGAAACTCTGTAGTAATCTCTGCATGAAGCTGAGTTTCGTCCTCGTTCTTGAGCTCGTACACCGATTTGTCAAGCTCAATGAGCTGTAGGCGGAGGGCATCATTTAAACCAAGGATGGGGGTGGCCAGTCGATCAATGACTTGAAACGTGATCATCTGCATCGTATCGCCGATCCTGCAGTGAAGATCAACGGTTCCCAGAGTGGAGAAACGATCGCCACCATAAGCCACAAGGTTCACCGCTTTTGACTTGTTGATCTTCTCAGTCGCTTTCACTTTCTGAAAATGTGACAGCGGAAGGACATTGCACTTTGCTCCGGTGTCAATTTTCAGTCTAATGTTGCGTGCATTTATGGTTGCTGTGCAGTGTATTTCATTCTGATGCTGTGTCTGCATGACGGCATGGACCTCCCAATCTTCAGTAGCATCTTCTTCGTCATCAACAACATTCACGTTCTGACTTGCTTGTCGCCTTTGAGTCCGACTTGACTTACATACTTGCGCAAAGTGGTTCATCTTGGAACAGGCAGAGCACTTTTTTCCAAGTGCGGGGCAAAGTTCTTTATTTCGTGCATGGCTGCGGCCGCAGTACAAACATGGCCTTGAGTTGTTCTGCGATGGTTGAGCTTTGTGAGTGACAGCATTCACCTCATGGCTCTGTGACATCTGCGTGCTGTGTTTCTCTGCACTGTCGTGGATGTGGCACATCTGGACTGCCTTGTGAAGTGTCAAGTCTTTCTCTTTCAACAGCTGTTTTCTCAGAGAGTCTGATCTCAATCCACAGACAATTCTATCACGAATGAGAGAGTCCTTCAAAGCTGCGAATTCACAGGTGTCAGCCATGATCTTCAGTGATGTGATGAAGCTCTGTACAGGCTCGGATTCTCCTTGAAATCTGGTGTTGAACCTGTGTCGTTCAATTATGACATTAGTCAATGGATCACAAAGTTCGCGGAACTTCGCTTTCAGCACTGCCACACTCTCTGGATTCTCGGCAGCCTGAATGACGTCACCATCGTTATTCTTCACCTCAGGCGCATAGGTGAAGGTCTTTGCTTTTTCAATAGCTTCTCTCCCTGCAAGATTCAACAGTATGTATGATCTAGTGCGATCGTTTGTATTGCCATGCGCTGCCTCGATATAGATGTCAAATTCAGTTTGAAAATGTCTCCAGTTTTCAGCAACGTTGCCGTCAAATGATAGTGGGTCTGGCTTTCGTAAGTATTCCATGACTCGGATTCAGATCTAAATCTTAACCACTGCGCCACACACTTGACTTCAAATGTTCTGTCAATTAACGACGTGTCCACTCCCACACAGCTTGCGTATGTGTCGGGGACGGAAATAACGAATTGAACGAACAGCGCGTCGATTCGATTGTTTCAGTTCTTTGCAAAGATTCTACCTACTTGGTTGAAAATGAGCTGCACGATGTAGAGTTCGTGGATTCTGGTCACTTCTGACACCATGTAAGGTTCTCATTCTTGCAAGGTAACATGCAGATAGCTGGATTTGTTGAGAGCCTTTTAATCATAGCTTCCTTCAGATACAAGCATGGCTGCGGAGAGGAAGTGTCTTAATGACGCAACACAACAACTAATAAACAACTAATACAATCTACACCTGCGACCAACTTATTGATTGTTGATCACATTCATTGTGGTAAGGCTCAAGTACCCAGTTGGTATGCACCTTCTGTGAGAGGTTGCGCGTTGGTTTTTTGTGGGTGTATTATTGTTATTTTTTATCATCAGTGTGTGTTTACTGAGTTATTCCCCTTTTTATGAAATAGTTGCATGACACATGCCCTTGATAGGTTTAGCACACTCTGTATTTGATGGACTCTATTTTTGTTGGCTGTTGTTTGGTTATGTAATAATGTAATGAGGTTTTTTGTTCCTGTTTTATTTTATTAAGTATGCCTTGTACTACCATGTAATCACTGCATCCGTTCATGCAGTTATTGCGTTCTGGTTATTCGTCCATGAGTTATTCCCCTTTCCATGCAATGGTTATAAGCCCTTGGTAGCTCCAATGGACTCTAACCTTTTTCGTCTGCTTCTTACGAAACAATGTAATGAGAGCTTTATTCTTTTTCCTGTTATTGGTTATGCCTTGTACTATTGTGCACTCGCTGCGTCCTTTCATGCAGTTATTGTTTTTTATTACCCGCTCATGAGTCTCATAATTTCCCCAAATGAAGTACTCATGGTGACCCTGAAATGGTAATATCATTCTAATGTATTGTTGGTTTGACTTGTACCCTTGTCCCCATCACATAACATGCTAGGTATAAAGTCCGGCGATGGTAGGGAAGTACACAGTCACATGCTTTATGCGACCGCAAACTATTTCTGTCCCCTGGTAATTTTGGACGTGAATTTTGGTCGAGCGTGCTTAAACCTAAACCATGGCAGCAAGGGACTCATAACTATGACTCGGTTCATAAACTTTTCCCTGAAATGCTGACTTCTTAATATTTTCCTTTTTTTGACACATGTAGGATACCTTACTACCTTACTATTTCTTTTGTTCCGGTTAACGTTGTTTCTAGTATTGCTTGTCATTTTAATGTTTATAATTATGCTCTAATGCAATTGATAATTTGTGTATGTTATTGTTTTATGACGTGTGTACTTATATAGTATATATTATGTCATTTAGGTTCTAGGTGGTGAAATAAAGTTGTGAAAGGACAACTGGTGTTTGCGTGATGGTTCCCAACCCCCCCTTCATGTGAGCTGCAACCTATGTGGCCCACACCAAAATCAAGTTTCCCCCTTTTAGAAGTACCATATGCAAAACAGACGGGACACCAAAAGGAGCTTATCTGAGTGTGCGCAGGTCACCTAGGTTTAATTTCCCCACCTAGCTAGCTTTTTTAGGACCGTTCAATCAAACGTCACCTGAGGCTGACGTTCTAACAGTCCAGTTGTTTATTTCTGACTATCTACGAATTCTCGCCTATGTATCTTTTGAACCTTTACTGGTATTTGAGGTAAACAAGCCAGTCGCATGCAGGGTTATCCTTTGTAACTGAATTACTCCTACGCTGTCCTGACTTTATGACAAAGTGGTACGATTCTCTAAGTTCATTTACTCTACGTTTTTCCCTGTGCTATCCTGTTGAAAGAAGTCTCCTCTTCTTGTCCCCAATCTAAATCTTGATCTACTCTACCTTGCCTCTTCTCTCTCCCTATTCTAATCCCTAACCTAGCGCCCTCAGTCTATGTCCTTATTCTAACCCATTCTATTCTGTCCTAGAGCCTGTCCTGATGCGTGTAGGAACTTCATTTTACACTGTCCAATCTGCATAGCAACGTAAACAAACACACCGAACCAAAGGCATATTGGCTGACCGAAAAAGAACATTAACCGCACTACTCAGTTTCAAAACATAATGCGGACAATATAGTCCGTCCTTTTTCCTTTATCTTTACACTTGCTGGTCACAACAAACGCTCTTTTAATAACTGTTGGCCATATTGAAGCAACCTACAACACTATCTTCATCAAAGAAACCTTGTCTCTCCTCCCTTTTACGGATGCTGTCTCTCCAAGTAAGATCACTGAACGACTAGCGGTTAACGTTATTGCCACAACGACGAGTCGCTATGACTTTCGCGTTGCCTGACTACTACCTTTCAATGGCTTCAAAACATATTTTAAACACTTTCATCCACATTTCTACCATTTATCATATTTAACAAACACATTTTCCCAATGTTTATGAATCTTTACTGCTAGACCGCATCGGTACCGTCCAAAACAGAAACCGAAAGTTCGATTACCTCCCTTGCGTCGTCTAGCTTTGGTTTCGATACTAAATACACTTCTTTTAAAATCTGGGGCCAGCGATAGCATGACAGAGGGAACTCTGTATGCCATGACTGTCCCGAACCTTCAATATTTACTTCATCTAATGCTAACTTTTTCAAACATGGCTCTCCCGCCACACTATTATTCACACTCCCTGGTTAACATCTGTTAGGATATCAAGTATGTACAGTCTGGTGGGTCATCAATTTAATTCAGTCTGTTGGATTATCAATTTAATTCAGTCTGTTGGATTAGGTCTGGTAGGTTGTCAGAAAAATCCTTTCAGTTGGGTTATAAGGGTAAATTCTGAGTAGTCTGTTGCGTTATGAAGTTAATTCAGCCTGTTAGGTCATCAGTCTGTTGAGTTATCAATGCATAAGGCAAATCCAGTCTGTTGGGTTATCAGGTTAAAATTCAAATGAAGAAAATCAGAACAGAGGATGGCAATCAGTACAGTGGTCGCCGCTTAATAAAACCGTGGTTAATAGAGCCAGCCGCTTGTGACAAATGGATTTGTACATAATTTAAAAATTTTAGTAATAAATTTTCATTTGATTAATATACTTACCCAACTCACATATAGCAATTAACCCATAGTTCAGTGCTGATACCGCTGTACGCGTCCCCTTAGCAACAAGGAAGACGCCTCTAAAAAAGAGTGACCGAGACCCGTAAGGGTATCCAGGCCAGCCCGTAAGGGAGGCTGCCTTCCATATGCGCACGCATATGCCGCCATCTTGTCATTCTACACGAAGCCCAACTCACTACTTTTTTAGACCCCCATACCCCCCACAGCGGGGAGGCGGGAGGGAATAAACGATGTGAGTTGGGTAAGTATATTAATCAAATGAAAATTTATTACTAAAATTTTTAATTAAATTACATATCTTACCCAACTCACATATAGCAGATTGCTACTATAGGAGGAGGGTACTTACCAACTTAAGACCGCAGGACCTGCCCTGCAGCCACGAGAGCCGGCAAAGCCGCACTGCCATCTTGCCGCCTTGCAGCAATGTCTCTCAAATAAAAATTGATGAACACGTCCTCAGATTTCCAATAAGCCGCCGCCAGGACCTCTGATAGGCGCCCTGAGCGAAGCACGGCCACAGAAGACGCCCAAGCCCTCGCTTCGTGCGTCCTGGCTGACGTAAGAGGAAGCACCGCCCTGACCTCGCCAGACTGGCGTTGCCACCATCCATACGCTTGCTTAATGGTCAGTGAAACCCATTTAGTCAAGGTGACCTTCGAGATATCCTTCGCTCGCACAGTGTTGAGGGATATAAACAATAATTTCTGAGTTTCCGAGCGAATCGGCGAAGACCTAGACAGGTAGCTGCTTAACGCCCTGACAGGACAATTTGACAGATCGGGGTCTCCAGGAGCGAGTATATCGCTCAAGGGTGGAATACGAATGCAAGGCGAAGCCTGACCGGGCTTTTGATTTTTAGCGAGAAAATTAGACGTAAATCTCAAAGAGTAGGAGCCATCCCTCTCCAGGGAAATATCTTTAGCGAGACCAGAAAGTGCGTGCACCTCGCTACCCCTCCTAGCCGTGGCAAGCAAGACCAAAAACAGAGTTTTTCTCGTCAAATTAGGTAAACTAGCCAACCGGAGAGGCTCAAAGTCCTCCGATGCAAGGAAACGGAGAACCACAAACAGATCCCAGGCAGGGAGCTGTGATCTTGAGAGAGCTGCGTCAAGGGCAGCTCCCTTAAGCACGCTTGAAATGACACCGTCAAGATTGATCTTGCGACCGAGCTGTCTAAGAGTGGAAGAAATCGCAGACCTTCTAACTCGCAGTGAAGAAGGAGAGACCCCCCTACTAGCCAACCAAGAGAGGTGGTTGGCTACCTCCATGGACCTTGGGGAAAGATGTTGAACCTTATTCTCAGAGCACCACTTGGCCCATGCAGCCCAATGAGAAGAGTAAACGGAGCTAGTTGAGTCTCTGTGTGCTTTCTGTACCAGTTTCAAAGTTGTGGCCGAGGCCCCGGCACGACGCAGAGCGATTCTGACAGAATCCAGCCGTGAAGCTGCAACGCTTGCGGATTCTCGTGCGGGACCCCTGACCTGGGCTGTAACAGGTCGCCCCTTCGAACGCCTAGAGGAATGGGTGGGCGCACTGCCAACCGCAGAAGGTCCGGATACCAGTGCTGGCTGGGCCAAAGAGGAGCAACCAGCACCAGCGCTGGCTTTTCCAGATCCACTTTTCTTACTACCTTCCCTAGCAGGCAAAACGGAGGAAAAGCGTAAGCCTGCAGATTTGACCAATCCAGATCCAACGCGTTCACCGCCCACGCCAGAGGGTCCGGGAACGGTGAGACGAAAAGGGGAAGCCTGGTGGAGAATCTCGTTGCAAACAGATCTATGCAAGGCTTGTCTACTTGAACCCAAAGGCGGTCCAACGCCTGGTGGGAGAGGGTCCATTCTGAGTGCAGAACCTTGTCCCCCCGACTGAGGGCATCCGCCAAAACATTGAGCGTGCCCTTCAGGTACTTCGCTGAGAGAAGTATGTTGTGCGAGCTGCACCAAACCAACAGACGGCAAGCGCTCTCCGACAGCTTCTGCGAGCGTGTGCCCCCCTGCCGATTTATGTAAGCGGCCACAGTCGTATTGTCCGTGTGGACTTGAACATGACTGCCCCCCAGAAGAGGCAGGAAAGCCTGTAAACCCAGAGACACAGCCTCCAGCTCCAGCACGTTTATGTGCTGAGGAGCTAGGGAGAGATCCCACAGACCTGAGGCTGTCTGATCGGCCAGATGAGCACCCCAGCCTGTCATGGATGCATCTGTAACAAGAATGTTCTCCGGCGCCGGAGGAACGATCGGAACACCCTGAGAGACCCAGGGGAGCAGCCAAACACTTGTAGTGTTGCTGAACCAACTCCCCAGTCCTATGCGAACATTCCAGCCCTGAGAGGCTTGGTCCCACTGCCTCCTCAAAGCCGCCTGAAACGGCCTCTTGTGGACCCTGCCTAGAGGCACAAGGGGAGCCATCGATTCCATCTGCCCCAGTAGAGAGGACAACTCCCGGGCCGTGGACACACTCTTTCCTTTCAACGAGCGAACCAAGTTCTGAAGCTTGTCCACCCTCTTTTGAAATCCATGCCCAGGTAAGTGAAGCGTTGGGATGGTTCTAACTCTGACTTCCCTAGATTGACTGTAAAGCCCAGCTGAGCCGCCAGGTCGAGAACCCTCGCAGTCTGAGATCTGCACATGTACTGGTCCTGATGCAGATTCAACCAATCGTCTAAATACGCCCGTAGGCGTACCCCCTCTTGTCTGACAAGGGAGCAAAGCTGGCGAACGACCAGCGTGAAGATCCAGGGGGCCAGGGAAAGCCCGAAGGGGAGTGCCCGAAATTGAAACACTTTCTCGCCCCACAGAAAGCGCAGCCATTTCCTGTCTTGAACATGCATGAGCACATGGAAATATGCGTCGGTGAGATCCACCGACGTGGCCCAATCTCCCGGACGCAGAGCTTCCCTTACAGAGAGAGGAGTCTCCATGACAAACTTGACTACCCGTAGGTATTTGTTCAGGGTGGACAGGTCCAAAACAGGCCTCCATGCCCCTGAGGCTTTGGGCACCACGAACAGCCTGCCGTAAAAGCCGAGGGACTCTCGATCTCGAACTTCCTCTATCGCACCCTTCAGGAGTAGGGAAGCCACCTCCGCATGAACGGCTGACTTGGCTTCCGGGTCCACGGGATATCTGAAAGGCGGAGGTATCCTGGACAGAGGTGCCTTCCCCTCTGCCCAGAGGAGACGGAATCCCGAACGCACTATTCCCAAAATCCACCGGCTGGACACCAGGCGTGTCCAGGCGGCCAAGGCCCTGGAGGGGCCACCCGCCGCCACCATGGCGGGGGTTACTGGGAATAGTGGCTCGGGAGACCCTCATTGGGGGTGAGGCTTGTGCCCCGACCCCCGAGAACCCCCAAAGGAGCCTCTCTTCTGGTAAGGCGCGCCTCGCCCCCTACCCCGAAAAGAGGTGGACTGATTTTGCATCTTGCCCCCCCCAGACGAAGAAGGCTGAGCCTTACTCTGGGAGGTAGGCTTGCTCTGAACCTTCTGAAAGCCGTGGTGAGCAATCCTTGCAATAGCCAGATCCCTAGCGTCCTGGGTTTCCTTCTGCAAAGCGTCCAAAGAGGAAGTACCCAGCAGCGACCCTTCCGTAAACGGGGATACCTTAAGTCTGTCAATGGTACCCCTGTCTCGGATCTTTGAACCCGCCAAAAAGGCAGTTCTGCGGGAATGTACAGCATGCCCGTAAAGCCTGGCTGCCAAGCTCAATTGTTCCTGAGAGACCTTGGCAAGCGTCGCCAACAGAGTTGTCACATCCTCCTGGGAGGCGTCGTAACGGAACTCAAACGGGTCTAACGATGAAGCGATAGACCTAGACAAAGAGCGTTGGAGAGAACTAGAGACGGAACCCAACTCGAGCAGAGATCTACCCGTCTCCTCCAAAGCCTGAAGAGCAGACTCCGTGTAAGGGACTGTTCTATCCCTGGCATACCCGTCCTCCCGCAGAGAAAGCAGTTCCGGAGTCACCGGTAGAACTGATCTCGGCAAAGCGAAAGAGTCAAGTAGAGCGACGGGACGAACCGACAGTTTAGAGCTCTTTGAGAGCGCAGAACAAGGAACGTGTTGACCCGCTTTAGCCAACCAGGGGCCCACCACCTCCGGCGCCTCCCCATGCTGTGACAACAGCGGAAAGGCATCGGACATAGCTCGACCTTTCGCAAAAACCTTCGACATCTCGACCGCCACAGAGGGGGACTCCCGGAATCGGAACGAACTTTTCGGTTCCTTAGCACTCCTGAAATCCCCTAAGGCAGAAGGAGGATGGACAAACTGAGATTTGTTCACCGCCACCTCCTCCTCGAGATATTTCGAAGCCACTCCAGCCGCCAGAGCCACCGCATCTGGCAGCTGCCGTGGCAAAAAGAATCCAGCACCTTCAGCCTGAGAGGCGGCACCGTCATCCAGGTAGCCTTCGTGCCCTTCCATGCACTCCGGAGACTGGTCCCCGTACTGACTAACAGAGTCAAGTCCAGAGCCAGCCATACTACCACCAACTTCCTGCCCCCTGGGCGGAAGCAGATGCCCTTCAACCTGACCACAGTCGGGAAGAATAGGAACATCTGTTCGCTTGTCAGGGCCCTTAGCACCCACTGACACCCCGACTAAGCGGTGGATATCAGCCGATGTTTCAGAACTTTCACCTGGGATGAGACCCGAGGCTACTCCCTCAAGACAACGCTCACGTGGAGTGCACATACCTTGTGAAGAAGAACGGACACCGGCCGGAGACCCCACGGGAGCCTGAGAGATCCCATCCTGAGACGCATGCACGTCCGCCCTCGTAAAAGTAGCAGAAGGAGGCAAACGCACACTGGCCAGCGAAGACGTACCCCCGACACCTGCCGGCAGCGCACGTATCTCCGCCTTAGTTGACGAAACTTCAGCCGCTAAGGCCGAAACCTGAGAGCTTAATGTCAAAAGCAAAGAAGCAAAATCCGCAGATGCAAGCCCAGAACCTACAGGCGAGACATCCCCTACAACATGCTTAACCCCGAGCAAGGGCTTCTCCGTAGGTTTAGCAGACGAACCGGAAACTCCGGGCACGCCAACAACAACATCACTACATTTTTTGGATTCTGAACCCGAAAGAGACACGGGCGTATCGCCGTGCGTTTTAGAACTTCTAGAACTTCTAGAACTTTTCTTAACAGGAGAGGGCGAAGCAGCTACATGTTTAGATGTTGACCTCTTCCCGTCCGCATTGTCGGCCATGATGAAAACAACTCACAAACAAATTTGGAAAAAATTTTGTAAGTCCGAAAACAAGCCAACAATGCCGCCAAAATTCAGGTAAAAAATGGAAAGATCTCACCTCAACAGCAAATGCGAAGTCCGGAGACAAGAAGACACCAAGGGGAACACAAACCAGGTCTGGAAGACCAAGCAAGTAGGCTGAAAACACAGCCGGAGCGTACCAAACACGACCAGCTCCACTGAGCGCTGAGAGTAGAATGACAAGATGGCGGCATATGCGCGCGCATATGGAAGGCAGCCTCCCTTACGGGCTGGCCTGGATACCCTTACGGGTCTCGGTCACTCTTTTTTAGAGGCGTCTTCCTTGTTGCTAAGGGGACGCGTACAGCGGTATCAGCACTGAACTATGGGTTAATTGCTATGTGAGTTGGGTAAGATATGTAATTTAATTCAGTATTAGATGGTTTAAACAAATGTGTACAGATTGGCTTGCCATACTTGTAGTTATCACGGCTTGACCGCGTGATCCCAGCGGCACCTGTTGAGATGAGGTGACCTATTTTTGTTAGGCGTATCTCCATTGGCTGCTGTGACCAATGAGAGAAAAGAGGTTAGCATTGTTGGATGTGAAGGGTAGAGCGTGCCCGACAGTTGCAGAGAACAGACGTGTTTCTGACTGATGTCTCCACGTTGGGCTGTAACGCTGCTCACCGAACACTGAGGTCGAACACCGTACGACTCGTGTTGTGGAAGAATCATGAGTGGTTCTATGCTGTAAAGATACAGGTATTTATTGAATTGTATTTTGCTCAGTAATATTGACTGGTGAAATGACTGTGAGAGTCATGTTGTAAATTGGGTTGGAGAAGCGTGAGCTGTGTCAGCCATTTTGAAAAGGAAGGTTGTATGTTCTTTTGGTAATGAAGTTACTTGTAAATGAGCTGGTGTAAATAATATAACAGCATAAGTTGGTGGACGGATAGTTGAACAGTATTGAGAAAGAATAGCAGTATTATTTCGTAGAAAAGTTTATCTAAGAATTGAGACTTATGGTAGCCTAAACTTTTTACGCAGCACCCCGGTCGGAGTGACGAATGGCACCACTCGGCAGCGGGAGAGAGAGAGACGGGCATTCCCTCGTTAGCGCTACGAATCGTTGATTGTGGGCGCAGGGTTGTAACAGCGCTGGAGTACTGGAAACTGGTGGAGCCTCACCCCATAGTCACCACGAGCTGTATTTCGTCGTGGGTGATATGGATCCAGGGTATGTACCCGCTTAAGATTGTGGAGTCACTGTATGTGTGAACTGCCACTGAAGGAACATAATCGTCAGAAAGATTGTGTGAGACGAAGACGTCGTCAACTAAGAATTACGTGACATGTGAAATGTGCGTAAAGTGAAACTGTGTTAAACAGGAAATCAAAACGTTAGAGGAATTGTGTGAAACGAGAACTTCATCAATCGTGCGACGGTTGGTCTCCGACGTGTTTCAAGATATTATTATTCTTATATGTGAATGCAAGTGATTTGTAGAATGCATGAGAAATAACATATTTGTATTATTGTGTTGATGTTACAATACAGGTACGAGGGCAAAGGGCATTAACTGTGTTTAGTCTTTGTGCCTTGTTTGAGTGTTGTGTGTGAGTAACAGTTAGTTAGTAAACAGAGCAGAGCACGCATATTTTCTGATATAGCATAAATACACACAAACACTTACCCGAAAATTCATCAGCAACACCGCTTAAAAAAGCCGATTTCAGACGGTCCGGATTTATCACTCTATCTTATGTATTAGAAAAAGCCGGTTAATAAAACCAACCCGCCGCTTATTAAAGCCAGTTTTCTCAGAGAAATCACGTAGTTTGTGACTAAAACTCACATTAGCTTGTTCTTGTAATCGCTCAAGTCATAGGCCTATTTATTTTCACACCATCGTCACTGATTTGCGTGAACGTGCGAATGTGGAAGCCGGGCTATCGGACTTGACAGGTGATGATGAAGATGACGAGGAGGATGAAGAGATGCCACCCCCACCGCCTTCAAACACAGAGATGAGGCAAATAATGACCCGCCTTCGATCTGGTCTAGAAAGTCGTGGTTACCGCATGGAATTTGAACCATTCGCAGA
Source organism: Littorina saxatilis (assembly GCF_037325665.1). Classification (NCBI taxonomy): domain Eukaryota; kingdom Metazoa; phylum Mollusca; class Gastropoda; order Littorinimorpha; family Littorinidae; genus Littorina; species Littorina saxatilis. Next base: position 63,277,359 of record NC_090253.1, on the reverse strand, counting down.
CTCAGTGAGAGAACTGATGTGGAAGACGACCAACAAACAAACACTCATAAAATCGTTCTTCTCTGCCGTGTAATGATTCGTGACGGTGACAGTGAAATTATTTATGTACCGAAGTGATCAAAGTAAACGTACATGTATGTACATAATTAATACAAAAGTTCAACATCCTTCGTGAAGTTTTGTTTAGATTCAAACAAGTGTAAATGACGAAAGAAAGTGACTGAGTGACGTAAACAAAAGAGAAGATTTTTTTTCTCGAAAATGACGTATTCCTGGACCGCCGGTTAATAAATCCGCCGCATATTAAAGCCATTTTTCGTCAGTCCCGATGTGGCTTTATTAAGTGGCGACCACTGTACCAATAAATGTTCAAGTTGAACATCAAACACTGTCCGTCCTCTTCTTTTCTTCAATCTCTTTCTCTCTCTGTCATCCCTTCTGTTTTATGTATTTTATGTGCTGAAGAAGAGTACATGTCTCCCTCTGTCATCCCTTCAGTTTTATGTATTTTATGTGCTGAAGAAGAGTACATGTCTCTCTCTGTCATCCCTTCTATTTTATGTATCTTGTGTGCTGAGGAAGAGAACATGTCTATCTCTGTCATCCCTTCTGTTGTATGTATTTTATGTGCTGAAGAAGAGTACATGTCTCTCTCTGTCATCCGGCGGCTTCTGTTTTATGTATTTTATGTGCTGAGGAAAAAACATCTCTGTCATCCCTTCTGTTTTATGTATTTTATGTGCTGAAGAAGAGTACATGTCTCTCTCTGTCATCCCTTCTGTTTTATGTATTTTATGTGCTGAGGAAGAGATCATCTCTGTCATCCCTTCTGTTTTATGTATTTTATGTGCTGAAGAAGAGTACATGTCTCTCTCTGTCATCCCTTCTGTTTTATGTATTTTATGTGCTGAGGAAGAGATCATCTCTGTCAACCCTTCTGTTTTATGTATTTTATGTGCTGAGGAAGAGAACATGTCCACCTATGTCATCCCTTCAGTTTTATGTATTTAATTTTATGTGCTAAAGAAGAGTACATGTCTACCTATGTCATCCCTTCAGTTTTATGTATTTTATGTGCTGAAGAAGAGAACATGTCAAAACCGGCCCACTGTGAAGTTGTTCGTGTTGCTGTTTATTCTGGTGAACATTTTTTTCCTTGTTATCTTATCCAAGAAATTGATAATTTTTCATTGTATGGGGCAAGCACGACCTCACTATGACCTCAGCATTTGATTTTAACCAGACCTGTATCATGATGGGAGGTGGTCATCCAACCCTAGAAGCCAGTAAAGTTACAAAGCTCTCAGTTTAAACATCTGAGAAAACCTAAAAGTAAATTTTAATGACATGAACGTGACACACTGTGACCTTGAAATTTGATGCCAGACTTGCAGTTTAGAAACCTTCAAACCCAAAACATTTCAAAGCTCTAGCTGCAAAAACATTTGAAATATGTAACCTCAACGTTTAGATCTTTGCTGACAGACGGACGGATGGACAAACTGACACTGCTCATTACAAAGACTCACTGATTACTCAGGTAAGTCAATAGAAGCAAGCTTACCATATTGAAGTTGTTCAGTCCTGTAACAACACTGTGGCATGTCTTCAGCCACATCAATCTCTATCTTGACGTCTGACACAACGCCTGTGTCTCCTTCCTCCATGCTGTTAGGAGAAGCCCCGACCCCTGACTGTTCACTTTTTAGGGTGTTGATGATCCCTGACTGTTCCCGACCCCTGACAATCCCTGACTGTTCACTGTTCAAGGCACTGCTGTGACAAAACAAAAACAAAACTGTCAGATTCAACATTTACAGCAAAGCAGGTAAAGGTATTCCAGGATATATAAACTGAGCAAAAACATTATTGCACCCAATTTTGTACCCCAACTAAAACGTTCATTCCCGTGTCATTTCATTGAAACTTTATATGCCATTAAAGGCCCTGCATTGGGCTATCTGGCACACTTTTCGTATCAAAGATTTCTACTAATGTGACCGCCGCCAAAGTACTTCTGATGAATTAAGCTCCAGTAACCAGCGGGGTACCACAGGGTAGTGTGTTAGGGCCTACTGTCTTTGTTTACTTTGTAAATAATATGCCTGATATTGTGGAATGTCTGGTGAACATTCTCGCAGACCATACAAAGGCTCATATGGATCGAGGTGCAATCTACTGAAAATGTTGCCCATTTACAAAACAGTATAAATAAGTCAACCCAGTGGACAGACAAGTGGCAAATTAAATTTAACAGCAAATTAAATTTTACAAAACCTGAGATCAACGCATCGACGCAAAAACTGTCATTTTGTAAGTTTGGAACAACAAATCAAGGTCAGAACAGCTATATAATCGCTATTGTATTTTCAGCGTAGCAATAGGGTCCGATATTTATACTCGAACAAGTATAATGCGACTTGTCTTCGACTCATCGGCATTATACTTGTCTCGTCTAAATATCGGACCATATCGCTACGCTGAAAACACAATAGCTGTTAATATAATGGATGGTCTTAATCTGGAAATCACTGATGCTTGACGGGCGCTGTGGCGGGGTGGTAAGATGTTGGCCTCTTAATCGGAAGGTCGAGGGTTCGAATCCCAGCCACGGCTGCCTGGTGGGTTAAGAGTGGAGATTTTTCCGATCTCCCAGGTCAACTTATGTGCAGACCTGCTAGTGGCTTATCCCCCTCCGTGTGTATTCACAAGCACAAGACCAAAAGCGCACGGAAAAGATCCTGTAATCCATGTCCGAGTTTGATGGGTTATACTTATAGAAACACAAAAATACCCAGCATGCTTCCTCCGAAAGCGGTGTATGGCTGCCTAAATGGCAGGGTAAAAACGGTCATACACGTAAAATTCCACTCGTGCAAAAACACGAGTGTACATGTATGGGAGTTTCAGCCCACGAACGCAAAAGAAGAAGAAAAATTGATGCTGAGATTGAGAAGGATTTGAGGACCACAAACACGAAGTTCAGTAAAAAAAGCTCTGAGTCTCTGGCATGATATTGATAGTCCATAATATGGAGTACAAGCCAAAAGACATCATGGTCCCTGAGACTTTTCAAATCACTTGTTCGTCCTATTCTTGAGTATGGGAACGTAGTGTGGTAACCTTCCTTAAAGAAGCAATATTACTCATAGAAAGTGTACAATAGCGATTTTTGAAAAAAGTTGCTTGCAGCCAGGGGCTAAACTATGAACAAAGATTGAAGTTTCTTAATATGCCAAGTCTGGAGCACAGGAGGTTGCGAGGCAACATGATCGAGACTTACAAAATACTACACAAACTCTATGATGAACGTGCTGCTAACTCACTCCTTGCAGTTATATGAGGGTTCCAGCTCAAGAGGACATGATTATAAACTAATTTAAAAAAAACCTGTTGAGACTAACCGGTAATCTTGAACTTTAGCTATTAAATTCATATAGCTCATAATTCAGAGGCATTTAAGTCTCCAAATTTGTAGAACGTCCTGCACTTGTAATCATAACAAGTCATTTTAGATCCCTTTGAAGTTACGGAATGGACTCCGATGACCTGTATGAATGCATTTCGTGTACATGGGTCAAAGAAGGAATTATCCGTATGAGCGCACAAGGGAGACAACTCTTCTTGTGTAAATGATGTCGCATGGTTGACTTTACGTACGCCATTTTCGTCGATTGAACAACCAAATTAATTAATTGTGCTTAAGTTTGGAGCTCAATCCGTCAATTAATTTCACGACAAATGTTCTTTGGCTTGGGACTTGTAGTTGTATCAAAAATAAGTGAAGAATGTCACTGGATTCTGAGCTATTTGTTTGTTTGTTTGTTTGCTTAACGCCCAGCCGACCACGAAGGGCCATATCAGGGCGGTGCTGCTTTGACATATAACGTGCGCCACACACAAGACAGAAGTCGCAGCACATGCTTCATGTTTCACCCAGTCACATCATTCTGACACTGGACCAACCAGTCCTAGCACTAACCCCATAATGCCAGACGCCAGGCGGAGCAGCCACCAGATTGCCAATTTTAAAGTCTTAGGTTCGAACCCACGACCTCCCGATCACGGGGCGGACGCCTTACCACTAGGCCAACCGTGCCGGTTATTCTGAGCTATGAATTTAACACTCTAAAGTTCAAGATTACCCTGACCTGTATGCAAACCTTTTTTTTTACGCACCGTGTTTTGAATAACTGGAACAATTTACCAACCAACATTGTGTCACTGTCAGCAGGAACACTAAATACGTTTAATTAAAAATGTACTTGCTGGAGACAATTTATGTCCTCTACGAATTTAAAACTCAACTGATATCGTCCTAGGACGTACGCAGCGCGCATATTATGAACAATGATATTTCAAATCATCATTTAAAAACATAGCAGTCAAAAGGCTGGAAAGCCTAGGCCGCATAAGATGTTATGTTATGTTATGGCCATACAAAACAGACACCTCCACACATAACAATACCGTGACTGAAACAGCCAAGCTTCACAAGGAGAATTAGGTTCTTCATTATTTATTTACAACAATTTCCGTTATGGCATGTATCTTGTAGTACGGGCACTGGTTGGGAAGTAAGGCATGGTTAGGTGAAGATGACACCAATCAGACAAAATATCAATTTTTTCCCGACCCCCCCCCCAGTCTGCCAGCTAAGCGTGACCAGAAACCTTTATTATGGTGGCTTTACTTTGACTGTGAACAGAATCCACTGCTCACACCGCGGTACCCACAGTATCTTACTGCCCTCGCGGCTGTCCTACCACCCAGGCCTCCATCCGTCACTCACTGCTTTACATCTACTGACAAACTGGAGGCACTGGACCACTGAACCAGGCCACTTTTGTGGTTTGTATTGGGCTCAACCATGGTCCAGGGGGCTAGACAAGCTTAATAAGCTCCAAAATTTACAAAATATAACTACAAATAAAAATGTTCCCCATTGGGAACCACATCTTCACCATAACCATGCCTAACTTCAGCCAACTGTACCAAAAACAAAGCAACAACAACAAAGAAAAAATACATATGCGCCGGTTAGAATTAAGCTGAATGATGGCAAAATTGCAAGCTATATATACACACATATATACACAAGTTAGGATAGAGCTGAATGATGGACTAGAAATTCTGATCGAAACATACACACACCAGGTAGAACCAGAAGTAAGCGTAATCATGGACAAGGGACTCCGATGGAATTGACTCAATAAAAAATGAAGTGATGAAATGACCATACTGCAAAGAACATCATAGATAATTCTAGTTCTCCCACAAGTGAAGGATAACTGGTGACCACTAAAATTCCGTTAAGTGAACAAGCTGCCCGGATGTCAAGCCTAGCGGAAGCAGGAAGGGGATGGTGGGTGGAAAAACTAAACAAACTTACTGGGCCAAATAAAGGTGGGTAGCGAACCTGCATAGCCTATGCTTAGAAATAATTCACAAGATTTTCAAAACATGATGAATAGAACCAAGTTGACCAAATGTCGAGTCGGCAAGGCAGGATGCGAACATTTTAGATCAAACAATCGCCAACTAAACTTCAGACTTCCCCAGGCCTCGTAAACAATTGCTCAGAGTCTAATTACCACATATTCAAAATTAGAACAGTGCAAAACCCAAACCGTTCAGAAGAAAGGACTTGTTTCTTGAAAACGCTGAGGATACTTGGAAAGTGACTTGCTGCTAGCGATGATAGCCTGGCGTCTGATACGGGTCTTAAGATGCCAGACTCGACCAAATAAGAATCGGACTGGATGAGGCACAACAATTAGTCTTGGAGTGACCGTTGTTACTTGAACATCCGGGCTACTTAGACACACTGGCGAGAGGCTAAACCAAATAAAGATTGACCCATATATAGAGCACTAATCGTCTGCTCGAGAATCGCCCCCACTCTACTCGAGACAACTGTGTCTGCCTTGAAGTTCATAACAGCATTTAAGCAGAAGCTGAAATGTTTTTATGGCCATACAAAACAGACACCTCCACACATAACAATACCGTGACTGAAACAGCCAAGCTTCACAAGGAGAATTAGGTTCTTCATTATTTATTTACAACAATTTCCGTTATGGCATGTATCTTGTAGTACGGGCACTGGTTGGGAAGTAAGGCATGGTTAGGTGAAGATGACACCAATCAGACAAAATATCAATTTTTTCCCGACCCCCCCAGTCTGCCAGCTAAGCGTGACCAGAAACCTTTATTATGGTGGCTTTACTTTGACTGTGAACAGAATCCACTGCTCACACCGCGGTACCCACAGTATCTTACTGCCCTCGCGGCTGTCCTACCACCCAGGCCTCCATCCGTCACTCACTGCTTTACATCTACTGACAAACTGGAGGCACTGGACCACTGAACCAGGCCACTTTTGTGGTTTGTATTGGGCTCAACCATGGTCCAGGGGGCTAGACAAGCTTAATAAGCTCCAAAATTTACAAAATATAACTACAAATAAAAATGTTCCCCATTGGGAACCACATCTTCACCATAACCATGCCTAACTTCAGCCACAAACCAGCTGGCCTACCAGCAGGTTCCCCAAACCGGTGACCCCAAAATTATATTCGTAAGGCTCTCTTCCAAACTCCTCACCAACAGACAGGTGCCCCAGCTGCTGAGGTGTACACCATCAGCAGCCAGACACGCGTCGTCAGCAACAATGCGGGGGTGTTTAATAAACCACCCCCGTTCCCCTGCCACCAGGTGCCTGGCCCTGCGCGTGCCGCGCTTTCTGCCCCTGCTGGGTCTACTGAATAGCGCCAGGCGCGCCGCGGCAGCATGTCTGACCAGACGACCCGAGTGGTGGGGTACCTAGCCCCGATATATGTGAGCCACAACTGGAGCTCCTGGGCCCATTCAATCGTGTTGATCCTACCTATGTCGTTGGCTCCTACATGCTGAACCAGGTAGGCTGGGGGTGGTCCTTCAATTGCACACTCCAACAGCGTGCGCAGGCCGGAGAATTGTAGGCCCGACTGGCCGGCAAAGCGCACCGGCAGGGGAAGTCGCAGCGTGCGTCCCCACTGCACCAGGTCCCGCTCCAGTCTACGCACAATGCTGGACCCCAGGATTAAGACCTCTGTAATATATAAACCCACCATTAGTGTCAAGAAAATGATTAAAATGAGTAAGCTAAGGCTATACAACATTTACAAGCTTGAAATCTCCTACCGGTTGAGGCGCACACCATCAACCGCTGCAGTCTGTACACTTGCATCCAAAGAAAAAGAAAATTTTAATCAAGTGAAACATGATTTAACTCCACCCCAGCTGTTGAGGTGCACACCATCATCAGCGGGACCAACACACGTACCCCCACTCCCTTACGAACTAGGACATCGCACGTATGATTTAACAACTGCAGATCTCCAGCGGCCTAGCCTCGTAGTTGTAGCCCCAATCCGAAAGGAATGGGAGGTGAATTTATCCGCTGACCAACCCAGGGTATTTGCTCCTTTTTTCAGGACCGCCTGAAACTGGTAACTGGACAGGGGCTTACCATTAAAATGTAAGAACAGTGCGCCTGTGACTGCGGGACGGACTAACAAGTAAGCCCGCAGATTGGCTGGCCACTAGGCAAACCTCAGGGGGGCTCAGTACTTACTTGATTTTTACGACGCCACCTCAGGCAACTGGAATTAAAGTGGTTAACACAACCAGGCTGTCGGTGCTCAGGCAACTGGAATTAAAGTGTTTAACACAACGAGGCTGTTGGTGCTCAGGCAACTGGAATTAAAGTGGTTAACACGCCAGGCTGTTGGTGCTCAGGCAACTGGAATAAAAGTGGTTAACACAACCAGGCTGTTGGTGCTCAGGCAACTGGAATTAAACTGGTTAACCCAACCCGGCTGCACGGTTGGCCTAGTGTCAAAGCGCCCGCCCCACGACCGGGAGGTCGCGGGCTCGAACCCCGGCCGGGTCATACCTAAGACTTTAAAATTGGCAATCTAGTGGCTGCTCCGCCTGGCGTCTGGCATTATGGGGTTAGTGCTAGGACTGGTTGGTCCGGTGTCAGAATAATGTGACTGGGTGAAACATGAAGCCTGTGCTGCGACTTCTGTCTTGTGTGTGGCGCACGTTATATGTCAAAAGCAGCACCGCCCTGATATGGCCCTTCGTGGTCGGCTGGGCGTTAAGCAAACAAACAAACAAACCCAACCCGGCTGTTGGTGCTCAGGCAACTGAAATAAAAGTGGTTAAAACTGATTTTCATGCAGAAAAACGTGTGGCTGAGTTTCAAGCACATAAAAATTGTGGCTGTGTTTCAAGCGCACATAAACTGGCTGTGTATCAAGCGCAGCAAACTGGTGGCTGTGTTTCAAGCGCCCACCAAAAACGATTGGCGCAGTGGCTGCTGGTGCTCAGGCAACTGGAATTAAACTGGTTAACCCAACCAAGTTGTTGGTGCTCAGGCAACTGGAATTAAATTGGTTAACCCAACCCTGCTGTTGGTGTTCAGGCAACTGAAATAAAAGTGGTTAAAACTGATTTTCATGCAGAAAAACGTGTGGCTGTGTTTCAAGCACATAAAAACTGTGGCTGTGTTTCAAGCGCACCTAAACTGGCTGTGTTTCAAGCGCAGCAAACTGGTGGCTGTGTTTCAAGCGCACACAAAACAAAACGATTGGAGCTGTGGCTGCTGGTGCCCAGGCAACTGGAATTAAAGTGGTTAACACCATGAGACTATTGGTGCTCCGGCAACTGAAATAAACGTGGTTAACTGAGTTTCCTGCAGAAAAACGTGTGACTGTGTTTCAAACGCACCCAAAATGGCTGTGTTTCAAGCACCTACAAATTGTGGCTGTGTTTGAAGCGCACATAAACTGGCTGTGTTTCAAGCCAGAAAAATTGTGGCTGTGTCTCAAGCGCATGCAAAATGGCTGTGTTTCAAGCACGTAAAAATTGTGGTTGTGTTTCAAGCGCACGTAACTGGCTGTGTTTCAAGCGCAGAAAAGTTGTGGCTGTGTCTCAAGCGCACTCAAAATGGCTGTTTCAAGCACATAACAATTGTGGCTGTGTTTCTTCTTCTTCTGCGTTCGTGGGCTGAAACTCCCACGTACACTACGCGTTTTTTGCACGATTGGAATTTTACGTGTATGACCGTTTTTACCCCGCCATTTAGGCAGCCATACGCCGCTTTTGGGGGAGCTGTGTTTCAAGCTGAAATGTTTTTATGTTCAAAGCAGGTAATTCTGCGAAATTGGCGACTTTAATTTTAAATTGCAATGGATTATGATCTTTGAATTGACTACGCTCAAGTTCAACATTACCCTTATTTGTTGAATTTGCCGGGGAAGCATTCAGCCTTGAGTTCATTTTGGCAGAAACCAGGCTGACGTCCCACTAAAAGCCGCATGTTTTCAAAACTTACATTTGATGGTAGTTCGATCGCCATTGGAGCTAAGAAATAGGGGACTGTATTCTCCGTCAACTTTTAATCAGTGTGGCCAAGAGTTCAGTACCTTTCGCTGTGCACAGGCGCCTGGAGTATGTCAGCTGCGTGGCTGTAAACAATACCGGTCAGCGTCTGTGAACAAGGACACTCACAGGTACCTGGTCTCAGGAAATGTTGTGGTGTCTCCTAAACCAAAGAAACAATGTGTCTCTCATAGTAAGGTGGACGTGACAGAAATAAAATTATAACCAAAAGGTAAAATAATGAAATTGACAATGCTTGGAAATTATTACACAAAAATAAAGTAATAAAAAAAAAGTACAAATAACATCGCATAGAAGGCAAAATGCTCATCTGGCCTACAGGTACTCCATATAATTTGATAGTTATGATATGATAATTGACCCGAAGTCCCAAAGGCCAACTTTTTATTAGGGTATACTGGCATGGCTTTAATCTCACCCTGATCCGGGAACCAACACTGTAAACTTTTACCTTTGTAAGCAATGCTAATATTAAGTTCACATTCGTTCTTGCAATGATGCATATATATCTGTATGCATGGATATTGAGATTGCCAAATTAACTCTCACCGTCAACATCAGTGGTAGTCACCAAGCCCCTGTCAGACACGGGCGCAATTACAGTGTATCATTCTGTCACAGGTACACATTTTGAACACACGTAAAAGTCCATATCCCGCACAACACAGATTTTTTTTTAATTAGAATCAAGTACAGTGCCATCTGTCTTCACTGGCAATAACACATCAGGACTCGTGTAACATCTTTTAGTTCGGCCTTCGGGCAAAACTACCACGTGTGACACTAGCCCAACAAACGAACAAGGGGGTGTTTCGGATTACTTACGTAATCAATCACTTCTTTGGTTAATCACCTCACCAAAAGCATGTCTGATAACTTATTCAACATGCAAAACATCTAAAAACAAAGAGACTGCCAACGTTCCAAAATTCAGAATTAAAAAACAAGAAAACTAAGTTGTTCAGTCGAACGGTTGTTATTTGACAAAACAATAAGTTACGTTCACAGATATTTCCACCCAGCTTGTGTCTTCTCCCCAAGCAGCTGCACTTTCTGCGAGCTAAGTATTTTTTCTGTTTGATTAATATTAATTGTGTTTGTCTGTGCACTTAAAAGACCGCTGGGTCGAAATATCTGTGAACGTAACGTATTGTTTTGTCAAATAACAAACGTTTCAAAAACTTACCTGTCTTGTTTATTTTATTTTTTGTTCAACATGGATGATTGGCGGATATATAAAGATATTGCACGTAGTAGCAGGTCAAGTTACTAGTTAACTAAGGCCAGTGTTTGAGAACACTTGGGGGTGAACAGTTTGAACAGTTTGAACAGTTTTTATTCACAAAAAGCTCTTTTGAGCCACATAGTGAAAACAATTTACACTTAATGAACATGCAAAAGTACAAATGGAAAGATGGCATGAAGCAAAAACATGGTTATGAATATGATGTAAACGAAAAAGAGATTTTGGGAGGAAGAAACAAATATAAACAGATCAAGAGCAATTTAAAAGATCAACATGCATTTTTGACATCGATCATATATCAGTGTCAAAATGTTATAGAGAAAAATCAAAGTTGGAGTGAGTGACAAAAACAAATAAAACTGAAATACTGCACGGTAAGACTAGATTAAATAACAAAGAGATTCAAATTGTAAGACGCTGCACACCCCTCACACACACACCTTCCCTACAAATGAACACATCCAAGGGAAGCAATAGCTGAAAAGAAAATTTGTGTCACTGGTACTCTGCCTTGAGGAGTTGCTTCCCTTGTACCGTACTACGAGAGCTTTGTTCGCAACAATTTGCATGTGTTGATGCATCACAGCGTCGCAACCTCTTGCGTGACGTGACATAAAACTGGAAACCAAAGAATGTAGCATGCAGTTGTTCAGCGAGAGCGTAAAGCACATGCAGTAGGAAGTCATGTTTGCTAGCTCTTTTTCTTTACAGGGGAAAAATTGACTGACAAGATCTTCAATTGCATGTCACATATTTTCAGTTGGCACATTTAGGTATAGTCGTGTACACACGCACACACACATTCACAGAAAAAGTATATATTTACACATTGTACACTGATTTTTAATCCCATGCAGTGGGGGAAAAAAACCCGCTAAAGTCTTTCCTTATGCAGCTTACTTATAAAGTTTAAAGCCCTCTGCCACAAATTTACCCAGGTTTAGCAGCTTTTTTCGATTCGGGGTGGTCATGAGATTAGAATACTTGAAAAAGTTGGGATGTTGTCTAAAATGAGGGGGAATGAATTTCTCACGGATTTCAGCTAAGGCAGGGCATTCCAAAAGAAAGTGAAATTCGTCTCCAACTCTATTCAGGTTGCACTTTGTGCAGACTCTTTCATACTTTGGGAGGTTGGTGTATCTGCCTTTCTCAATTGGAAGCTTGTGGTTACTCGTTCTAAATTTTGTTAGAGCGATTTTGTAGCAATTAGGTAGTTTATCGAGATAGCTCTCATAATGAAAATTCATCTTGAAGAGTGAATAATTATCAGCCTTACTGCATTCATTACAGGCCTTGGTCCAGTCTTGTATATAGATGTCTTTGAGCTTTTGCGCAAGAGTATTTGCCAGCCAATTGGTTGACACGGAATTAGGGAATAACCACACAAATGATAAACCACAATCATTTAGAATAGATTCTATCTTTTTTAGCCACTCACTCTTGTACACATCATCAAAGAAACTACAATGGGAAGAAGGATAACTTCCTCATTGGGCATGCTTAGAAATGAGAATGGCTAAATACGAGTTATTCCCCTTTGCTGCATGCTGATCAGGCTGTCTCCTGCTTTGTTATGACTAGTACAGTCGATCTTTCTCATGTTGTGACTTGCTTTATTTTCACATTTTCGGTATTTAAAACAGCAAACACACACACACACACACACACACACATACACTGAAGAAGTTTCCATTCTGATTCGGTTATTTTATTTGGTGCTATATGTTTGCTTCACATTGTTTCTTCTTTTACATTGCTTGAGGTATCCCAATTCGCTAAACACATCCATAATGCATGCATGGCTCATTCGAAAGAGGGCAACTGAACAACTGATGCCCAATAGCAATAAATACAATGATGACAGCGCCAAGTTTTTAAGTACAAAGTGAAATCCTGTGACTGGACAAAGGCACAATTACAAAATACAAATAAAAAAATCGAGGCTCATTTTAAATTAAGTTCTCAGCTCATGGGGAAGCATAAGGTGACCCTAGAAACCGAAATTAGGAGACCTCCCGCCCCCAGGGCAGACTACACAAAACAAGAAGAGCAAACGCTCGATCGAGTCACTTTCGCAGTTCTGAATATTATATGAGGCATCAGATGGACAGGAAGAAATTGCTATTCACAACACAATGAGTCACGTTCACATAAAATTTGAGCCCGGTCACTTTTATAGTTTCCGAGAAAAGCCCAACGTTAAGTTGTGTGTTGCCGAACAGAAAAGGCTAGTTATCTCCCTTGTTTTTCTGATAACGTTCGTAAAAGGCTACAGATGTAAATACTTTGATGTAAAGAATAATCCTACAAAGTTTCAATCACATCCGATGAACTTTGTCAAAGATATAAAATGTCTAATTTTTCCTTTGACGCTGACCTGTGACCTTGAAAAAGGTCAAAGGTCAACGAAACCATCGTTAAAGTGTAGAGGTCATTGGAGGTCACGACTAAACAAAATATGAGCCCGATCGCTTTGATAGTTTCCGAGAAAAGATATAAAATGTCTAATTTTTCCTTTGACGCTGACCTGTGACCTTGAAAAAGGTCAAAGGTCAACGAAACCATCGTTAAAGTGTAGAGGTCATTGGAGGTCACGACTAAACAAAATATGAGCCCGATCGCTTTGATAGTTTCCGAGAAAAGTCCAACGTTAAGGTGGTGTCTACGGACGGCCGGCCGGCCGGCCGGACGGACGGCCGGCCGGCCGGCCGGACAGACTAACACTGACCGATTACATAAAGTCACTTTTTCTCAAGTGACTCAAAAAAGGGGGGGGGGCTAATTTGTGAAAAAGTATAAAAGGAATCGAAAACTGTATACATGTATTTAGTTAATACCCCAAAAATTGTATAGTATATACAATGTCAGACCCTAAAGAATGTTTGTTAGTCATTGCTTAGGCAAAACAAAGCAAAATAGCCTGTTTACGGTATCCCGACCAACCCTATTTTTCTAGACCAACCCTAGACTTTTTTTTTTGGGCATTTGGAGAAAAAGAAAAAGAAAAAAAATCAATTTTGTTCCTGTTTTTTTGCAAAATAATTTAAAAAGATGGTTATAAAAAAAAATTAAGAAAAGCCGATTTACCGACCCTCTTTTTGTGTGCCTATGTTACTGTAAACAGACTAAAAGGTACATCAGAAACAACACACCAGGGAGGGTCCAAAATTGTATCAAAATATAGATGGTAGGGAATTCAAAATAAAAAAGACAATAGACAAAACATGTACTTCGGCTCATAGAGCCTTCTTTAATTTTTGACTCATTAAGTCCATGCTCCGAGAGTCCTTTTTTTAATTTTGAATTGCCTACCATCAATTTTTTTTTATACAATTTTGGACCCTCTTTGTACGGAGAGAGTTGGCAATTGTTAATCACATTCTCTCATCTCATTGACTCTCCTTCAGCTCCTTGGTAACATGCGTTCCCGTCTCTGCCAGGATTGGACACAGCAGCAGATAACCGGTAAATATGTAACAGGCATAAATGGCAAAATAGCTCGCCTCGCCTGATAATATATGAGACAACTGTTCTACTACAAAGTCTTTCTTGGGAGGCTTGGCTAATTTACTCGCTCGTTTTACACGGGGTTCCATCGTTTTCTTTTCTAATCGGAAAACCTTGCTCCTCAGTTTGTTGACCTTCTGCCGAAGTTCCGCTTCATGAGGGGATGGGGAGGATGACGACTTTGATGCTTTACATCCTATGTCCTCCAGGATCGCCTGAATGTCATCTAAAAAAGAAAACACACATAAAATAACATAACCATAACAAGTTACAACCTGGAAGAAATTAAAACATGTGTAATTAAATCACAAAATGAAAATAAACAATAGCGTAGGAAGGCAGGCCAGAAATGAAGTGTGTTAGCAACTATGGATACGATGTGGAACAATGATGGAATTGACCTTGTTTGGTACTGAATGGGTGAGGCCATTAGAACTGTACCCACGGAATACGCCCTATATAAGCTTCATATTGATTGATTGATTGATTGATTGATTAGGACAACAGTACCAGGTAAACTCCTCACACACCATGCCTCTTTCTTTCTTTCTTTATTTGGTGTTTAACGTCGTTTTCAACCACGAAGCTTATATCGCTACGGGGAAAGGGGAGGGGGGGGGGGGGAGATGGGAATAGAGCCACTTAATTGTTTCTTGTTACACCATGCCTCTAACAGGATATGTTTCCCATCTTTACGTGTTGGAACTACAGGTACAATTTCATCCATCCATGCATCCGCCCTATACAGCTTCTTCTTCTTCTTCTGCGCTCGTGGGCTGAAACTCCCACGTGCACTCATTTTTTTTGCACAAGTGGAATTTTACGTGTATGATCGTATTTAGGCAGCCATACGCCGCTTTCGGAGGAAGCGTGCGGGGTATTTTTGTGTTTCTAAAACCCACCGAACTCTGACATGGATTACAGGATCTTTTTCGTGCGTACTTGGTCTTGTGCTTGCGTGTACACATGAAGGGGGATAAGTCACTAGCAGGTCTGCACATAAGTTGACCTGGGAGATCGGAAACATCTCCACACTTAACCCACCAGGCGGCCGCGACCGGGATTCGAACCCTCGACCTTCCGAGTTAATAGACCGACGTCTTACCACCCCGCCCGTCACCCTATACAGCAATTATCAACTATGTAATGGATGGGTTTAAACATTTTTTGATGTCAGGGTGTTCTTCATGGTTAAAAATCTCTTACCTGGTTGAACAATTTGTGCATCAGGCGACAGGTCGGTGCTGGCTTCATTTGTAGCTACCCTTTGCGATGGTGGCTTCCTCCCACTAGCAACCTGCAAATGCACAGCTCTTTAACTGACAAACTCACAACCAACACCCAGTCACAATGAAACAATTCTCCCAATTTCATGGCATTGGTCTTAGGCCACACAAAAAAGTGTATGTTTCTCGTAAGGCAAAACAAAAAATAATCTGTTTACAGTATCCGGACCAACCCTATTTTTTTCCCACCGGCCCTAGACTTTTTTGGGGCATTAAAAAATGAAATTAAAATATTCAGATGGCTAAAATACAAAAATAAAAAGCCGACCTACCGACGCTATTTTTGGGGGGCCTATGTTACCTTAAACAGACTTTTTTTGTGGCCTAACATGACTAAAGGTGGAGATTTTTTTTCTAAACTTTTTTTTTTAAACCATCTTTTTAACTTATTTTGTTGAAAAGCAGGAAAACAATTG
The DNA here is from genome assembly GCF_037325665.1 of Littorina saxatilis. NCBI lineage: Eukaryota > Metazoa > Mollusca > Gastropoda > Littorinimorpha > Littorinidae > Littorina > Littorina saxatilis. Next base: position 63,261,451 of record NC_090253.1, on the reverse strand, counting down.
ATTTTCGAATACCCCTTTTATTTTTGAAAATGCAAAATAAAAGTCTAGGGTCGTCAGGAAAACATAGGTAGGGTCAGGTGACCAGAAACATACAACTTTTTTGTTGTTGACGCCGACCCTATACTTTTTTTGCCATTTGGGGCTGTTTTTTGGCAAAATAAGTTCATCATATCATCATAATCAAGACGTCGATCCAAAATAAGTAACTTTTTTTTGTTGGCCTTATCATTTTTTTGCGCTAAATGCAAACAGGCATTATTTGATGGGAACAATGCTGGTTTTTTTCAATTCTTACATCAGCCTCAAACTTGTCATTACTCAGCCTGCATTTAATAGTGTGCTTCATTGGTTTGCAAAAACCTAAAACCAATAAATAAATAACCTTCGGTGGTGGATTGGGCACTGCAAACAATGTCGGGACAGCATTCCACACAAGTGATCCTCTCTGCAGGATTGTTTTACTGGTTGGCCTCAAAGTGATCAGTACAAAGCTTGAGACCTTGAACATCAGCTGGCTGCAGCTTTTCAAAGTCCTCTCGCCTTGTGAATTGCATCCATATTCTGCACCTAGTTTGACAATAAAAACAACAATGTTATTGTTAAACTAAGCAAAAAGGAAAGACAAAAAAAGCTAAATCAGATCTTCAGTCTAAATCTAACGCTCTGCCTGAACGCAAAACGGATGAGTGATGTACCTTTGTACTGTAGTTTTCCCGTAAGCAAGGTTTGATAAAGGTTTCGGCAAATATGCCCACGGGTAGTTTGTCATCAAGTGTAAACTGTTGTTTTGTACTGACTGCTGACTCACACTCACAGTCGTAAGTACAGTGTACACATGCACACACAGGTACACACGCAGACACACGCGTACATAGTACAGCTAGTACAGAAATCTCAGGATGAACCGATCCATGCTATGTTTGTAATATTTCATTTGCATATTAGTTCTATAAATACTGTAGTATCATGATTCATAGCAGACAAAAATGCCCAGAGACAGTTGGCTTATCTGAGTGAGTTGACTCGAGCCATTGCATTCTCATTCTGAAGAAGGTAAACCTGATGAAATAATCACTGCACAACCCACCTTTTTTCTTCTTTAGGGAACTTGTGGAAAGTTTTCCCGAAGCAGCTCTGTTTGTAACGGGCGTTCTTGCAACAAAAAGCCGAGCACAATTTACCACCACCTCGCACGCGATCGGTACCTACGCGATCCGCCATTTTGTTTTCGCCGTCAGCATGTAACTAGGGACGATAACCCACAAACACTTTTTCGCATTTTCTTCGCAAGTTCCACGTCTTCCTTATGTACAGTGTTTGACATCATATTTGGCACACTCATTGAGAGTGCGTAGCATCTGGCACGATGATTTTTTACTACAAGTAAGGTCTGCTATCAATGTATGCCAAAATGTAACCATCCTACAGTAAACATGGATATACAAGGGATACTGTCCAGTTTCCCCATAGACCATGCAGTTTGGTGTGGACTTTTTCAGGTGTAGTAAGTACTTGCAGAATTCAAGTTGGAGAGTTTCAATTATTTCTATTCCTGTGTAACCCCATACTTCACAACTATAGGTCAAGATAGGTGTGACTAGTGTTTGGAAAAGTTCCAGCTGGGTTTTGATTGGGAGATCCAGTTGTCTACTCTTTCTAAGGAGGGACATCATTGCTTTTCGGGCTTGATCTTTAATGCCTACTTTGAAGTTTCCATTAAAATTAAATGTTAAGCCGAGGTACTTAAACGATGAGACATGATCAAGTTTCTGGTTTTGGAACTTAAAGGGAAACTGGTAGTTTGCTTTCTTTCCACAGAAAATCATGACTTTGGTTTTAGAGCAGTTCACTTTCAGTTTCCAATCATTGCAGTATATTTCTAGGTTATCAAACATTTTTTGAAGGCTGTGTTCAGTATCTGCAAAAATCACAGTATCATCAGCATACAAAATCAACAACATCTTTAAATACGAAGTGAATCTATCATCAAAGTCTTAGCTCTCGTAGTACGGTACAAGGGAAGCAACTCCTCAAGGCAGAGTACCAGTGACACAAATTTTCTTTTCAGCTATTGCTTCCCTTGGATGTGTTCATTTGTAGGGAAGGTGTGTGTGTGAGGGGTGTGCAGCGTCTTACAATTTGAATCTCTTTGTTATTTAATCTAGTCTTACCGTGCAGTATTTTAGTTTTATTTGTTTTTGTCACTCACTCCAACTTTGATTTTTCTCTATAACATTTTGACACTGATATGTATGATCGATGTCACAAATGCATGTTGATCTTTTAAATTGCTCTTGATCTGTTTATACTTGTTTCTTCCTCCCAAAATCTCTTTTTCGTTTACATCATAACCATGTTTTCGCTTCATGCCATCTTTCCATTTGTACTTTTGCATGTTCATTAAGTGTAAATTGTTTTCACTATGTGGCTCAAAAGAGCTTTTTGTGAATAAAAACTGTTCAAACTGTTCAAACTTCACCCAAATGGTAGGTTGAAGGGTGTCTACTTCAAGTGCATGTTGTTACTTTCAGTCTGTGTGAAGTAAATAGTGAAGTGTTTCTTTTCGGTTTGGTGCAAATCCTTTCTGGGCAGATTTGTCACTGTTGCCACAAACACAGAAACAGCCATACAGACAAAAACACATACACTCTCTGATTATTGTCAGTGTATATTTTAATAAGATGCAAAACATCTTGAGAATATTTGATACATAACAAGGCAATCCTAAACATTCTCCACCAATAGTTATCTGGCTATAGTAATCACATGTGCAACATTCATATAACATATTACAGTTAAACAGCAATAAGACCAAAAAAAGCCTTGCACACAAAATAGATACAAAGACGCAGATGTTGCATAAACATTTTTACATCTAATGTGCATTGCATTGCAATTGAGAAGTGGCCATAGCCAATTAAGCACCACATAACTATGTGACTATGTGACACAAGGTGCACACAAAGGGTGACCTACGCTGACTTCCTTTATACAAGATGACTCATGTTGACAGCCACTATACAGGGTGACTCCTGTTGACAGCCACTATACAGGGTGACCCATGTTGACTTTTGTTTGTTTGTTTGTTTGCTTAACGCCCAGGCGACCACGAAGGGCCATATCAGGGCGGTGCTGCTTTGACATTTAACGTGGGCCACACACAAGACAGAAGTCGCAGCACAGGCTTCATGTCTCACCCAGTCACATTATTCTGACACCGGACCAACCAGTCCTAGCACTAACCCCATAATGCCAGACGCCAGGCGGAGCAGCCACTAGATTGCCAATTTTAAAGTCTTAGGTATGACCCGGCCGGGGTTCGAACCCACGACGTCCCGATCACGGGGCGGACGCCTTACCACTAGGCCAACCGTGCCGGTGACCCATGTTGACTGCCACTATACAGGGTGACTCATGTTGAGAGCCACTATACAGGGTGACACATGTTGACATCCACTATACAGGGTGACTCATGTTGACTGCCACTATACAGGGTGACTCATGTTGACAGCCACTATACAGGGGTGATTCATGTTGACTGCCACTACAGGGTGACCCATGTAGACTGCCACTATACAGGGTGACCCATGTTGACTGCCATTATACGGGGTGACCCTTGCTGACTGCCACTATACAGGGTGACCCATGTTGACTGCCACTATACAAGTTGACCCATGTTGACTGCCACTATACAGGGTGACCCATGTTGACAGCCACTATACAGGGTGACTCATGTTGACTGCCACTATACAGGGTGAACCATGTTGACAGCCACTATACAGGGTGACTCATGTTGACTACCACTATACAGGGTGACCCATGTTGACAGCCACTATACAGGGTGACTCATGCTGGTTGCCACTATACAGGGTGACCCATGTTGACAGCCACTATACAGGGTGACCCATGTTGATAGCCACTATACAGGGTGACTCATGTTGACTGCCACTATACAGGGTGACCCATGTTGACTGCCACTATACAGGGTGACCCATGTTGACTGCCACTATACAGGGTGATCCATGTTGACAGCCACTATACAGGGTGACCCATGTTGACTGCCACTATACAGGGTGACCCATGTTGACTGCCACTATACAGGGTGACCCATGTTGACTGCCACTATACAGGGTGACCCATGTTGACTGCCACTATACAGGGTGACTCATGTTGACTGCATCTATACAGGGTGACCCATGTTGACAGCCACTATACAGGGTGACACATGTTGACAGCCACTATACAGGGTGACTCATGTTGACAGCCACTATACAGGGTGACTCATGTTGACTGCCACTATACAGGGTGACCCATGTTGACAGCCACTATACAGGGTGACCCATGTTGACAGCCACTATACAGGGTGACTCATGTTGACAGCCACTATGCAGGGTGACCCATGTTGACTGCCACTATACAGGGTGACCCATGTTGACAGCCACTATACAGGGTGACTCATGTTGACAGCCACTATACAGGGTGACTCATGCTGACAGCCACTATACAGGGTGACTCATGTTGACTGCCACTATACAGGGTGACCCATGTTGACTGCATCTATACAGGGTGACCCATGTTGACAGCCAATATACAGGGTGACACATGTTGACAGCCACTATACAGGGTGACTCATGTTGACGGCCACTATACAGGGTGACCCATGTTGACTGCCACTATACAGGGTGACCCATGTTGACTGCCACTATATACAGGGTGACCCATGTTGACTGCCACTATTCTTTCTTTATTTGGTGTTTAACGTCGTTTTCAACCACGAAGGTTATATCGCGACGGGGAAAGGGGGGGAGATGGGATAGAGCCACTTGTTAATTGTTTCTTGTTCACAAAAGCATTAAACAAAAAATTGCTCCAGGGGCTTGCAACGTAGCACAATATATTACCTTACTGGGAGAATGCAAGTTTCCAGAACAAAGGACTCATTTCTTACATACTGCTTGACTAAAATCTTTACAAACATTGACTATATTCTATACAAGAAACACTTAACAAGGGTAAAAGGAGAAACATAATCCGTTAGTCGCCTCTTACGACATGCTGGGGAGCATCGGGTAAATTCTTCCCCCTACCCCGTGGGGGGTGACTGCCACTATACAGGGTGACCCATGTTGACTGCCACTATACAGTGTGACCCATGTTGACTGCCACTATACAAGGTGACCCATGTTGACTGCCACTATACAAGGTGACCCATGTTGACTGCCACTATACAAGGTGACCCATGTTGACTGCCACTATACAGTGTGACCCATGTTGACTGCCACTATACAGTGTGACCCATGTTGACTTCCATTATACAGTGTGACCCATGTTGACTGCCACTATACAAGGTGACCCATGTTGACTGCCTCTATACAGTGTGACCCATGTTGACTTCCATTATACAGTGTGACCCATGTTGACTGCCACTATACAGTGTGACCCATGTTGACTGCCACTATACAGGGTGACCCATGTTGACTGCCACTATACAGGGTGACCCATGTTGACTGCCACTATACAGGGTGACCCATGTTGACTGCCACTATACAGGGTGACCCATGTTGACTGCCACTATACAGAGTGACTCATGTTGACTGCCACTATACAGGGTGACCGATCTTGACAGCCACTATACAGAGTGACCCATGTTGACTGCCACTATACAGAGTGACCCATGTTGACTGCCACTATACAGAGTGACCCATGTTGACTGCCACTATACAGTGTGACCCATGTTGACTGCCACTATACAGGGTGACCCATGTTGACTGCCACTATACAGGGTGACCCATGTTGACAGCCACTATACAGGGTGACCCATGTTGACTGCCACTATACAGTGTGACCCATGTTGACTGCCACTATACAGTGTGACCCATGTTGACTTCCATTATACAGGTGACCCATGTTGACTGCCACTATACAGTGTGACCCATGTTGACAGCCACTATACAGGGTGACCCATGTTGACTGCCACTATACAGTGTGACCCATGTTGACTGCCACTATACAGGGTGACTCATGTTGACTGCCACTATACAGTGTGACCCATGTTGACTTCCACTATACAGGGTGACCCATGTTGACCGCCACTATACAGTGTGACCCATGTTGACTGCCACTATACAGGGTGACTCATGTTGACTGCCACTATACAGTGTGACCCATGTTGACTTCCACTATACAGGGTGACCCATGTTGACCGCCACTATACAGGGTGACCCATGTTGACTTCCATTATACAGGGTGACCCATGTTGACTGCCACTATACAGGGTGACCCATGTTGACTGCCACTATACAGTGTGACCCATGTTGACTTCCATTATACAGGGTGAACCATGTTGACAGCCACAATACAGGGTGACCCATGTTGACTGCCACTATACAGTGTGACCCATGTTGACTGCCACTATACAGAGTGACCCATGTTGACTGCCACTATACAGAGTGACCCATGTTGACTGCCACTATACAGAGTGACCCATGTTGACTTCCATTATACAGGGTGACCCATGTTGACTGCCACAATACAGTGTGACCCATGTTGACTTCCACTATACAGGGTGACCCATGTTGACTTCCATTATACAGGGTGACCCATGTTGACTGCCACTATACAGGGTGACCCATGTTGACTTCCACTATACAGGGTGACCCATGTTGACTGCCACTATACAGGGTGACCCATGTTGACTGCCACTATACAGGGTGACCCATGTTGACTTCCATTATACAGGGTGACCCATGTTGACTGCCACTCTGCAGTGACACATGTCAAAAATTACAAGTTGTGGGAAAAAAGCCCTTTTTTGCAACCAAGGGCAATAATCGTCTGGTTATAGCCAAAGGGAGACAATTCACAAGTGGTATGTGGTTTTTAGATAGAGCGATTAATGACTTTTACAGTGATATGTCATTTATTGTGACTTTAGTGTGTTATGAATATAATAATACAACTTGTTTGAAATTAGAGGCAACATTCTCAACATGAGCATAATAATAATAAAATATAGGCAAAATTCTCAATAAAAATTGCCCACGCCCTTTGCCAGCAGACAACTCTGCACAGCCTGCTGTGGAGGGTGCCGGGTTGTCTGCCTGTTACACATACTTGAAACTGTCTGAACACATACAGTCTACTTCGTTTATAACGTCGCCGGATATAACTTCACCCCGTTATATCGTCACCCAAACACCGGTCCCGGCTCCATTCCTTCTTTCCATGACTATTTTAACCTCGGATATAACGTCACCGGATATAACGTCACCCAGTTATAACGTCACTCATCCATGTCGGTTATAACGTCATATCAATCCCCATATGCAGCAGTTTGCATGGTGAACGACTGTCAAGGCATGTTCATTTACCCTACACGTGTCACAAGTTTTGTGTGTTAACGGTATTCAAGTTTTTCCGTTTTCCCGTTGTTAGAGGCCCAAGGAAAACTAGGTTCAAGGCATAATCATTTTTGCTGCATGCGTTTTGTGAGTTCCTGTTCGAGGTTTTTAATCAAAAGAAAAATGTTTTATTTCATTTCGTTTTGTGAGTTCCTGTTCTATGTTTTTAGTCAGTAATGAAAAATATTTCATTTCATTTCGCTTTGTGAGTTCCTTACTTAGGTTCCTCAGTGTTCTAGGTTTTTAATTAAAAGAAAAATGTTGCATTTCATTCGTTTTGTAAGTTCCTGTCTTGGTTTTTAATAAAAAATAAAATAAAAAAAGTTTCATATCGAGCATACATGGTTGCTCCTGCGCGAGCGCGTGCGAATGGATCTGTCTACTTCTGTCCTTCAATCACGCATATAAAAAAAAACTCGATTATTGAAATGACGGTAGGAGAAGGTCGAGAACAGACTACGACGTTTGTTTGTTTTTTGGTCCGTATTTTGTTTGTTTGTTTGTTTATTTGTTGCTTAACGTCCAGCCGACTACGCAGAGCCATATCAGGACGAGGAAGGGGGGGATGAAGGGGGCCACTTGTCAAGCGATTCCTGTTTACAAATGCACTAACCCATTACTTGTGTCCCAGCAGGCTTTAGTAAAACTAAATTAATACCTACTGGAAGATTACCAGTTTCCAGTATGTTAAAATAGGCTTAACCTATCTACTGCTGGACTTACATCAGAACACTAACAGATTAAACTATACATGAATCGCGAGACAAGCGGCAAGAGAAGAGATTTTTGGAAAAAATACAGGTGAATGAGCAAGAAGGCAGAAAAAAGAAAAGAATTCATGAAGAAAAAGAGAGCATGACAGGAAAGAGGAACCAACAAGAAGAGCAAACGCTCGATCGAGTCACTTTCGCAGTTCTGAATATTATATGAGGCATCAGATGGACAGGAAGAAATTGCTATTCACAACACAATGAGTCACGTTCACATAAAATTTGAGCCCGGTCACTTTTATAGTTTCCGAGAAAAGCCCAACGTTAAGTTGTGTGTTGCCGAACAGAAAAGGCTAGTTATCTCCCTTGTTTTTCTGATAACGTTCGTAAAAGGCTACAGATGTAAATACTTTGATGTAAAGAATAATCCTACAAAGTTTCAATCACATCCGATGAACTTTGTCAAAGATATAAAATGTCTAATTTTTCCTTTGACGCTGACCTGTGACCTTGAAAAAGGTCAAAGGTCAACGAAACCATCGTTAAAGTGTAGAGGTCATTGGAGGTCACGACTAAACAAAATATGAGCCCGATCGCTTTGATAGTTTCCGAGAAAAGTCCAACGTTAAGGTGGTGTCTACGGCCGGCCGGCCGGCCGGACAGACTAACACTGACCGATTACATAGTCACTTTTTCTCAAGTGACTCAAAAATCTACCTAACAGCAAACTAGAAAGCTCCTGCAGTTCCAAAAACAGGAGGGGCCTTTAATTTCATAACCGCAGTGCCCCACTGCGGGATTTTGGTCCGTAGAATACTGACTACAACTGCCCACGACGAGGAGGCTGAGCTTCACTTTCAACTGGTCGTTGTCGACAGGCTGAGTAGGTCGCTCAGGCTAAATTGCAAAGGTAAACACTAAGTGCAGTGAACCGACAAATTGAGAAAAGTGATACTGCACTCTTAAAGCACTATTGTGACTCTACTTGGAAAGCCATGGACGTTATAATTATCAAGTGACGTTATAATGATAATAATAATACAGTAGTAGTCTAACGAGTATAACGTCCCGCTCACTAGATGTGGTGGAGACGGTGGATGGGGGAAAGGGGGTAACTATGAACCCAAAGTTGTTACTACTACCAGAACGATTGTGCGTAAAGGTGGGCAGCCACTTTGCTGTTGACGAGAAACTTCTTCGTTAATAATAATAATATAAGTCAAATAGACAGTAATTACGTATAAGGACCCATGAAGTTCTCGTCATTTTTATTTCTTCGGACATCAAGGACAGGTCAAGATCTAGCAGAATATGAATGAACGACAGCCATGTGTGTGTGTGTGTGTGTGTGTGTGTGTGTGTGTGTGTGTGTGTGTGTGTGTGTGTGTGTCTGTGTCTGTGTGTCTGTGTGTGTGTGTCTGTGTGTGTGTCCTTAAAGCTAATAACGTCGGACACTATAATTAAAGACTGAGATTGTCGATGGAACCAGACGGAGCTTGACACTCCAACACTAGCAACCTGTCTCAGAATCAGCATGTAGCCTACAATACTGTACGTTGATACGATTGCCGAATTTCGGGGAAAATTTTGTGTATACAATTTTGTATTCATGGTCTAGCCAGATTTTAGAAATACGCAAAGAAGAGAATAGTCGACAATTCTATATATGAGGAAGTGAATTAAAGATTATTATTACGAGACAACAACCATGCAACACAAAAACCACCCTTGGCATCACAAATGACATTCTATCCCAATCACTATCCTACCACTGATCCTCCAGTTGTGGTCTCACACATAACCTTTTTTCAACTGGGCGATCGCAGTTAGGATACCAATCCAAATAACCGTTACAGTTATGCTGGGCCAATTATACTTTGTCAATGCAATTACAAAAGTGATGATCAGCAATTCGCTCTACTATGCCAAGGGAGGTAAGTTGAAGACACAAGAGGTATGAACAGTTCAATTCACATTTATTCATGTTTTCCACATGTTGCAATCTTTGTATTATACATATTTGGCATATGAATGGGCACGGATAGGTAGCAGATAGACATGGTTAAAGTGAACACTATTAGCAACCCCTTCCCCCCCAGTTAGCTGGCCCCAGATTGACTGACCAGCAACAGGTCTTTCTGACCATCCTAGCACTACCTCAGCTAGCATGTGGGTGATGTAAACCAACCCAGTGCTTTCTTTAGGCATACATGCTGCTGCTTTTGTAAGTGCGCTGCTCCCAGCTCCTCACAGAGGAATTCTAGGCTTTCAGGCTATCTGGAGGTGACAGGACCCCGAACCGCACCACATCCCGTGGCTTGTTAGGGCTCACACTGGGGTCCTGCAGTACAGCTACGAAAAGCTCTAAAAAGGTTACATTTTCACTAGAAATTACATGTTTTAAAACTTTAACAAACTGAAATAGACAGACATGTAAAGTGTTCCCCTTTTCCATGCCTATCTTCCGCCATTCGTGCCGAGCAGACAACATACACACACGCGCGCATGCAAAAAACATGATGATACGCTAAAGAACGACAAATTATACATTTCTACAACACGTGTTAAAGCAATTAAGTAAATATTACCACCAAGACCAGACAAAGGGGATGGTGGGTGGGCTTTTTCATTCAAACTATGCATATTTATCCAAATGAGTGTTAAACTAAGTACGCGACTATTACACATTACTACATGACAAAGGGGATGGAGGGTGGGCTTTTTCCTTGTAGCAAATTCGTTTAGCGTTGTTCTCTGTGTAGACTCAGGATCCGAAGAGGCTAAAGCTAGACTCTTCCCACGTGACACTGAGTCTGCATACAACTGAACCGTTTAGGGATAAGTGTGTTCTTTAGCCTCCATCGAATGTTAGGCTAAAAGATGGTTGTAGCTCGTCATAAAATCATTTATGGCAGAAGCCGAAATGTATTTATTACGAGACAACAACCATGCAACACAAAAACCACCCTTGGCATCACAAATGACATTCTATCCCAATCACTATCCTACCACTGATCCTCCAGTTGTGGTCTCACACATAACCTTTTTTCAACTGGGCGATCGCAGTTAGGATACCAATCCAAATAACCGTTACAGTTATGCTGGGCCAATTATACTTTGTCAATGCAATTACAAAAGTGATGATCAGCAATTCGCTCTACTATGCCAAGGGAGGTAAGTTGAAGACACAAGAGGTATGAACAGTTCAATTCACATTTATTCATGTTTTCCACATGTTGCAATCTTTGTATTATACATATTTGGCATATGAATGGGCACGGATAGGTAGCAGATAGACATGGTTAAAGTGAACACTATTAGCAACCCCTTCCCCCCCAGTTAGCTGGCCCCAGATTGACTGACCAGCAACAGGTCTTTCTGACCATCCTAGCACTACCTCAGCTAGCATGTGGGTGATGTAAACCAACCCAGTGCTTTCTTTAGGCATACATGCTGCTGCTTTTGTAAGTGCGCTGCTCCCAGCTCCTCACAGAGGAATTCTAGGCTTTCAGGCTATCTGGAGGTGACAGGACCCCGAACCGCACCACATCCCGTGGCTTGTTAGGGCTCACACTGGGGTCCTGCAGTACAGCTACGAAAAGCTCTAAAAAGGTTACATTTTCACTAGAAATTACATGTTTTAAAACTTTAACAAACTGAAATAGACAGACATGTAAAGTGTTCCCCTTTTCCATGCCTATCTTCCGCCACCAAACAGCTATTCTATAGATGTTTTTCGCCAATCCGTACCCATTCCAGCCCCCTTTTAGCCTAAAATCATAGCTGTTAATTGCAGTTCAAAGTCAGCTTTGAACTGGTCCAGCCCCTTGGTGCTCAAATGCACCCCATCTTCGGCAAGGTAGCTGTGGTCAAAATTTGGGTGGTAAACAATCCGTCCCCTTTTCTTTCTCTTGCATAATGCGGCCTCTCGCCTTTCGGTTTAATTTTTTTGTTTTTGTTTTTTTTTTGGGGTTTTTTTTTTTTTTTTTTTTTTTTTTGGCGGGAATTTTCTCCCCCGTTGGAAAAGCTTTCATGTCTCCACGAATTTCGCGGGAGCATGTCCGACCAGACAACGGTCGCCTTCGGGCAAAAAGCCCTAACAAAGCATACCATTTCATCGAGTTCCTCACGCCAGTGCTTCTGGTCAACCCGGCACACGTCGTTCCCTCCGACATGGAGTACCACATAGCTCGGTGAGGGGGCGTCCTCCAGTGCTTCAATCAGCTTGGCCCGAGCCCACACCACCGGCAGCGGTAGCTGAAGCCCAGTGCCTTTTGTACTGCAGAACTGCTGCAGCCTGACCACCAGACTTGATCCCAGGATAAGGACTCCTGGAACTTGCTGTTGTTGAGGTTCTTGTCTGCTGGCGTGCTCCGCCTCTTCAAACCAGGCCCCCTGGCTGTCACTGTCACTGCTGGGCACGTGGGAAGACGCAGCTGCGGTCCCTGTCCGGCGCTGTATTTTGTTCTCAGCCTCCCTCGGCCTAGGCAGCTCCTCCTGTGTGTCGGTCTCTTCCCCTGGGTTGCTCTAGGAGGTCGGCCTCCCGAACATGTTGTTACCTGATCAACTAAGTAACTGTTACACAATTAGTATATTATTATTAACATTGTTATCAGTTGTTGCCCTGCATACTCGGCTTGCTTGTTATTCCTGCTGTTGGGTGAACTTCTATTTTTTGTTCGTGCTACTGCTACGCCACTAGTATTGCTAACATTTGCACTCCAAAGCTAGTGATTCAACACCAAATAGACAAAGGGAATTAATCGCTCTTTATGCATGCATACGCATGTGTTATGGGGTAAGCGAGAGTAACGGAACCTTATCCTGGCACCTGAGAGAATCACAAGCATTGAAATGAACAAGCTACTTTCATCCTCAATGAATATTCGATGGAATTGATTACTTCCGAATTTCTCGTTCGAACTTGGGCAGGTAAGCTTGTTAGCTTTGGGGTGAAACTCGCCACTCTAAAAGCAACCCGATTCCACTGCTTGTTCAAAGTAGGTCGCATGACTCATCACGCGCGTGCACAGTGTAAACTCATGCTGCTGGAAGCTTACTGCTATTTTTAGCTCGTTACGACATTCACTGATTCAGGAGGAATAAGTTCGAAAACGTTGCCCGACGGCAGCACTGTCCCCAACTAAAGGTAGCAGATTAAAGAGTTCCTCTAGTGTAGCGATAGGCGATATCCTCCAGCGCAAAATCCCTTCCAGCGCTGTGGCTGTTAATTGTTAGTGCCAGCCCCCGTTCTGCCATCCCGGGAACAAAGGAAACCGGTCTTCTGTCGACCCACGCTTCCGATTGATTAAGTTAAAGTCATTAATCTACTGACAAAATTCACGATTCTTTCACCTAATAAACTTAAGACTACTAAAGATAAAAGAGAGTAAAATTGAAACCCTGATCGTCGCTTGCGGATGCTTGGTCGTCTTTTTTCTTTTTCCTTGTAGCAAATTCGTTTAGCGTTGTTCTCTGTGTAGACTCAGGATCCGAAGAGGCTAAAGCTAGACTCTTCCCACGTGACACTGAGTCTGCATACAACTGAACCGTTTAGGGATAAGTGTGTTCTTTAGCCTCCATCGAATGTTAGGCTAAAAGATGGTTGTAGCTCGTCATAAAATCATTTATGGCAGAAGCCGAAATGTATTTGTAATAAGTTAGTTTAAAACTTACAACAATATGTTGTTGTGATTTTTAAACAACACTAATGTTGCACTTTCCATTTCTGCACAAGAAACAGTCAGTACTTTAGAAAGGGACATAACTCTTGGACTCCGGATATAACATCACCCGCGCGTAAAAGTGACGTTATAACCGATGAACCGGATACAGCGTCACCGCGTATAACGTCGCTCAAAAGCATCCCCCGAGGGGTGACGTAATATCCGGAGTCGACTGTATCAAGCTTATGTATACCAAATAAGTAACTTGCTGAATACATGTGGAAGTTATTAGCATTTTAGAATAGAGAGTGGCATTTTGGGGGGGTTCACCCTGTATGTTTGTTACCAAGGACTACATTCTGTCAAAAACTTTCTTTCTTTCTTTATTTAGTGTTTAACATCGTTTTCAACCACGAAGGTTATATCGCGAAGGGGAAAGGGGGGAGAGGGGATAGAGCCACTTGTCAATTGTTTCTTGTTCACAAAAGCACTAATCAAAAATTTGCTCCAGGGGCTTGCAACGTAGTACAATATATGACCTTACTGGGAGAATGCAAGTTTCCAGTACAATAGACTTAACATTTCTTACATACTGCTTGACTAAAATCTTTACAAACATTGACTATATTCTATACAAAAAACACTTAACTAGGGTAAAAGGAGAAACAGAATCCGTTAGTCGCCTCTTACGACATGCTGGGGAGCATCAGGTAAATTCTTTCTCGTCCCAACCAATATGAGACTCCCCCTAACCCGCGGGGGGCTTTTTCATTGCTATTACTAAATGCTATCTGACTCAGTCAATCACATTTCAATTCCATAACATTCAAATCGATATCCACCTGCCATTTTAGCAAACAGGCTCGCATGAGCTTTGTATGGTGAACATGTGTTGCTTTAAATCGAGCATCATAACCTGTCAATGCATCTATTTTGCTGAGATGTATGTGTTAACATGTGTCACTTCAAAGGGTCAGACTGGGTAAACCGCACACCACACCCCGTGCATACGTTTTTACATTTAGTCATGTTTTAACAGAGGGGGAATCGAGACGAGGGTCGTGGTGTATGTGTGTGTGTGTCTGTGTGTGTCTGTGCGTGTGTGTGTGTGTGTCTGTGCGTGTGTGTGTGTCTGTGCGTGTGTGTGTGTAGAGCGATTCAGAGTAAACTACTGGACCGATCTTTATGAAATTTTACATTAGAGTTCATGGGTATGATATCCCCAGATTTTTTCTTTTTTTTTGTTGATAATTTATGTCTTTGATGACGTCATATCCGGCTTTTTTTAAAAGTTGAGGCGGCACTGTCACACCCTCATTTTTCAAAAAAATTGATTGAAATTTTGGCAAAGCAATCTTTGACGAAGGCCGGACTTTGGTATTGCATTTCAGCTTGGAGGCTTAAAACTTAATTTATGACTTTGGTCATTAAAAATCTGAAAATTGTAATTAAAATTATTTTATTATACAATGATCCAAAATTACGTTCATCTAATTCTTCATCATTATCTGATTCCAAAAACATACAAAATATGTTATATTCGGATTAAAAACAAGCTCTGAAAATTAAAAATATAAAAATTATGATTAAAATAAAATTTCCGAAATCGTTTTAAAACAATTTTATCTTATTCCTTGTCGGTTCCTGATTCCAAAAACATATAAATATGATATGTTTGGATTAAAAAACACGCTCAGAAAGTTAAAACGAGGAGAGGTACAGAAAAGCGTGCTATGCAGCACAGCGCAACCACTTCCGAGCTAAACAGGCTCGTTAATTTCACTGCCTTTTGCACGAGCAGCGGACTACGGTCATTGTGAAAAAATGCAGTGCGTTCAGTTTCATTCTGTGAGTTCCACGCGACTTTTCTTTAATTTGATTGGTGTTTAACGTCGTTTTCAACCGCGAAGGTTATATCGCGACGGAGGGAAGGGGGGATATGGGATAGAGCCACTTGTCAATTGTTTCTTGTTTACAAAAGCACTGATCAAAAATTTGCTCCAGGGGATTGCAACGTAGTACAATAATATTACCTTACTGGGAGAATGCAAGTTTCCAGTACAAAGGACTTAACATTTCTTACATACTGCTTGACTAAAATCTTTACAAACATTGACTATATTCTATACAAGAAACACTCAACAAGGGTAAAAGGAGAAACAGAATCTGTTAGTCGCCTCTTACGACATGCTGGGGAGCATCGGGTAAATTCTTTCTCGTACCAACTAATATGGGACTCCCCCTAACCCGAGGGGGGTGCTTACGCGACTTGTTTTCTTCTCCTGTATGTATGTGCCAACACGTGTCTCCTCATATCACCGAACCTTGAAATTGGAAAATTTCCTAAATAAATTATCATTTAATTAATATACTTACCCGAATCACATTAGCATTGAGTCACCTGAGATGCTTATCACTGAAAAACGCTTACCCGGCTAAAGAATTTAAAGGGAAGCAACCCCATCACCAAAACGAAAGTGAAAGTAGCTTTGGTAATGGGCCAGTACACCGGGAGTTACCTCCCATACGGGTGTATGCCACGTCACTTCCTCTAGGAACACGTGCCTATTATCATACGGCTTTAAAAAAATCTTAAAACCATAAGCGGGGCAGGTGGGAGGGAATACAGTATGTGATTCGGGTAAGTATATTAATTAAATGATAATTTATTTAGGAAATTTTCCATTTAATATCATATTCTTACTCCGAATCACATTAGCAGATAACATCAACAAGGCGGTGGGCTAGAAATGAATCAAAACTCACCATCAAGTTCTGGACAGGAACTGGCCTGCTGCTATGAGCGCTGGAAGGCCTCTGGAGCCATCCTGTCGAAGAGCTGTGACGTCCCGAAGATAAAAGTTTATGAAAACATCTTCGGAACGCCAATACGCAGTTGTCAGCACCTCCTCTAGACGTCTGGAGCGCAGAACTGCCAGAGAGGATGCCCACGCCCTCGTCTCATGGGCTCGGGCCGAGTCAAGTGGCAAGGAGGGCATAACCCCCCCCCCTCTTTGTGCGCCTCCACTCATAAGCCTGCTTGATGAGCGAGGACACCCACCGGGCCAACGTTACCTTCGACAAATCTTTCTCGCGCCTAGTAAGGAGAGAGATAAACAACAACTTCTGAGAACTAGACCGAATCGGCTGAGTCCGGGCTAAGTACAGACGAAGTGCCCTCACAGGGCAATTGACCGAATCGGGGTCACCCGGGGCCAACGCGCTGGTCAGAGCCTTAACTCTAACCAGCGGAGAGGCCTGCCCCGGAGACTGATTCTTGGCCAGGAAATCAGGCCGGAAACGCAAAGATGCGGAACCGTCCGGCTCAAAGGAGATATCTCCAGGCTGACCCGACAGGGCGTGGACCTCGCTACCCCGTCGGGCCGTAGCCAACAAAAGGAGAAACAGCGCTTTGCGAGTGACATTGAACAGACTGGCCTCGCTTAAAGGCTCAAAATCCGCAGAACGAAGGAATTCCAGGATTAAAAACAAGTCCCACTTGGGAGCGGGCAAACGAGCTTTAGCTTCCTTAAGAGCAGCCCCTTTAATGACTGCAGCTATAACGCCCCCGACTCGAACAGAACGACCAATCTGCTGAAGAGTCGCCGAGATAGCGGAGCGCCGGACCCTCAACGAGGAGACTGAGGCGCCCTGTGAAGACATGAAAGAGAGGTGGTTAGCGACCTGAATAGAGCGCGGAGCCACCGAACTCACCCCTCTAGCTGAACACCAGGCAGTCCATGCCTTCCAGTGGGAAGCATAAACTGAAGAGGTGGACGCTCTATGCGAGCGAGCCACCAAGTCCAGAGTCAAAGACGACGCCCCAGAGCGCTTCAGCGAGTCCCGAACAACTTCCACACGTGAAGCTTCAGAAGACTGGGCTCCTCGTGTGGAATGCCTGTTCGGGGCTGCACTAGTTCCCCTCGCACGAGTGCGAGAGGAATGGGGGGCCCTTGGGCAAGCCGAAGAAGATCTGGAAACCAGACCTGCGACGGCCACAGAGGAGCGACCAGAAGAAGAAGGGCCGGCTCCTCCATCTCCGCTTTCCGGATTACTCGGCTGAGTAACGGAAAGGGAGGAGTCTGAAGATCTGTGTGTGCCCCCCAACCCTCCCTGGACGCATCTGTAAAGAGGTCCAGGTCGGGGAGGGGCACGACGATCGGAACACCTCTGCAGACCCACTCCGTGTGCAACCACGGAAGGGTCGCAGACTGGAACCATCCCTGCAAAGGGATGAGGGCGTCCCAGTCCACCAGAGGAGAGTCCACAAACGGCTTCAGCGCGAACTGAAGCGGACATTTGTGGACCCGGCCCAGTGAAACCAGAAGAGCCATAGACTCCATCTGCCCCAAGATGGAGGCGAGCGAGCGGATGGAAGCCATCAGGAGAGGTAAAGTGGAGCGAATCTGAGCTTGGAGCTTGTCCACCCTTCTCTGAGAAGGCTGGACAGTCCAAGCGACCGTGTCGAAAAACATCCCCAGATAAGTGAATGTCTGTGACGGGGTCAGCTCCGACTTTACCCGGTTGATCGAGAACCCCAACCAGTTGGATTCTCGAAGAACCGTCAGGGTATCCTGCGAACAGCCGCTCTGGGACTGGTTCATGATGAGCCAGTCGTCCAGATAAGCCCGCAGACGGATACCCTGGGACCTCACCAGTGCACAGACCTGTCTCACCACCATGGTGAAAATCCACGGTGCGAGAGACAGCCCGAAAGGGAGTGCGCGAAACTGGTAGATCTGATCTCCCCACCGGAAACGAAGCCATTTCCGGTCGGTCGGATGCATAAGAATGTGAAAGTATGCGTCCGTGAGATCGATCGAGGTCACCCAGTCTCCTGGGCGGAGAGAGTCTCGGACAGAGGCTGGCGTCTCCATCTTGAATTTTATCTCCCTCAAGAAAGTATTGAGGAGAGATAAATCCAACACGGGACGCCATCCTCCTGATGCTTTGGGAACAGCGACCAGACGCCCGTAAAATCCCAGGGAGCTGTGGACCCGAACTCTCTCCACCGCGCCCTTCTGCTCCAGGGAGGCAATTTCCGACTGCAAGACGGAACGTGCTTCCTGCGAGAAGGGGGGCTTGAACCGCGGAGGCACTCGGGTAAGAGGCGCCTTTTCCTCCCGCCAGAGTAGACGGAAGCCCGAACTCACCACTCCCACAATCCATTGGCTGTCTACTACCGACATCCAACAAGAAAGTGCCCGGGAGGGGCCTCCCGCCATCACCAAGGTGGAGGGCGGGAGGGAGGTGAGATCGGGAGCGCTTCATTGGGGGTGTGGCTTACTTCCAGAGCCGCCACGCCCCCTCCCCGATGCCGTCCTCTTCTTCCCACCACGAGCGGCCGGCGAAGCCTGCCGCTTCTGAGCTGGCTTGGGGTTAGACGATGTCTGAGCCTGCTTCTGTTTAGAAGGCTGAGACTGTTTCACCCCCTTCAGAGTGTAGTCAAGGAACTGACTGTCCTTGTTTGACTGAATCTCCTTCTGTCTGGCATCCAGTGCCAGCAGACAGAAGAGAGACTCCTCTGAGACCGGGGAGACTCTCAAGGTCTCCCTAGTAGCCAGCTCCGTGAATTGGGACTGCGAGAGGAAGAGATCCCTCCTGCAGAGTACCGCTTGGGTGTACTGCAGGGAGGAAAGACGCAATTGTTCCTCATTGACCTTGGCCAATGCGGTCAAAAGCGCAGAGACATCGTCCGCATTCTGTTCTTCACTGAGAGTGAAAGGAACTAGCGAATCGGTCAATGCCCGAGACAGAGCCCGAACGAGAGTCTCCGCAATGGAGGACAGTTCGATCTGCCGACGTCCAACCTCCTCAGCAGAGAGGAGGGAAGCCTCGGAAACCGGCAAAACCGAATCACGCTTGATCGGTTTAGCCAGAAGAGGCAGCAATTCCCGGGAAACCGGAAGGGTAGCCCTAGGGAGTGCAAAAGACGCCAGCCAATTCTGGCTCTGATTGGGCATGCCAAGCTTCCTATTGGCCGTAGGCACGAAGGAAGAGGCTTGGGCAGCTGAAGCCACCCACTGCTGAGCTGATTCCGGAACTGGACCAAAAGGAAGCAGTAACGGAACAGGCACTGGCCGAATACCACTCCCCGCATGTGCTGGACGAACCAGTGAATGCGAAAGTTGGTAAGCCACTGACGGAGACTCGGCGAACCGGAAGGAAGAAGCATCCTCCTGTGCCGGCCGGAAGTCAGCCATGGCAGAAGGAACGAATGATGCGGAAGAGTCCGCAGCCACCACCCCTTCAGGAAAATAACGAGACGTTACTTCCGCCGCGACGTCAAGAACAGACTTGAGCTTCGACGGAAACACGCCCCGCGACTCCTCGCTGACCACTGATGGAGCATCAGAATAGTCACACGTGGAACCATGACCGAAGTCACCAGTTCCGGAAGCAGAAGCATGCCCTGGCAAACCGGAAACCGGAAAAGCCTGAGCACTAACGTCATCCTGCCGCCCAAAACCCTGTGAAGGTAAAGGGTAAGCAGGACGACCATCCGCAAAAACCGGAGCTGGATGAGCTGACGTCACTCCCCCGACTGAGTGGAGTGATGCCTGCTCAAGCCTAGGCGCTTGAACGCCGGAAGGCGCACGCTGTAATCCACTATCTGGTATCCGGAAGGAACCACCAGAAGAGGAAGAAGCGTTTCCGGCCGAAACCGGAAGTGTAGTCAACGGAACCGCAAAATGCGGAAGTGAAGACTGCACTGGTTGACTTCGCGATCCGGAAGGACCGGAAGTCAGTGAATACTCCATCCTGCCGCGACCGCCGTAGCGTGCCGGAGCGGACGGATCATCACTTCCGGCAAGTGCCGGAAATGCGGCAGTCGAAACCGACTGCCGCCGCTGTTCGAACAAGTCCGGGGCCTCGTAGGTTATCGCCGGAAATGAAAGATCAGCAAGGTATCGGTCGTGACCCGATGCGAAAGAGCTGTCCCCCGAAGGAGAACGTCCAGGCGCCTCACGAGGGCTATCGGACCAGCTCTGCTTACCAACCGACGCTGAAGAGGGAGGACGCTGCTCCAAGCCGGAAGTGGAGGACAAAGACACGGAAGCCAATGCCCGGACGTCACTGCCAGATGCCGGAAACGCCGAACTGCTGGCGACGGAACGCTGAAATTCTGCCTGCACCAAGCTGCGGAA
This sequence comes from Littorina saxatilis, assembly GCF_037325665.1. Taxonomy (NCBI): domain Eukaryota; kingdom Metazoa; phylum Mollusca; class Gastropoda; order Littorinimorpha; family Littorinidae; genus Littorina; species Littorina saxatilis. Next base: position 63,240,527 of record NC_090253.1, on the reverse strand, counting down.
TTCTGGAACCAGTGACTTTAACAGAGAGGAAACCAACGCACCTTGTCCAGGTGCTAACAAAGAAGACGAAGTCTCCGATGTAGAGACAGGTGCAGAAGTAACAGTAGAGCTAGGCGCCGCAAAAGAAGCAGAAGTAGTAACAGCGCTAGGCGCCGAAATTGGTACAGCCAACAAAGTGTTACGCTCTTGGTCTGTAACAAGTAACGTTGCTTTGGAAGAGGAAGACTTAGCCTTAATTTTCCCCTTGGGGTCCGACTTGTCACGGCGCTTGTCTGAATCAGACATGTTGACAACAACACGTGGCAACGCGAAAAAATTTACTGAAACATAAGTCTAAACGACTGGAAAATTCAGTAAACACACGCACTAATGCGTTAACGAAATACTATAGCTAAACTTGCCCCAAAAGCAGAGGCACGGAGAGCTACAAACAAAGTCACACGAGCTAGAAAACTAACTCACACAACAAAATGGCGACACGCAAGACACTGACACAAACGTCAACAACACGTGGCAAAGTAAAAAGATTTACTGAAACGTAAGTCAAAACGACTGAAAACACAGTAAACACACACGCTTACGCGTCAACAAAATACTAAAGCTACACTTGCCCAAACAGAAAGAGGGCACGCAGAGCTACTAGCAAAGTCACACGAGTTAGCTAACTAACTCACACAACAAAATGGCGAAACACGCAAGTCACTGACACACAAGTCCGTAAAAAACGGACAACGTACAGTAACGAAACAGCGCAAACAACCAACAACAAACGGGAACGAGCTCACCAAACTGTAGGCAAGGCGAGCAGACAAGCTGGGTAACGTGGCCGGCGGGTGTCACTCAAACACACAAGGTCAGCCACAGAGCGTCAAAAAGTGAACCGTCCTCTCCGAGGTGAAAAAGACGTATGATAATAGGCACGTGTTCCTAGAGGAAGTGACGTGGCATACACCCGTATGGGAGGTAACTCCCGGTGTACTGGCCCATTACCAAAGCTACTTTCACTTTCGTTTTGGTGATGGGGTTGCTTCCCTTTAAATTCTTTAGCCGGGTAAGCGTTTTTCAGTGATAAGCATCTCAGGTGACTCAATGCTAATGTGATTCGGAGTAAGAATATGATATTAAATCTGTCTTTATTTGGTGTTTAACGTCGTTTTCAACCACGAAGGTTATATCGCGACGGGTACCTTGAAATCCTATCATCACAGTTCACACTCTGTACATGCACTTTGTATCTTCTGCTGTATTTTTCAACATGTGCTTTTTTGATGTATCAGTCTGTGTGAAGCAACACTCACACTCTGTACATGCACTTTGTATCTTCTGCTGTATTTTTCAACATGTGCTTTTTTGATGTATCAGTCTGTGTGAAGCAACACTCACACTCTGTAAATGCACTTCTTGTTTTTGTCTCCTGTGTCTCAGCATATGTTGCTTCAAACACCAGAACCGTGTAAACTTAGCATCACACTCTGTACATGCATGTCTTTTCTCTCCTGTATGTCTCACCATGTGTTGCTTCAAATCACCAAACTGTATGAACCTAGCATCACACTCTGTACATGCATGTTTTTTCTCCCCTGTATGTCTCACCAAGTGTTTCTTCAAATCACCAAACTGTATGAACTTAGCATCACACACTGTACATTCATGTTTTTTCTCTCCTGTATGTGTTAACATGTGTCGCTTCAAATTACAAGACACTGTGAACTTAGCATCACACTCTGCACAAGCATGTTTTTTCTCTCCTGTATGTCTCAACATGTGTTTCTTCAAATCACCAAACTGTATGAACTTAGCATCACACACTGTACATGCATGTTTTCTCTCTCCTGTATGTGTTAACATGTGTCGCTTCAAATGACCAGATTCTGTGAACCTAGCATCACACTCTGTACAAGCATGTTTTCTCTCTCCTGTATGGGTTAACATGTGTCGCTTCAAATTACAAGACACTGCAAACTTAGCATCACACTCTGTACATGCATGTTTTTTCTCCCCTGTATGTCTCACCATGTGTCGCTTCAAATTACCAAACTGTATGAACTTAGCATCACACACTGTACATGCATGTTTTTTTCTCTCCTGTATGTGTTAACATGTGTCGCTTCAAATTACCAGACTCTGTGAACCTAGCATCACACTCGGTACAAGCATGGTTTTTTTCTCCTGTATGTGTCAACATGTGTTGCTTCAAAGTACCAGACTCTCTGAACCTAGCATCACACACTGTACAGGCATGTTTTTTCTCTCCTGTATGTGTCAACATGTGTCGCTTCAAAGTACCAGTCGCTTTGAACTTAGCATCACACTCTGTACAGGCATGTTTTTTCTCTGCTGTATGTTTCAACATGTGTCGCTTCAAAGTACCAGACTGTATGAACTTAGCATCACACACTGTACATGCATGTTTTTTCTCTCCTGTATGTGTTAACATGTGTCGCTTCAAATGACCAGACGCTGTGAACCCAGCATCACACTCTGTACAAACATGTTTTTTCTCCCCAAAATGGGTTAACATGTGTCGCTTCAAATTACAAGACACTGTAAACTTAGCATCACACTCTGTACATGCATTTTTTTTCTCACATGTATGTCTCACCATGTGATGCTTCAAATTACTACACCCTGTGAACTTAGCATCACACTCTGTACATACATATTTTCTCTCTCCTGTATGGGTTAACATGCTGACTGCAGTCTGTGTTTCTGGTGTCTGTATCTCTTGTTTCAGCCAGGTATCACTGTACGTGCTGACTGCAGTCTGTGTTGCTGGTGTCTGTATCTCTTGTTTCAGCCAGGTATCACTGTACGTGCTGACTGCAGTCTGTGTTGCTGGTGTCTGTATCTCTTGTTTTAGCCAGGTATCAATGCGAGTGCTGACTGCAGTCTGTGTTTCTGGTATCTGTATCTCTTGTTTCAGCCAGGTATCACTGTGAGAGCTGACTGCAGTCTGTGTTTCTGGTGTCTCTATCTCTTGTTTTAGCCAGGTATCAATGCGAGTGCTGACTGCAGTCTGTGTTTCTGGTGTCTGTATCTCTTGTTTCAGCCAGGTATCACTGTGAGAGCTGACTGCAGTCTGTGTTTCTGGTGTCTGTATCTCTTGTTTCAGCCAGGTATCAATGCGAGTGCTGACTGCAGTCTGTGTTTCTGGTGTCTGTATCTCTTGTTTCAGCCAGGTATCACTGTGAGAGCTGACTGCAGTCTGTGTTACTGGTGTCTGTAACTCTTGTTTCAGCCAGGTATCAATGCGAGTGCTGACTGCAGTCTGTGTTTCTGGTGTCTGTATCTCTTGTTTCAGCCAGGTATCAATGCGAGTGCTGACTGCAGTCTGTGTTTCTGGTGTCTGTATCTCTTGTTTCAGCCAGGTATCACTGTGAGTGTTGACTGCAGTCTGTGTTACTGGTGTCTGTATCTCTTGTTTCAGCCAGGTATCACTGGGAGTGTTGACTGCAGTCTGTGTTTCTGGTGTCTGTATCTCTTGTTTCAGCCAGGTATCACTGTGAGAATTGACTGCAGTCTGTGTTTCTGGTGTCTGTATCTCTTGTTTCAGCCAGGTATCACTGGGAGTGTTGACTGCAGTCTGTGTTGCTGGTGTCTGTATCTCTTGTTTCAGCCAGGTATCAATGCGAGTGCTGACTGCAGTCTGTGTTTCTGGTGTCTGCATTTCTTGTTTTAGCCAGGTATCAATGCGAGTGCTGACTGCAGTCTGTGTTACTGGTGTCTGTATCTCTTGTTTCAGCCAGATATCCCTGTGAGTGTTGACTGCAGTCTGTGTTTCTGGTGTCTGTTTCTCTTGTTTCAGCCAGGTATCACTGTGAGTGTTGACTGCAGCTTGTCCTTCCAATGTCTGCACTGTAGGCATGGTAGCTGTGTTGTCTGTGACCACAACCTCCATGAAAGGCACTGGAAAAAAAGCAAGACTCTTACATCAAGGTGCTGAACATAATCCATGGTCATTTGATATAAACTTTGCAATGCGTTTGACATTGCTCATCTGCAGGTAGAAGTGTGTGTGTGTGTGTGTGTGTGTGTGTGTGTGTGTGTGTGTGTGTGTGTGTGTGTGTGTGTGTGTGTGTGTGTGTGTGTGTGTAAATTGCTTACAAGTAAACACAATTATTTCAGAAAAGCTCAGAAAAAGCGCATTCCACTTATTTCTTTTTTTTATTATCGAACGCAGAAGAAGAAGATTTCTGTTTAACATTCACTGTGCTTACTGGGTGATGGACGACACAAAGTCTGTCTTCTTCTTCTTCTTGTTTGTTCATGGGCTTGGACTCATGTTTTAGCACGAATGGATTTTTACGTGTATGACCGTTTTGACCCCCCATTCGGGCAGTATTTGCCAATTTCGGGGGAGGTATGCTGGGTATTTTCATGTTTTTATAACCCACCGAACTCTGACATGGATTACAGGATCTTTTCCATGTGCACTTGGTCTTGTGCTTGCGTGTACACACAATAGGAGTTAAGTCACTAGCCGGTCTGCACATAAGTTCACCTGGGAGATCGGAAAAATCTCCACTCTTAAACAATCAGGCGGTAGCGACCGGGATTCGAACTCACGACCTCCCGATTAGGAGGCCAATGTCTTACCACCACGCCACTGCGCCCGTCACATAGGCTGTCAAAAGTCTTTGTATCTTTAAAACAATATTATTTTTTGATTGAGACTTTATGTAATCCTCAAACACCACAACTAACTTAACGATGACGTAACTTGAAGTACTCAGTCCGGATGTTGTGGATCGTGAACTTATACTCTCCAAAGGGGTGGTTCAAGGTTTTCCCTTTTTGGATCGTGGTGGCCGTGTACAATCAATATACTGTTTACGTTGAATTCTTCTTTAGAACATATGGGTCAAACTCGACCCACAGCATCCAGACTGTGTAGTCCAAAGTGTGATCCGCTGAAGGTTTAACTATTGTAGGAGCTTTCCTATTATGAAGATTGTAAATCTGTTGACCCGGCGGAAAACCGTGAGAGTTGTAGATAAGAAACAAACAACGTCTTTGGTTTAGCTCTGCAGATCTATTGTCTCATGCGTGCACTTACTATTTACTCGTTTTCATGTCTAGTTTTGCCTCGCGTTGTGTTCTGTCTCCTAGTGCGTGCACCTCTAATCTGTCTGTCGCCTAATTTATCCTCTCTCACCTAAAATTACCGGGTTAGTTTATCTTCCTAAAAAGGCCAAGATTGCGAGAAGAAATCAGGCATGAAAACTTAAAAAAAAAAAAATACTGAAAAAAAAATTCGAAGGCGCATAGCGCCAAGTTTTGCAGGCGCGTAGCGCCAAGTTTCGCAGGCGCAAAGCGCCAAGACTTCTAGGGGGGTCCGGGGGCATGCTCCCCCGGAAATATTTTTTTTCAAGGGTGCAATTTGGTGCAATCTGGGGCTATCTGAGCCTTAAAATTGGATTCAAACATGGCCCCAAAACTATTTTACTATAACTGTGACTAGGAAAAAAAAAAAAAAAAAAAAAAAAAAAAGGAAAAATACGGAAATTAAAAAAAAATACGGTTTATTTTTTTCAAAAATACGGAAAATACGGAAAATACGGAGAATTTTCATGCCTGAGAAATGACGACCTACGTGATGATGAAAACCATTCAGACGAATAATGGAGCCAATTTCATGGGATTACTTTTCTATAAAATAGTTTATTAGACTTATTCTTCTTGAAAGTATACAAATAGAATAACACAACAAGCATAATTTACGCAATATTATAAATGCACATACAAAGTCAGTTAAAAATCCCGGGTCGCCTTTATAAGGCTAACATCAAAGAGCGAGAGTGTTACAAAAAACAATGTTTGTTTGTTTATTTGTTGCTTAACGTCCAGCCGACTACGCAGAGCCATATCAGGACGAGGAAGGGGGGGATGAAGGGGGCCACTTGTCAAGCGATTCCTGTTTACAAATGCACTAACCCATTACTTGTGTCCCAGCAGGCTTTAGTAAAACTAAATTAATACCTACTGGAAGATTACCAGTTTCCAGTATGTTAAAATAGGCTTAACCTATCTACTGCTGGACTTACATCAGAACACTAACAGATTAAACTATACATGAATCGCGAGACAAGCGGCAAGAGAAGAGATTTTTGGAAAAAATACAGGTGAATGAGCAAGAAGGCAGAAAAAAGAAAAGAATTCATGAAGAAAAAGAGAGCATGACAGGAAAGAGGAACCAAAAATCTACCTAACAGCAAACTAGAAAGCTCCTGCGGTTCCAAAAACAGGAGGGGCCTTTAATTTCATAACCGCAGTGCCCCACTGCGGGACTGATGGAGTGGAATACTTTGTGTTAGTGTATGCTGATACAGTTCTTTTATGACACTGTGTATAGTATGGCTGAGTAAGATAAGGCTGAAATGTATTTTAGTCATATCAAAGAACTTGAGGCATTAAGTGTTTTGGTTCTTCTGTGAGTGGTGTATTTTTAATTCATCACTAAGTGGACGTAGTGACGTTTTGATTTGACTTTGTTGTACTTAGTCATATGCAACTCAAAACACAACTTCTTGTTCATGTTTAAAAGAAAGTTGTTATCATACTTTTCGGTTCTAAAGCCTCGTCGCGATATAACCTTCGTGGTTGAAAACGACGTTAAACACCAAATAAAGAAAGAAAGAAAGGTTCTAAAGCGCTCAAGTTTTGTCATCAGTCATAAGAGTTTGTCTCGTTTTGTATTTGTATTCTAATCCTATGTTCTTATTGTCAGGTTGTTTACTATTTACATTTGTTTTGTTATAGTGTGTTTATGAGTGTCGTGCATTGTATTTTCAGGGGCACTTTTCCTACCACCCCTTCAGAGCTGCCATGCTTTGTTAAGTGTTTTAGTTTATGTGTTTTTCCTCAAGTGTTTAGTTTCGCTAATAGTTATTGTTTTTTACCGCAGTTGTGTATAAGAAAAGAAGTGTTAGCGTTAGTGTTAGTGAAAGTGAAGAAAAGGTAATAAATGTTTAAAAGTAAATTACATTTACAGTGTGTTGCCTTGACGACTGTGTAGTAGTGAAAGTTGTTTGAATGTTGATGTCGTGAAAAGTAAAACTCAGTCTTTGTAGAGTAGACTTTTTTCTAAGAAATCTCTTTTCCCGAACCCGACCTTATGTCCACTTAATACATTCCGGCGAAGTGACAAGGTTTAAACAAGAAGAGCAAACGCTCGATCGAGTCACTTTCGCAGTTCTGAATATTATATGAGGCATCAGATGGACAGGAAGAAATTGCTATTCACAACACAATGCATACCTGAAGAATGAGATTGCATGGATCGAGCAACAAAATATTTACCTTGGCATTAAAAATACTCTCATTAATCGCACATAAACAAACCCCATCAATAACTTAATTCACATAAACTAGCATCATTAATTTTTTTTCGAAGCAATCATATTAACAGTAGACACACTAACATTTGTTACTCTTAGAGCTGTGTCACTTTTATAGTTTACGAGAAAAGCCCAACGTTAAGTTGTGTGTTGACGAACAGGAAAGGCTAGTTATCTCCCCTGTGTTTCCGATAACGTTTGTAAAAAGCTACAGATGTAAATAATTTGATGTAAAGAATAATCCTATAAAGTTTGAATCAAATCCGATGAATAGTTTCAGAGATATGATATTTCAATTTTTTTCCTTCAAGACATACCTGTGACCTTGAAAAAGGTCAAAGGTCACCAAAGCAGACGTCAAAGTGTAGAGGTCACTGGGAGTCACGTTCACATAAAATTTGAGCCCGGTCACTTTTATAGTTTCCGAGAAAAGCCCAACGTTAAGTTGTGTGTTGCCGAACAGAAAAGGCTAGTTATCTCCCTTGTTTTTCTGATAACGTTCGTAAAAGGCTACAGATGTAAATACTTTGATGTAAAGAATAATCCTACAAAGTTTCAATCACATCCGATGAACTTTGTCAAAGATATAAAATGTCTAATTTTTCCTTTGACGCTGACCTGTGACCTTGAAAAAGGTCAAAGGTCAATGAAACCATCGTTAAAGTGTAGAGGTCATTGGAGGTCACGACTAAACAAAATATGAGTCCGATCGCTTTGATAGTTTCCGAGAAAAGTCCAACGTTAAGGTGGTGTCTACGGACGGCCGGCCGGACGGCCGGCCGGCCGGCCGGACAGACTAACACTGACCGATTACATAGTGACTCAATAAAATTGGCAATACGACTACTTGTATTGGCAAGGTTTATATACATGCATGTCTTTTCTCTCCTGTATGTCTCAACATATGTTGCTTCAAAGAACAAGACACTGTAAACTTAGCATCACACACTGTACATGCATGTTTTTTTCACTCCTGTATGTCTCAACATCTGTCGCTTCAAAGAACAAGACACTGTAAACTTAGCATCACACTCTGTACATGCATGTCTTTTCTCTCCTGTATGTCTCAACATATGTTGCTTCAAAGAACAAGACACTGTAAACTTAGCATCACACTCTGTACATGCATGTTTTTTCGCTTCTGTATGGGTTAACATGTGTCGCTTCAAATGACCAGACACTGTGAACTTAGCATCACACTCTGTACAGGCATGTTTTTTCTCTCCTGTATGTGTCAACATGTGTCGCTTCAAATGACCAGACTGTGTGAACTAGCATCACACTCTGTACAAGCATGTTTTTTCTCTCCTGTATGGGTTAACATGTGTCGCTTGAATTGATAAGACCGTGGAAACTTAGCATCACACACTGTACATGCATGTTTTTTCTCTCCTGTATGGGTTAACATGTGTCGATTCAAAGAACCAGACTCTGTGAACCTAGCATCACACTCTGTACAAGCATGTTTTTTCTCTCCTGTATGGGTTAACATGTGTCGATTCAAAGAACCAGACACTGTGAACTTAGCATCACACTCTGTACAGGCATGTTTTTTCTCTCCTGTATGTGTCAAAATGTGTCCCTTCAAATTACCAGACTGTGTGAACCTGGCATCACACTCTGTACAAGCATGTTTTTTCTCCCCTGTATGGGTTAACATGTGTCGCCTCAAATTACAAGACACTGTGAACTTAGCATCACACTCTGTACAGGCATGTTTTTTCTCTCCTGTATGGGTTAACATGTGTCGCTTCAAATGACCAGACTCTGTGAACCTAGCATCACACTCTGTACAAGCATGTTTTTTCTCTCCTGTATGGGTTAACATGTGTCGCCTCAAACTACAAGACACTGTGAACTTAGCATCACACTCTGTACAGGCATGTTTTTTCTCTCCTGTATGTGTCAACATGTGTCCCTTCAAATGACCAGACTGTGTGAACCTGGCATCACACTCTGTACAAGCATGTTTTTTCTCCCCTGTATGTATAACCATGTGTTGCTTCAAATTACTACACCGTGTGAACTTAGCATCACACTCTGTACATACATGTTTTCTCTCTCCTGTATGGGTTAACATGCTGACTGCAGTCTGTGTTTCTGGTGTCTGTGTTTCTGGTGTCTGTATTTCTTGTTTCAGCGAGGTATCGCTGTGAGTGTTGACTGCAGTCTGTGTTGCTGGTGTCTGTATCTCTTGTTTCAGCCAGGTATCACTGGGAGTGTTGACTGCAGTCTGTGTTGCTGGTGTCTGTATCTCTTGTTTCAGCCAGGTATCACTGTGAGTGCTGACTGCAGTCTGTGTTTTTGGTGTCTGTGTCTCTTGTTTCAGCCAGGTATCACTGTGAGTGCTGACTGCAGTCTGTGTTTCTGGTGTCTGTATCTCTTGTTTCAGCCAGGTATCACTGTGAGTGTTGACTGCAGTCTGTGTTTCTAGTGTCTGTATCTCTTGTTTCAGCCAGGTATCACTGTGAGTGCTGACTGCAGTCTGTGTTTTTGGTGTCTGTATCTCTTGTTTCAGCCAGGTATCAATGCGAGTGCTGACTGCAGTCTGTGTTTTTGGTGTCTGTATCTCTTGTTTCAGCCAGGTATCACTGTAAGTGCTGACTGCAGTCTGTGTTTCTAGTGTCTGTATCTCTTGTTTCAGCCAGGTATCACTGCCAGAGTTGACTGCAGTCTGTGTTACTGGTGTCAGTATCTCTTGTTTCAGCCAGATATCCCTGTGAGTGTTGACTGCAGCTTGTCCTTCCAATGTCTGCACTGTAGGCATGGTAGCTGTGTTGTCTGTGACCACAACCTCCATGAAAGGCACTGGAAAAAAAGCAAGACTCTTACATCAAGGTGCTGAACATACTCGAAAATGTAAGTTTTACGCCCTCACGGCAAAGCCATTAGGGGCATGTTACACGGGAAAACCCGGCTTTGTAAGAAAATAAAAAATAAAAATGCAGGGGGGGGGGGGGGGGGGGATGTAGACAGCTAGCTGCCGGTTGCTAGAGGAGACCTGAAGTGGGCTAGGGACCGGGTTGGGTCGTCTTGGGTCAGTGCTGAAATGGTTACTTTATTGGTTGTTGGCCGAACGGACATCCGGGCTTCATATTTTTGCATGCATGTATTCGTGTTTCCAAGGCCTGAGGCTTTCGCTGTGACCCTGGGATCTTTATCGTGCGCATGCGTGCACACGGGGGTGTTCGGACACCGAGGAGAGTCTGCACAAAGTTGACTCTGGGACACACATCCCGCGTAGAACTTGGGGGTTGAACCCACGCAACCGGTTTTAAAGCCAGCGCCTCTACCGACTGGGCAAACCCCCCCCCCCCCCCAATTGGTTGGGGTTAAGAAGTTCCATGGAGGGCGGGGGGTATGGAGTAACACATAGTGTTTTGCTCAGAACATTCCCACCCAAGCAGAGCCGCGCTAGGGGTACGCATTACCGTGAAGCTGGCAGTCAGTGCTACCAAATGTCGTCTGTGTCTACCACTCGGTGGTGACTTAATGTGGGTCTATGTAAGCAGATGCCAGCGCAAGCAATCTGATGCAGAGTCAGGAGGCGGTTTGGTACAAGAGAACCTTAGAGGCCACAGCCTCGGCCGTCTGAGGGATCTGTGTGTCTGGAGGCACATTTGGTTTCTGAGGTTCAACTGAGCGGAGCTGTTGCCTCTGCTCCCAAGTTCCCGTGTCTGGAGGCGTTTTTGGTATGGAAGCAAACCTGTAGGTTGGGGCCTCTGCCTTTCAGGATGCCAGGACTACAAAATGTGTGTCTTGGGACACATTTAGCTTAAGATTCCAGAAGTGGATCTGTGCTGTGCTGGGTCTGCTGCAAGCACACTAGAACCAGCTCGCAACAGTTGAGGTGAACAGATTGGTGACCAAGACCATCATCGGTTTCTCTCCGAGTGATGGGTGTGGGCGGAGAAAGTCTCCCAGACTGAGAGCATTCTCCCTTCTGTAGCGGATGAGACTAGACATCTCTTCCTTGAGAGTATCACAACCTTCAAACACGTGTGTGAGGTGTCCAGTCTTGCCACACTGACAGACTACCTTGTCCCAGTAGATGCGGCTGCTGACCGTGCGCAAGCGACGCAACAGGCTCATGGGTCTCGGGGGGAGTGGGAGGTGGTGCCCTTTGTGCTGAACATAATCCATGGTCATTTGATATAAACTTTGCAATGCGTTTGACATTACTTATCTGCAGGTAGAAGTGTAAGTGTGTGTGTGTGTGTGTCTGTGTGTGCGTGTGCATGCATGCGTGCCTGCGTGCGTGCATGCGTGCATGCGTGTGTGTGTGTGTGTGTTTGTGTGTGTACATTTCTAACAAGTGAACACAATTATTTCAGAAAAGCTCAGAAAAAGCGCATTCCATTTATTTGTGTTTAACATTGACTGTGCTTACTGGGTGATGGACGACACAAAGTCTGTCTTCTTCTTCTTCTTCTTGTTTGTTCATGGGCTTGGACTCATGTTTTAGCACGAATGGATTTTTACGTGTATGACCGTTTTGACCCCCCCCCCCCCCCCCCCCCCCCCCCCCCCCGCCATTCGGGCAGTTCAGTATATGCCAATTTCGGGGGAGGTATGCTGGGTATTTTCGTGTTTTTATAACCCACCGAACTCTGACATGGATTACAGGATCTTTTCCGTGTGCACTTGGTCTTGTCCTTGCGTGTACACACAAAAGGAGTTAAGTCACTAGCCGGTCTGCACATAAGTTCACCTGGAAGATCGGAAAAATCTCCACTCTTAACCAATCAGGCGGCAGCGACCGGGATTCGAACTCACAACCTCCCGATGAGGAGGCCAATGTCTTACCACCATGCCACTGCGCCCGTCACATAGGCTGTCAAAAGTCTCTGTACTCTTTAAAACAATACTATTTGTTTTATTGAGACTTTATGTAATCCTCACACACCAGAACTAACTTAACGATGACGTAACTTGAAGTACTCAGTCCGGATGTTGTGGGTCGTGAACCTATACTCTCCAAAGGGGTGGTTAAAGGTTTTCCCTTTTTGGATCGTGGTGGCCGTGTACAATCAATATACTTTTTACGTTGAATTCTTCTTTAGAACATATGGGTCAAACTCGACCCACACCACGTGTTCGACCCTGGGTCAGGCCGCTATTTTCTCTCCCCTTTCCTAACCTAGGTGGTGGGTTCAAGTGCTAGTCTTTCGGATGAGACAAAAAACCGAGGTCCCTTCGTGTACACTACATTGGGGTGTGCACGTTAAAGATCCCACGATTGACAAAAGGGTCTTTCCTGGCAAAATTGTATAGGCATAGATAAAAATGTCCACCAAATACCCGTGTGACTTGGAATAATAGGCCGTGAAAAGTAGGATATGCGCCGAAATGGCTGCGATCTGCTGGCCGATGTGAATGCGTGATGTATTGTGTAAAAAATTCCATCTCACACGGCATAAATAAATCCCTGCGCTTTGAATATGTGCGCGATATAAATTGCATAAAAAATAAATAAATAAAAATCCCTGCGCTTAGAACTGTACCCACGGAATACGCGCGATATAAGCCTCATATTGATTGATTGATCATCCAGACTGTGTAGTCCAAAGTGTGATCCGCTGAAGGTTTAACTATTGTAGGAGTTTTCCTATTATGAAGATTGTAAATCTGTTGACCCGGGTGAAAACCGTGAGAGTTGTAGATAAGAAACAAACAATGTCTTTTGTTTAGCTCTGCAGATCTATTGTCTCATGCGTGCACTTATTATTTACTCGTTTCCATGTCTAGTTTTGCCTCACGTTGTGTTCTGTCTCCTAGTGCATGCACCTCTAATCTGTCTGTCGCCTAATTTATCCTCTCTCACCTAAAATTACCGGGTTAGTTTATCTTCCTAAAAAGGCCAAGATTGCGAGAAGAAATGACGACCTAGGTGATGATGAAAACCATTCAGACGAATAATGGAGCCAATTTCATGGGATTACTTTTCTATAAAATAGTTTATTAGACTTATTCTTCGAGAAAAGTATACAAATAGAATGATACAACAAGCATAATTTACGCAATATTATAAATGCACATACGAAGTCAGTTAAAAATCCCGGGTCGCCTTTATAAGGCAAACATCAAAGAGCGAGAGTGTTACAAAAAACAATGAAGCCACCTAATCTCCCATCCCTCGAATAAATCCTATTCTAAGGTGAGACTCCGCATATCGAGCTAGCGACATTTTTACCCACTACAGGATCTTTTGTCACCTGACTGACTAACTATGAAATTCCCTTAACCTATTTACTTTATTGGATCTCTAGATGGAAAAACGGTTCTTCCCTATTGGGATCAATTTAAGGATGGTCTAAGACATCAGAATTTGCTATTTTAACTTCGATAAGAACCGGACGGACGAATCCTCCTATTCTTCGCCAAAGTGTTTTGTCCCCAATGCCAAAATCAAGTTTCCCCCTTTTAGAAGTACCATATGCAAAACAGACGGGACACCAAAAGGAGCTTATCTGAGTGTGCGCAGGTCACCTAGGTTTAATTTCCCCACCTAGCTAGCTTTTTTAGGACCGTTCAATCAAACGTCACCTGAGGCTGACGTTCTAACAGTCCGGTTGTTTATTTCTGACTATCTACGAATTCTCGCCTATGTATCTTTTGAACCTTTACTGGTATTTGAGGTAAACAAGCCAGTCGCATGCAGGGTTATCCTTTGTAACTGAATTACTCCTACGCTGTCCTGACTTTATGACAAAGTGGTACGATTCTCTAAGTTCATTTACTCTACGTTTTTCCCTGTGCTATCCTGTTGAAAGAAGTCTCCTCTTCTTGTCCCTAATCTAAATCTTGATCTAGTCTACCTTGCCTCTTCTCTCTCCCTATTCTAATCCCTAACCTAGCGCCCTCAGTCTATGTCCTTATTCTAACCCATTCTATTCTGTCCTAGAGCCTGTCCTGATGCGTGTAGGAACTTCATTTTACACTGTCCAATCTGCATGGCAACGTAAACAAACACACCAAACCAAAGGCATATTGGCTGACCGAAAAAGAACATTAACCGCACTACTCATTTTCAAAACATAACGCGGACAATATAGTCCGTCCTTTTTCCTTTATCTTTACACTTGCTGGTCACAACAAGCGCTCTTTTAATAACTGTTGGCCATATTTAAGCAACCTACAACACTATCTTCATCAAAGAAACCTTGTCTCTCCTCCCTTTTACGGATGCTGTCTCTCCAAGTAAGATCACTGAACGATTAGCGGTTAACGTTATTGCCACAACGACGAGTCGCTATGACTTTCGCGTTGCCTGACTAAATAGACCTGTTCGGTATCTGAGCAGCTCTCGCGAGATATACGCGAGACACGCTCTTTGTTATGCTTTGAACGTCGCGAGAACTTCGAACCTCGGCTTCTGCAGCTTGCGCGCGATCACTGTACCACATGCTTTGCTATGCTCTGAAGTTTGCGAGAGCTTACGAGAGCTTAGAATACCGATAGGGTCTATTGACAACTACCTTTCAATGGCTTCAAAACATATTTTAAACACTTTCATCCACATTTCTACCATTTATCATATTAACAAACACATTTTCCCAATGTTTATGAATCTTTACTGCTAGACCGCATCGGTACCGTCCAAAACGGCCGACCAAAACAGAAACCGAAAGTTCGATTACCTCCCTTAATTGCGTCGTCTAGCTTTGGTTTCGATACTAAATACACTTCTTTTAAAATCTGGGGCCACCGATAGCATGACAGAGGGAACTATGTATGCCATGACTGTCCCGAACCTTCAATATTTACTTCATCTAATGCTAACTTTTTCAAATATGGCTCTCCAGCCACACTATTATTCACACTCCCTGGTTAACTTTTTCGCGACGCGCCGCCCGAATACAAGCGTTCACTGATCATGCCGTTGTCAGCACGCCGCCAGAATCCGTGCGTAAGGTGCGTGAGTCGCTTCGCCACACACCGCCTTAATAGTAGCGTTGGAAGTGGAAAATACCACGCTGGGGATTTTCCATACGAAAACCCACGTCATAGGTTCAGAGGTCGGCTGCATTACCATACGCGACAAATAACTCCCAGAACAGTTGATTTCATTGGTTAGTTTGGATACTACAGGTCATTGACGGGACCAACCCATGCCTTAGTTTCATATTTAGGATTCCAAAATGTCGCGAGTTGTCAGTGTTGTTGCGAAGCGAAGCGGCGTGCAGAAGGAAGGTAGTGACTGTGTGTGCATGAAACAGTGTTGTTGTGATAGATGGATAAGTGAGTGATGAGGGTGAATGAGTTAGCCAAATCAAGAGCTCGAGGTGTCAATGCTACTTTGGCCAAAACCCAATGCAAGCGGACGGACGCGATTCTGGTGACCGGGAATGTTCTGTGGCCACATGGCTGTGGCGCTTTGTGTTGAGCCGTGCTTCGAAGTGTGGCACACAAAGAAGGATGTTCTCCGTGCATAAACCGAGTTCTAAACAAGTCATTTATACAAAAACTGTAAATACTGTGACAGCAAGTGTTTCTTTTCTTCTATGGATAAAACCCAACGCAATGGGACTCGATTCTGGTGCCTGGAATGTGGTGTGGCGTTTTGCGTTGAGCTGTGCTCTGTGGCACTGTAAATACTGGGACAGCAAGTGTTTCTTTTCTTCTACATGGATATATTCATCATAGTCATCACCCAGTCATCTCATTGTATCATTCAGGTTAGTAAATTCTTTTTTGAGTATTCACTAACAACATTTTGTGCATATTTTCAAACATGTCTGTAGTATTTATGTGGTGCCTCTGGACTTTTTTTTATTTAAATTGTTGACATTTTCAATAGCATACCACACAAACACAACAAGCCTTTTGACAAATACAAAGTACATTTCTGAAACAATGAAAGATCTTTCTTTAATTGTGTGCAAAAAGTAAGTCTCCACATGTACTAGTTTTTTTTACAATATTTTTTTCAAAATACAATATTTTTTTCAAAATTTTCCAATTTTGGTTGTCAGCAGGCTATTTATTGACATTTTCAATAGCATACCACACAAACACAACAAGCCTTTTGACAAATACAAAGTACATTTCTGAAACAATGAAAAATCTTTCTTTAATTGTGTGCAAAAAGTAAATCTCCACATGTACTAGTTTTTTTACAATATTTTTTTCAAAATACAATATTTTGTTCAAAATGTCCCAATTTTGGTTGTCAGCAGGCTATTTATATGCTTTGGCGCATGCGTTCTGAGTGTATAGTCATGTCATAGGGTGGACGTGTTGAAAGAGTTAACATCTGTTAGGATATCAAGTATGTACAGTCTGTTGGATTATCAATTTAATTCAGTCTGTTGGATTAGGTCTGGTAGGTTGTCAGAAAAATCCTTTCAGTTGGGTTATAAGGGTAAATTCTGAGTAGTCTGTTGTGTTATGAAGTTAATTCAGCCTGTTAGGTCATCAGTCTGTTGAGTTATCAATGCATAAGGCAAATCCAGTCTGTTGGGTTATCAGGTTAAAATTCAAATGAAGACAAGAGGCGAAGCCTTCAAGGCTCACGTAAGAAATCGACAAACAGTAACACAAACTCAATCACTCCGTCACACACACACACACACACACACACACACACACACACACACACACACACACACACACACACACACACACACACACAAACAGAAAGAGCATAGGTGAAACTGTGCAAGAAAGCGAGACACTAGATCTAGATCTGTCTGTCTGCATGTAGCCTACTTACATGGACACGACTGCCAAATAGTCTCGGCCCGCTCAAAATAACAATCACCGAGACTTTCAGTAATTCCATCGCGTGACGTCTAACCCTCGTACGTCATAATGTGACGTCAATGTAATATGACGTCTTCAAATGTTAAAGTTTCTACCACAACATACATACATACATACATACGTACGCACGCACGCACAGACAGACAAAAGTTAGTATCGCATAGGCTACACTTCGTGAGCCAAAAATCAGAACAGAGGATGGCAATCAGTACAGTGGTCGCCGCTTAATAAAACCGTGGTTAATAGAGCCAGCCGCTTATAAAAGCTGATTTCAGATGGTCCGGATTTATCACTCTATCTTATGTATTGGAAAAAGCCGGTTAATAAAACCAACCCGCCGCTTATTAAAGCCAGTTTTCTCAGAGAAATCACGTAGTTTGTGACTAAAACTCACATTAGCTTGTTCTTGTAATCGCTCAAGTCATAGGCCTATTTATTTTCACACCATCGTCACTGATTTGCGTGAACGTGCGAATGTGGAAGCCGGGCTATCGGACTTGACAGGTGATGATGAAGATGACGAGGAGGATGAAGAGATGCCACCCCCACCGCCTTCAAACACAGAGATGAGGCAAATAATGACCCGCCTTCGATCTGGTCTGGAAAGTCGTGGTTACCGCATGGAATTTGAACCATTCGCAGACTCAGTGAGAGAACTGATGTGGAAGACGACCAACAAACAAACACTCATAAAATCGTTCTTCTCTGCCGTGTAATGATTCGTGACGGTGACAGTGAAATTATTGATGTACCGAAGTGATCAAAGTAAACGTACATGTATGTACATAATTAATACAAAAGTTCAACATCCTTCGTGAAGTTTTGTTTAGATTCGAACAAGTGTAAATGACGAAAGAAAGTGACTGAGTGACGTAAACAAAAGAGAAGATTTTTTTTCTCGAAAATGACGTATTCCTGGACCGCCGGTTAATAAATCCGCCGCATATTAAAGCCATTTTTCGTCAGTCCCGATGTGGCTTTATTAAGTGGCGACCACTGTACCAATAAATGTTCAAGTTGAACATCAAACACTGTCCGTCCTCTTCTTTTCTTCAATCTCTTTCTCTCTCTGTCATCCCTTCTGTTTTATGTATTTTATGTGCTGAAGAAGAGAACATGTCTCCCTCTGTCATCCCTTCAGTTTTATGTATTTTATGTGCTGAAGAAGAGAACATGTCTCTCTCTGTCATCCCTTCTATTTTATGTATCTTGTGTGCTGAGGAAGAGAACATGTCTGACTCTCTGTCATCCCTTCAGTTTTATGTATTTTATGTGCTGAAGAAGAGAACATGTCTCTCTCTGTCATCCCTTCTGTTGTATGTATTTTATGTGCTGAAGAAGAGTACATGTCTCTCTCTGTCATCCGGCGGCTTCTGTTTTATGTATTTTATGTGCTGAGGAAGAGAACATCTCTGTCATCCCTTCTGTTTTATGTATTTTATGTGCTGAGGAAGAGAACATCTCTGTCATCCCTTCTGTTTTATGTATTTTATGTGCTGAGGAAGAGATCATCTCTGTCAACCCTTCTGTTTTATGTATTTTATGTGCTGAGGAAGAGAACATGTCCACCTATGTCATCCCTTCAGTTTTATGTATTTAATTTTATGTGCTAAAGAAGAGTACATGTCTACCTATGTCATCCCTTCAGTTTTATGTATTTTATGTGCTGAAGAAGAGAACATGTCAAAACCGGCCCACTGTGAAGTTGTTCGTGTTGCTGTTTATTCTGGTGAACATTTTTTTCCTTGTTATCTTATCCAAGAAATTGATAATTTTTCATTTTATGGGGCAAGCACGACCTCACTATGACCTCAGCATTTGATTTTAACCAGACCTGTATCATGATGGGAGGTGGTCATCCAACCCTAGAAGCCAGTAAAGTTACAAAGCTCTCAGTTTAAACATCTGAGAAAACCTAAAAGTAAATTTTAATGACATGAACGTGACACACTGTGACCTTGAAATTTGATGCCAGACTTGCAGTTTAGAAACCTTCAAACCCAAAACATTTCAAAGCTCTAGCTGCAAAAACATTTGAAATATGTAACCTCAACGTTTAGATCTTTGCTGACAGACGGACGGATGGACAAACTGACACTGCTCATTACAAAGACTGACTGATTACTCAGGTAAGTCAATAGAAGCAAGCTTACCATATTGAAGTTGTTCAGTCCTGTAACAACACTGCGGCATGTCTTCAGCCACATCAATCTCTATCTTGACGTCTGACACAACGCCTGTGTCTCCTTCCTCCATGCTGTTAGGAGAAGCCCCGACCCCTGACTGTTCACTTTTTAGGGTGTTGATGATCCCTGACTGTTCCCGACCCCTGACAATCCCTGACTGTTCACTGTTCAAGGCACTGCTGTGACAAAACAAAAACAAAACTGTCAGATTCAACATTTACAGCAAAGCAGGTAAAGGTATTCCAGGATATATAAACTGAGCAAAAACATTATTGCACCCAATTTTGTACCCCAACTAAAACGTTCATTCCCGTGTCATTTCATTGAAACTTTATATGCCATTAAAGGCCCTGCATTGGGCTATCTGGCACACTTTTCGTATCAAAGATTTCTACTAATGTGACCGCCGCCAAAGTACTTCTGATGAATTAAGCTCCAGTAACCAGCGGGGTACCACAGGGTAGTGTGTTAGGGCCTACTGTCTTTGTTTACTTTGTAAATAATATGCCTGATATTGTGGAATGTCTGGTGAAGATTCTCGCAGACCATACAAAGGCTCATATGGATCGAGGTGCAATCTACTGAAAATGTTGCCCATTTACAAAACAGTATAAATAAGTCAACCCAGTGGACAGACAAGTGGCAAATTAAATTTAACAGCAAATTAAATTTTACAAAACCTGAGATCAACGCATCGACGCAAAAACTGTCATTTTGTAAGTTTGGAACAACAAATCAAGGTCAGAACAGCTATATAATCGCTATTGTATTTTCAGCGTAGCAATAGGGCCCGATATTTATACTCGAACAAGTATAATGCGACTTGTCTTCGACTCATCGGCATTATACTTGTCTCGTCTAAATATCGGACCATATCGCTACGCTGAAAACACAATAGCTGTTAATATAATGGATGGTCTTAATCTGGAAATCACTGATGCTTGACGGGCGCTGTGGCGGGGTGGTAAGATGTTGGCCTCTTAATCGGAAGGTCGAGGGTTCGAATCCCAGCCACGGCTGCCTGGTGGGTTAAGAGTGGAGATTTTTCCGATCTCCCAGGTCAACTTATGTGCAGACCTGCTAGTGGCTTATCCCCCTCCGTGTGTATTCACAAGCACAAGACCAAGTGCGCACGGAAAAGATCCTGTAATCCATGTCCGAGTTTGATGGGTTATACTTATAGAAACACGAAAATACCCAGCATGCTTCCTCCGAAAGCGGTGTATGGCTGCCTAAATGGCAGGGTAAAAACGGTCATACACGTAAAATTCCACTCGTGCAAAAACACGAGTGTACATGTATGGGAGTTTCAGCCCACGAACGCAAAAGAAGAAGAAAAATTGATGCTGAGATTGAGAAGGATTTGAGGACCACAAACACGAAGTTCAGTAAAACAAGAAGAGCAAACGCTCGATCGAGTCACTTTCGCAGTTCTGAATATTATATGAGGCATCAGATGGACAGGAAGAAATTGCTATTCACAACACAATGCATACCTGAAGAATTCAAGACATACCTGTGACCTTGAAAAAGGTCAAAGGTCACCAAAGCAGACGTCAAAGTGTAGAGGTCACTGGGAGTCACGTTCACATAAAATTTGAGCCCGGTCACTTTTATAGTTTCCGAGAAAAGCCCAACGTTAAGTTGTGTGTTGCCGAACAGAAAAGGCTAGTTATCTCCCTTGTTTTTCTGATAACGTTCGTAAAAGGCTACAGATGTAAATACTTTGATGTAAAGAATAATCCTACAAAGTTTCAATCACATCCGATGAACTTTGTCAAAGATATAAAATGTCTAATTTTTCCTTTGACGCTGACCTGTGACCTTGAAAAAGGTCAAAGGTCAACGAAACCATCGTTAAAGTGTAGAGGTCATTGGAGGTCACGACTAAACAAAATATGAGCCCGATCGCTTTGATAGTTTCCGAGAAAAGTCCAACGTTAAGGTGGTGTCTACGGACGGCCGGCCGGACGGCCGGCCGGACAGACTAACACTGACCGATTACATAGAGTCACTTTTTCTCAAGTGACTCAAAAAGCTCTGAGTCTCTGGCATGATATTGATAGTCCATAATATGGAGTACAAGCCAAAAGACATCATGGTCCCTGAGACTTTTCAAATCACTTGTTCGTCCTATTCTTGAGTATGGGAACGTAGTGTGGTCACCTTCCTTAAAGAAGCAATATTACTCATAGAAAGTGTACAATAGCGATTTTTGAAAAAAGTTGCTTGCAGCCAGGGGCTAAACTATGAACAAAGATTGAAGTTTCTTAATATGCCAAGTCTGGAGCACAGGAGGTTGCGAGGCAACATGATCGAGACTTACAAAATACTACACAAACTCTATGATGAACGTGCTGCTAACTCACTCCTTGCAGTTATATGAGGGTTCCAGCTCAAGAGGACATGATTATAAACTAATTTAAAAAAAACCTGTTGAGACTAACCGGTAATCTTGAACTTTAGCTATTAAATCCAAAATTTTAATAATAAATTTTCATTTAATTAATATACTTACCCAACTCACATATAGCAATTAACTCTAGTTCAGTGCTGGTAACGCTGTACGCGTTCCCCTTGGTAACAAGGGAGACCACCCTAAAAAAAGAGTGATCCATCCCATAATATCAGACCGATGTCCGGTCCAACATCCGTATGCGTGCGCATACGCCGCCATTTGTATCATTCAAACGAAGCCCAACTCACTACTTTTTTTTTTTTTTTTTTTTAGAACCCAATACCACCACAGCGGGGAGGCGGGAGGGTTTAAACGATGTGAGTTGGGTAAGTATATTAATTAAATGAAAATTTATTATTAAAATTTTGGATTAAATTACATATTATTACCCAACTCACATATAGCAGATTGCTACTATAGGTGGTGGGTACTTACCAAAACTAGGCACGCAGGACCTGTCCCGCCGCTACCATGGCAGGCAGCGCGGAGCTTCCATCCTGTCTGACAGAAGCGACGTCTCTGAGGTAAAAGTTGACGAAAACGTCCTCAGAGCGCCAATACGCAGCTTCCAGTACCTCGGCTAGCTTGCCGGACCGAAGCACTGCCACTGAGGATGCCCAGGCTCTCGCCTCATGGGTTCTAGCCGCGGTGAGAGGCAACACTGCCCTAATATCACCCGACTGCACTTGCCACCAGGCATATGCTCGTTTGATCAGAGTGGAGATCCATTTGGCCAGAATCACCTTCGCTATATCCTTACACCTAGCCGTGTTTAAAGATATGAAAAGAAGCTTTTGACTTTCTGACCTAACAGGCCGAGTTCGAGACAGGTAACATCGGAGAGCTCTCACAGGACAATTTGCAATATCGGGATCTCCAGGAGCCAAAATCTTGCTCAAGGGTGGGATGCGCAAGATTGGAGAAAGCTGGCCAGGTTTCTGGTTTTTCGCGAGAAAGCCGGGAACAAATTTGAGAGAAATGGAACCATCCTTCTCGAACGCAATATCCTTGTCTAAACCCGACAAAGAGTGCACCTCACTACCTCTCCTCGAAGTAGAGAGAAGCGTTAAAAACACAGTCTTACGCGTCAAATCGGCCAAACTGGCTGACAAAAGAGGCTCGAACTCATCCGAGGCTAAGAAACGTAAGACCAGGAACAAATCCCATGCAGGGAGAAGCGATTTTGAACGAGCTGCTAAAAGGGCAGCCCCCTTAATAACACTAGCGATAACCCCTCCGAGCGAAATTTTGTGGCCTAATTGCGCGAGGGTCGAAGAGATCGCCGACCTCCGGACCCTAATAGAAGAGGGAGAAGCCCCCTGATCAGCCAACCAAGACAGATGGTTGGCTACATGAATAGACCTAGGTGAAAGAGGTTTAACCCCGTTAAGCGCGCACCACCTAGCCCAAGAGGCCCAGTGCGATGAGTAAACCGAAGAAGTCGATTTTCTATGTGCATGTCCAACGAATCTCAGAGTAGGGGAAGAGGCCCCTGCCCTACGCAAAGCGCTTCGGACAGAATCCACGCGTGAAGGGCCAGGATCTGTGGGTTCTCGTGCTGAACGCCTGACCGAGGCTGCACGAGATCTCCTCTTTTCAGGGCGAGAGGGATCGGGGGCCGAACTGCTAGACGCAGTAGGTCGGGAAACCAGTGCTGGCTTGGCCACAGAGGAGCGACCAGAACCAGCGCTGGTTTCTCCAAGTCCACTTTCCTGAGGACTTTGCCTAAGAGGCAGAACGGAGGGAAGGCATACGCCGGAAGATCTGACCAATCCACTTCCAGAGCATTCACCTTCCAGGCCAGAGGATCCGGGAAGGGGGACACAAAGAGAGGAAGTCTCGCCGAAAACCTCGTCGCAAAGAGATCTATCTTGGGCTTGTCGATCTGCGACCAAAGCCGCTGCAAAGACTGGTGTGTGAGAGTCCACTCTGAATGAACAATCCTGTCCCCTCTGCTCAAAGTGTCTGCAAGGACGTTCAGACTGCCCTTCAAGTACACTGCTGACAACAGAATGTGCTGGGCGTGACACCACTTGAGAATGCGACATGCATTGTCGGAAAGACTGTGAGACCGAGTCCCCCCCTGCTTGTTCACATACGACGCCACAGACATGTTGTCGGTGTGAAGACGTACATGACTGCCCTCCAGGAAAGGCTTGAACGCTAGAAGAGCCAGGGAAACGGCCTCCAACTCCAGTACATTGATATGTAGGGAGGCCTGAGAGCAATCCCAAACTCCCGAAACCATGTGCTCGTCCAGATGAGCACCCCACCCCGTCAGAGATGCGTCCGTAAACAACTCTCTCTCCGGCGGTGGACGAACAATGGGAACGCCCCGGAACAAATCCGGAAGAAGCCAAACACCTGTGGTCTGCTGAAACCAAGTTCCCAGTGCGATCGGAACACTCCAGTCCTGGGATGTCTGATCCCACCTTGACTGCAGGGAGGCCTGAAAAGGCCTCTTGTGAACCCTGCCCAACGGAATGAGGGAAGCCATGGATTCCATCTGACCCAGAACCGAAGTCAGAACCCTTGCACTGGCGTGATTCTCTCCGTAGAGAGACCGAATCAGACCCTGAAGTTTGTCGATCCGCCTTTGAGACGGACGGACAGACCACCGAAGTGTGTCGAATTCCATGCCCAGGTAAGAAAACGTCTGGGATGGTTCCAACTCGGATTTTGTCAGGTTGACAGAGAAACCCAGCAGTGCCGCCCGGCTCAGCACCCTGTGCGTATGAGCCTCGCAAAGCCCCCTGTTCTGGTGAAGGATTAACCAATCGTCCAGGTATGCTCTGAGACGGATGCCTTCCTGTCTCACAAGAGCGCAAAGCTGCCTGACCACAATCGTGAAAATCCACGGAGCTAAAGACAGGCCGAACGGCAGAGCCCTGAACTGGTAAGCTTTGCCGCCCCAAGGGAAGCGAAGCCACTTCCTGTCCGCGACATGTATGAGGACGTGAAAGTAAGCGTCTGTAAGATCGATCGACGTTGCCCAATCTCCCGGCCGTAAGGCCTCCCGAACCGAGGTTGGAGTTTCCATGGTAAACTTGATTACTCTCAGAAACTTGTTCAAAGGAGAAAGATCTAACACCGGCCTCCACGCCCCCGAGGCTTTCGGCACTACGAAAAGTCTGCCGTAAAACCCCGGAAACGCGCGTCCAAGACCTCCTCTATAGCTCCCTTGAGCAGCAGAGCCGAGACCTCCTCCTGGACCGCGTTCCGTGCCACCAAATCCTTTGGCGCCCTGCAGGGCGGGATTATCCTGACCAGGGGAGCCTTCTGCCCTGACCAGAGAAGCCGGAACCCCGAACACACTATCCCCGTGACCCACTTGCTGGCCACCAGTTGCAGCCAGGAAGCAAGGGCCCTGGACGGGCCGCCCGCTACAACTAGCGCGGGGGCCACCGGGATGTGTTGTTCGGGGAAGTTTCATTGGGGGTGAGGCGTACGCCCCGACCCCCTGGAACCCCCGAAAGACTGACCCCTCTTAGGGTATGGAGCTCCACGCCCCCTACCCCTGGAGGAGAATGACTGCTTCTGGGCCTCGTGGACGTCTGAGGCTTAGCAGAAGAAAACGCCTGAGTCTGAGACTTGCCCTGAGGCTTCTGGAAGCCCTGTGAAGCCAAACGCGCGATCGCTACATCCCGCGCATCCTGCGTCTCTTTCTGGAGTGCATCGAAAGACGCCTGCCCTAAGAGAGACCCCTCAGCAAAAGGGGAGACCTTCAGCCTCTCCACAGTCGCGGTGTCCCGAAATCTGGACCCCGACAAGAAGGCTGACCTCCTTGAATGCACTGCGTGAGTATACAGCCGGGCAGACAAAGTAACCTGTTCTCTAGTCACCTTGCCCAGAGTAGCCAGCAGTGTCGAAACATCTGTCGGCGACGCATCAAACCGAAATTCAAAAGGATCAAGAGATGTGGCAATTGATCTGGATGAAGACCTTTGCAGAGACTCCGACACGGACGTGAGCTCCAGCAAAGACCTTCCAACTTCCTCCACAGCTGCGAGAGAACCGTCAGTACATGGGACAACTCTATCCCTATTGTACCCGTCCTCTCTCAAAGCAGCAAGTTCCGGCGTCACCGGAAGTGCCCCTGACGGCAGAGCAAAAGAGTCAATCAGATTCACAGGATAAGGGGTGAGCTTGAACTTCGGAACACCGGAAGCAGCCCGAGCCCCAGGCTGAGCCAGCCAAGAGACAACGTCTTCCGGGGCCTCGCCGTGCTGAACCAACAACGGCACCGCCGGTTTGCGTTTACCACACAAGACGTTAGCCATTTCATAGGCAATAGTTGACGATTCCCGGAAGCGGTAGCGAGGCCGTTGCTCCTGAGCACTCCGGAAATCGTCAAAAGCAGAACGAGGTGGGTGAAGCTGAGCCTTGTCCTTCACCACCCCTTCCGGAAAGTATCTGAACGCCGTTTCCGCCGCCAGCGCCACTGCGGCTGACAGCTTCACGGGCAAATTCAGTTGGGAATCCTCTACCACTGAGGCATCCCCGTCTTCCGCCCTACACTCCGACTCGAGATCAAGCTCGGAGCCAGGAGGCAGAACATCAGACAGTTTATCGTCGGCAGAACCGACCACTTCCTGCCCCCCGGGCGGAAGAGGACTAAAACGGTCCCCGATATTCTCATAAAGAGACGTACGGAGGCGTTCGTCCTTTCGCTGCTCGTAGGAACTCTCACGACTACCAACGCCAGAGAGAGCCCCCTGAGCTCGCACACCGGCAAGCGGTGTAGACATACCTTGAACTGGTGTCCCATTCAGGAGAGACACCAACTTGGTACTCCCATCCTGCGAAGCATGGACATCCGCCCGAGTCACAGTCGCCGAAGGCTTAGCGGAAGTCGAAGCCGGAACTGCAGGAGACTGCCGTACCTGTGCTAAGGAGAGAACATCAGAAACACCAGACGGAAGCGCTCGTAATTCCTCCCTAGTGGAAGATAATTCCGACGCAAGTGTCGAAACTTGAGCGCTCAAAGTCAACAATAAAGACGCAACTTCAGTTGGCGCTAACCCAGGGCAGCCATCTGAAGTTGAAGCAGAAGCAGAAGAAGAAGAAGCTTTGTCCGAAACACCACTCTTGCCAGAACGTAAACAAGCCTGACCGGAAGTTAAACTGACGTCTGCTAACACGGGAGATTTAACAGAAGTTGAATCAGAAGAAACAGACGCGGATTTTCCTGCGCCCTTCTCTCTCCTAGAGCTACGTTTTGGAGGCGTATCGTCAGAAACCTGCCTCGAACTAGGCTTCCTTTTAGCGCTATCAACAAGCGCAGCCTCCGCCATAGCGAAAGAACTCACGAAAAATTTCAAAGAAAAACAATTTCAGAAAAATTTCACAAGTACAAAACGAGCGACGAAAAACGTCGCTAAAGTTATAACAAAACGGAAAGATCTCACCACACAGCGTAGGTAAAGGTGAACAGTTAGGCGACGACCAAGGGGAGAAGCCAAAGCCAAAGACTATGACAAAATGCTGAAGACAGCAGGAGCGTACATCAGGAGCGTCCTTCCCAGTTGAACCGCTGAGAGAGAATGATACAAATGGCGACGTATGCGCACGCATACGGATGTTAGACCGGACATCGGTCTGATATTATGGGATGGATCACTCTTTTTTTAGGGTGGTCTCCCTTGTTACCAAGGGGAACGCGTACAGCGTTACCAGCACTGAACTAGAGTTAATTGCTATATGTGAGTTGGGTAATAATATGTAATTTAATTCATATAGCTCATAATTCAGAGGCATTTAAGTCTCCAAATTTGTAGAACGTCCTGCACTTGTAATCATAACAAGTCATTTTAGATCCCTTTGAAGTTACGGAATGGACTCCGATGACCTGTATGAATGCATTTCGTGTACATGGGTCAAAGAAGGAATTATCCGTATGAGCGGACAAGGGAGACAACTCTTCTTGTGTAAATGATGTCGCATGGTTGACTTTACGTACGCCATTTTCGTCGATTGAACAACCAAATTAATTAATTGTGCTTAAGTTTGGAGCTCAATCCGTCAATTAATTTCACGACAAATGTTCTTTGGCTTGGGACTTGTAGTTGTATCAAAAATAAGTGAAGAATGTCACTGGATTCTGAGCTATTTGTTTGTTTGTTTGTTTGCTTAACGCCCAGCCGACCACGAAGGGCCATATCAGGGCGGTGCTGCTTTGACATATAACGTGCGCCACACACAAGACAGAAGTCGCAGCACATGCTTCATGTTTCACCCAGTCACATCATTCTGACACTGGACCAACCAGTCCTAGCACTAACCCCATAATGCCAGACGCCAGGCGGAGCAGCCACCAGATTGCCAATTTTAAAGTCTTAGGTTCGAACCCACGACCTCCCGATCACGGGGCGGACGCCTTACCACTAGGCCAACCGTGCCGGTTATTCTGAGCTATGAATTTAACACTCTAAAGTTCAAGATTACCCTGACCTGTATGCAAACCTTTTTTTTTACGCACCGTGTTTTGAATAACTGGAACAATTTACCAACCAACATTGTGTCACTGTCAGCAGGAACACTAAATACGTTTAATTAAAAATGTACTTGCTGGAGACAATTTATGTCCTCTACGAATTTAAAACTCAACTGATATCGTCCTAGGACGTACGCAGCGCGCATATTATGAACAATGATATTTCAAATCATCATTTAAAAACATAGCAGTCAAAAGGCTGGAAAGCCTAGGCCGCATAAGATGTTATGTTATGTTATGGCCATACAAAACAGACACCTCCACACATAACAATACCGTGACTGAAACAGCCAAGCTTCACAAGGAGAATTAGGTTCTTCATTATTTATTTACAACAATTTCCGTTATGGCATGTATCTTGTAGTACGGGCACTGGTTGGGAAGTAAGGCATGGTTAGGTGAAGATGACACCAATCAGACAAAATATCAATTTTTTCCCGACCCCCCCAGTCTGCCAGCTAAGCGTGACCAGAAACCTTTATTATGGTGGCTTTACTTTGACTGTGAACAGAATCCACTGCTCACACCGCGGTACCCACAGTATCTTACTGCCCTCGCGGCTGTCCTACCACCCAGGCCTCCATCCGTCACTCACTGCTTTACATCTACTGACAAACTGGAGGCACTGGACCACTGAACCAGGCCACTTTTGTGGTTTGTATTGGGCTCAACCATGGTCCAGGGGGCTAGACAAGCTTAATAAGCTCCAAAATTTACAAAATATAACTACAAATAAAAATGTTCCCCATTGGGAACCACATCTTCACCATAACCATGCCTAACTTCAGCCAACTGTACCAAAAACAAAGCAACAACAACAAAGAAAAAATACATATGCGCCGGTTAGAATTAAGCTGAATGATGGCAAAATTGCAAGCTATATATACACACATATATACACAAGTTAGGATAGAGCTGAATGATGGACTAGAAATTCTGATCGAAACATACACACACCAGGTAGAACCAGAAGTAAGCGTAATCATGGACAAGGGACTCCGATGGAATTGACTCAATAAAAAATGAAGTGATGAAATGACCATACTGCAAAGAACATCATAGATAATTCTAGTTCTCCCACAAGTGAAGGATAACTGGTGACCACTAAAATTCCGTTAAGTGAACAAGCTGCCCGGATGTCAAGCCTAGCGGAAGCAGGAAGGGGATGGTGGGTGGAAAAACTAAACAAACTTACTGGGCCAAATAAAGGTGGGTAGCGAACCTGCATAGCCTATGCTTAGAAATAATTCACAAGATTTTCAAAACATGATGAATAGAACCAAGTTGACCAAATGTCGAGTCGGCAAGGCAGGATGCGAACATTTTAGATCAAACAATCGCCAACTAAACTTCAGACTTCCCCAGGCCTCGTAAACAATTGCTCAGAGTCTAATTACCACATATTCAAAATTAGAACAGTGCAAAACCCAAACCGTTCAGAAGAAAGGACTTGTTTCTTGAAAACGCTGAGGATACTTGGAAAGTGACTTGCTGCTAGCGATGATAGCCTGGCGTCTGATACGGGTCTTAAGATGCCAGACTCGACCAAATAAGAATCGGACTGGATGAGGCACAACAATTAGTCTTGGAGTGACCGTTGTTACTTGAACATCCGGGCTACTTAGACACACTGGCGAGAGGCTAAACCAAATAAAGATTGACCCATATATAGAGCACTAATCGTCTGCTCGAGAATCGCCCCCACTCTACTCGAGACAACTGTGTCTGCCTTGAAGTTCATAACAGCATTTAAGCAGAAGCTGAAATGTTTTTATGGCCATACAAAACAGACACCTCCACACATAACAATACCGTGACTGAAACAGCCAAGCTTCACAAGGAGAATTAGGTTCTTCATTATTTATTTACAACAATTTCCGTTATGGCATGTATCTTGTAGTACGGGCACTGGTTGGGAAGTAAGGCATGGTTAGGTGAAGATGACACCAATCAGACAAAATATCAATTTTTTCCCGACCCCCCCAGTCTGCCAGCTAAGCGTGACCAGAAACCTTTATTATGGTGGCTTTACTTTGACTGTGAACAGAATCCACTGCTCACACCGCGGTACCCACAGTATCTTACTGCCCTCGCGGCTGTCCTACCACCCAGGCCTCCATCCGTCACTCACTGCTTTACATCTACTGACAAACTGGAGGCACTGGACCACTGAACCAGGCCACTTTTGTGGTTTGTATTGGGCTCAACCATGGTCCAGGGGGCTAGACAAGCTTAATAAGCTCCAAAATTTACAAAATATAACTACAAATAAAAATGTTCCCCATTGGGAACCACATCTTCACCATAACCATGCCTAACTTCAGCCACAAACCAGCTGGCCTACCAGCAGGTTCCCCAAACCGGTGACCCCAAAATTATATTCGTAAGGCTCTCTTCCAAACTCCTCACCAACAGACAGGTGCCCCAGCTGCTGAGGTGTACACCATCAGCAGCCAGACACGCGGCGTCAGCAACAATGCGGGGGTGTTTAATAAACCACCCCCGTTCCCCTGCCACCAGGTGCCTGGCCCTGCGCGTGCCGCGCTTTCTGCCCCTGCTGGGTCTACTGAATAGCGCCAGGCGCGCCGCGGCAGCATGTCTGACCAGACGACCCGAGTGGTGGGGTACCTAGCCCCGATATATGTGAGCCACAACTGGAGCTCCTGGGCCCATTCAATCGTGTTGATCCTACCTATGTCGTTGGCTCCTACATGCTGAACCAGGTAGGCTGGGGGTGGTCCTTCAATTGCACACTCCAACAGCGTGCGCAGGCCGGAGAATTGTAGGCCCGACTGGCCGGCGAAGCGCACCGGCAGGGGAAGTCGCAGCGTGCGTCCCCACTGCACCAGGTCCCGCTCCAGTCTACGCACAATGCTGGACCCCAGGATTAAGACCTCTGTAATATATAAACCCACCATTAGTGTCAAGAAAATGATTAAAATGAGTAAGCTAAGGCTATACAACATTTACAAGCTTGAAATCTCCTACCGGTTGAGGCGCACACCATCAACCGCTGCAGTCTGTACACTTGCATCCAAAGAAAAAGAAAATTTTAATCAAGTGAAACATGATTTAACTCCACCCCAGCTGTTGAGGTGCACACCATCATCAGCGGGACCAACACACGTACCCCCACTCCCTTACGAACTAGGACATCGCACGTATGATTTAACAACTGCAGATCTCCAGCGGCCTAGCCTCGTAGTTGTAGCCCCAATCCGAAAGGAATGGGAGGTGAATTTATCCGCTGACCAACCCAGGGTATTTGCTCCTTTTTTCAGGACCGCCTGAAACTGGTAACTGGACAGGGGCTTACCATTAAAATGTAAGAACAGTGCGCCTGTGACTGCGGGACGGACTAACAAGTAAGCCCGCAGATTGGCTGGCCACTAGGCAAACCTCAGGGGGGCTCAGTACTTACTTGATTTTTACGACGCCACCTCAGGCAACTGGAATTAAAGTGGTTAACACAACCAGGCTGTCGGTGCTCAGGCAACTGGAATTAAAGTGTTTAACACAACGAGGCTGTTGGTGCTCAGGCAACTGGAATTAAAGTGGTTAACACGCCAGGCTGTTGGTGCTCAGGCAACTGGAATAAAAGTGGTTAACACAACCAGGCTGTTGGTGCTCAGGCAACTGGAATTAAACTGGTTAACCCAACCCGGCTGCACGGTTGGCCTAGTGTCAAGGCGCCCGCCCCACGACCGGGAGGTCGCGGGCTCGAACCCCGGCCGGGTCATACCTAAGACTTTAAAATTGGCAATCTAGTGGCTGCTCCGCCTGGCGTCTGGCATTATGGGGTTAGTGCTAGGACTGGTTGGTCCGGTGTCAGAATAATGTGACTGGGTGAAACATGAAGCCTGTGCTGCGACTTCTGTCTTGTGTGTGGCGCACGTTATATGTCAAAAGCAGCACCGCCCTGATATGGCCCTTCGTGGTCGGCTGGGCGTTAAGCAAACAAACAAACAAACCCAACCCGGCTGTTGGTGCTCAGGCAACTGAAATAAAAGTGGTTAAAACTGATTTTCATGCAGAAAAACGTGTGGCTGAGTTTCAAGCACATAAAAATTGTGGCTGTGTTTCAAGCGCACATAAACTGGCTGTGTATCAAGCGCAGCAAACTGGTGGCTGTGTTTCAAGCGCCCACCAAAAACGATTGGCGCAGTGGCTGCTGGTGCTCAGGCAACTGGAATTAAACTGGTTAACCCAACCAAGTTGTTGGTGCTCAGGCAACTGGAATTAAACTGGTTAACCCAACCCTGCTGTTGGTGTTCAGGCAACTGAAATAAAAGTGGTTAAAACTGATTTTCATGCAGAAAAACGAGTGGCTGTGTTTCAAGCACATAAAAACTGTGGCTGCGTTTCAAGCGCACCTAAACTGGCTGTGTTTCAAGCGCAGCAAACTGGTGGCTGTGTTTCAAGCGCACACAAAACAAAACGATTGGAGCTGTGGCTGCTGGTGCCCAGGCAACTGGAATTAAAGTGGTTAACACCATGAGACTATTGGTGCTCCGGCAACTGAAATAAACGTGGTTAACTGAGTTTCCTGCAGAAAAACGTGTGACTGTGTTTCAAACGCACCCAAAATGGCTGTGTTTCAAGCACCTACAAATTGTGGCTGTGTTTGAAGCGCACATAAACTGGCTGTGTTTCAAGCCAGAAAAATTGTGGCTGTGTCTCAAGCGCATGCTAAATGGCTGTGTTTCAAGCACGTAAAAATTGTGGTTGTGTTTCAAGCGCACGTAACTGGCTGTGTTTCAAGCGCAGAAAAGTTGTGGCTGTGTCTCAAGCGCACTCAAAATGGCTGTTTCAAGCACATAACAATTGTGGCTGTGTTTCTTCTTCTTCTGCGTTCGTGGGCTGAAACTCCCACGTACACTACGCGTTTTTTGCACGATTGGAATTTTACGTGTATGACCGTTTTTACCCCGCCATTTAGGCAGCCATACGCCGCTTTTGGGGGAGCTGTGTTTCAAGCTGAAATGTTTTTATGTTCAAAGCAGGTAATTCTGCGAAATTGGCGACTTTAATTTTAAATTGCAATGGATTATGATCTTTGAATTGACTACGCTCAAGTTCAACATTACCCTTATTTGTTGAATTTGCCGGGGAAGCATTCAGCCTTGAGTTCATTTTGGCAGAAACCAGGCTGACGTCCCACTAAAAGCCGCATGTTTTCAAAACTTACATTTGATGGTAGTTCGATCGCCATTGGAGCTAAGAAATAGGGGACTGTATTCTCCGTCAACTTTTAATCAGTGTGGCCAAGAGTTCAGTACCTTTCGCTGTGCACAGGCGCCTGGAGTATGTCAGCTGCGTGGCTGTAAACAATACCGGTCAGCGTCTGTGAACAAGGACACTCACAGGTACCTGGTCTCAGGAAATGTTGTGGTGTCTCCTAAACCAAAGAAACAATGTGTCTCTCATAGTAAGGTGGACGTGACAGAAATAAAATTATAACCAAAAGGTAAAATAATGAAATTGACAATGCTTGGAAATTATTACACAAAAATAAAGTAATAAAAAAAAAGTACAAATAACATCGCAAAGAAGGCAAAATGCTCATCTGGCCTACAGGTACTCCATATAATTTGATAGTTATGATATGATAATTGACCCGAAGTCCCAAAGGCCAACTTTTTATTAGGGTATACTGGCATGGCTTTAATCTCACCCTGATCCGGGAACCAACACTGTAAACTTTTACCTTTGTAAGCAATGCTAATATTAAGTTCACATTCGTTCTTGCAATGATGCATATATATCTGTATGCATGGATATTGAGATTGCCAAATTAACTCTCACCGTCAACATCAGTGGTAGTCACCAAGCCATGACATTGCGGGTTACCTGAACATTGACAATGACGAAAGAAAGATTGTGTGTGAGTGTGTGCGCGCGCGTGTGTGTGTGTGTGTGTGTGTGCGTGTGTGTGTGCGTGCGTGTGTGGGTGGGTGTGACCATGTTTGAATTTATTCGGATTTAGTTCTCTTTCCTTGTTTGTATTATAATTGTGTAAGTGTAAAGCGCTCTGGGCTCGTCACCACGAGGTTTACGCGCTATATAAGTAATCGTTATTATTATTATTATTAAGCCCCTGTCAGACACGGGCGCAATTACAGTGTATCATTCTGTCACAGGTACACATTTTGAACACCAGACGGGCGCTGTGGCGGTGTGGTAAGACGTCGGCCTCTTAACCTTTGCCGTGCTTCCTGGGTTCACCTGTACCCAGAGACACACTAAAATCACTGTAACTCTGGAACCATTAAAGGTATCGTTTTGAAATTTTAAGTATCTCTCACACACCTAATTTGCTCTCTGTCTGCAAATTTTTAGTGTGTACATGACAAAACATTAAAATTAATTGATTATGATAATTTACATACACACTACCGATGGCGCGGGTTCACACATACCCATACTTTTAAAGAGTAGTAGTGATTGTAACTATCCCTCTGCCGACGGCGCGGGTTCTGCTACACCCATAATTACCAAAGCGGCGGAACAGTGTCTGTCTGCCTGTTTGTCTCCAAGAGACTGTCTGTCTATCTGTCTGTCTGTCTGTTCATGTCAGTTGCTCTGTCTGTTTGTCTGTCTGTCTATCTGTCTATCCGTCTATCTGTCTATCCCGTCTATGTGACTGTCTGTCTATCTGACTGTCTCTGTCTCTCTCCCTCTGTCTCTCTCTCTCTGTCTCTGTCTCTGTCTCTCTCTCTCTCTGTCTCTCTCTGTCTCTCTCTCTTAGTCTCTCTCTCTTAGTCTCTCTCTCTGTCTCTCTTTCTTAGTCTCTCTCTCTCTCTCTTTCTTAGTCTCTCTCTCTCTTTCTTTGTCTCTCTCTCTCTCTTTCTTAGTCTCTCTCTCTCTTTCTTAGTCTCTCTCTTTCTTAGTCTCTCTCTCTCTTTCTTAGTCTCTCTCTCTCTCTCTCTTTCTTAGTCTATCTCTCTCTCTAGCTCTTTCTTAGTCTCTCTCTCTCTTTCTTAGTCTCTCTCTCTTTCTTAGTCTCTCTCTCTTTCTCTCTCTCTCTTTCTTAGTCTCTCTCTCTCTTTCTTAATCTCTCTCTTTCTTAGTCTCTCCCTCTTTTTATTAGTCTCTCTCTCTCTTTCTTAGACTCTCTCTCTCTTTCTTAGTCTCTCTCTCTCTTTCTTAGTCTCGCTCTTTCTTTCTTAGTCTCTCTCTCTCTTTCTTAGTCTCTCTCTCTCTCTCTCTTTCTTAGTCTCTCTCTCTCTCTTTCTTAGTCTCTCTCTCTCTCTTTATTTGTCTCTCTCTCTCTCTTTCTTAGTCTCTCTCTCTCTTTCTTAGTCTCTCTCTCTCTTTCTTAGTCTCTCTCTCTTTCTTAGTCTCTCTCTCTCTCTTTCTTAGTCTCTCTCTCTTTCTTAGTCTCTCTCTCTCTCTTTCTTAGTCTCTCTCTCTCTTTCTTAGTCTCTCTCTCTTTCTTAGTCTCTCTCTCTCTCTTTCTTAGTCTCTCTCTCTATCTTTCTTAGTCTCTCTCTCTCTCTTTCTTAGTCTCTCTCTCTCTCTTTCTTAGTCTCTCTCTCTTTCTTAGTCTCTCTCTCTTTCTTAGTCTCTCTCTCTCTCTCTCTTTCTTAGTCTCTCTTTCTTAGTCTCTCTCTCTCTCTCTCTCTCTTTCTTAGTCTCTCTCTCTCTTTCTTTGTCTCTCTCTCTCTCTTTCTTAGTCTCTCTCTCTCTCTTTCTTAGTCTCTCTCTCTCTTTCTTAGTCTCTCTCTCTCTTTCTTAGTCTCTCTCTCTCTCTCTCTCTCTCTCTTTCTTAGTCTCTCTCTCTCTTTCTTAGTCTCTCTCTCTCTTTCTTAGTCTCTCTCTCTTTCTTAGTCTCTCTCTCTCTTTCTTAGTCTCTCTCTCTTTCTTAGTCTCTCTCTCTCTTTCTTAGTCTCTCTCTCTCTCTCTTTCTTAGTCTCTCTCTCTCTATCTTTCTTAGTCTCTATCTCTCTATCTTTCTTAGTCTCTCTCTCTCTCTTTCTTAGTCTCTCTCTCTCTCTTTCTTAGTCTCTCTCTCTTTCTTAGTCTCTCTCTCTTTCTTAGTCTCTCTCTCTTTCTTAGTCTCTCTCTCTCTCTCTTTCTTAGTCTCTCTCTCTTTCTTAGTCTATCTCTCTCTCTCTCTCTTTCTTAGTCTCTCTCTCTCTCTTTCTTAGTCTCTCTCTCTCTCTCTTTCTTAGTCTTTCTCTCTCTCTTTCTTAGTCTCTCTCTCTCTTTCTTAGTCTCTCTCTCTCTTTCTTAGTCTCTCTCTCTCTCTCTCTCTCTCTCTTTCTTAGTCTATCTCCCTCTCTTTCTTAGTCTCTCTCTCTCTTTCTTAGTCTCTCTCTCTCTCTCTTTCTTAGTCTCTCAGTCTCTCCCTCCCCCTCTCCCTCCCCCTCTCCCTCCCCCTCTCCCTCCCCTGCAAGAGGTCGGTGAAGGGAGAAACTTGATGCACCCACTGAAGTAGCACTGCGGTGGGTTTCCCTGAACCCACCCCATCGTTAGAGAAATAAACGGTAAAAACCCTCTTTCAAATGTATGGGTTCAGACAAACCCGCATCGTCGTTAGAGGAATAAACGGTAAAAACCCTCTTTCAAATGTATGGGTACAGACAAACCCGCATCGTCGGGAGTGTGTAGTCAAAAGCGGCATCCGGCAAAGGTTAATCGGAAGGTCGAGGGTTCGAATCCCGGCCGCGGCCGCCTGGTGGGTTAAGTGTGGAGATTTTTCCGATCTCCCAGGTCAACTTATGTGCAGACCTGCTAGTGGCTTATCCCCCTTCGTGTGTACACGCAAGCACAAGACCAAGTGCGCACGGAAAAGATCCTGTAATCCATGTCAGAGTTCGGTGGGTTATAGAAACACGAAAATATCCAGCATGCTTCCTCCGAAAACGGCGTATGGCTGCCTAAATGGCGGGGTAAAAACGGTCATGCACGTAAAATTCCACTCGTGCAAAAACACGAGTGTACGTGGGAGTCTAAGCCCATGAACGAAGAAGAAGAAGAAGAAGAAGAACACACGTAAAAGTCCATATCCCGCACAACACAGATTTTTTTTTAATTAGAATCAAGTACAGTGCCATCTGTCTTCACTGGCAATAACACATCAGGACTCGTGTAACATCTTTTAGTTCGGCCTTCGGGCAAAACTACCACGTGTGACACTAGCCCAACAAACGAACAAGGGGGTGTTTTGCATTACTTACGTAATCAATCACTTCTTTGGTTAATCACCTCACCAAAAGCATGTCTGATAACTTATTCGACATGCAAAACATCCAAAAACAAAGAGACTGCCAACGTTCCAAAATTCAGAATTAAAAAACAAGAAAACCGTAAGTCAAGTTGTTCGAACGGTTGTTATTTGACAAAACAATAAGTTACGTTCACAGATATTTCGACCCAGCTTGTGTCTTCTCCCCAAGCGGCTGCACTTTTTGCTAGCTAAGTATTTTTTTTCTGTTTGATTAATATTAATTTTGTTTGTCTGTGCACTTAAAAGACCGCTGGGTCGAAATATCTGTGAAGGTAACGTATTGTTTTGTCAAATAACAAACGTTTCAACAACTTACCTTTCTTTTTTATTTTTATTCAACATGGATGATTGGCGGATCTATAAAGATATTGCACGTGGTAGCAGGTCAAGTTACTAGTTAACTAAGGCCAGTGTTTGAGAACACTTGAGGGTGACAGCAGCGAAATATCCAAAGGAAGTAACTACCTAAGTAGCTCGACCCAGAATGTACACTGGGTTACTTCCCGTATACTGATTTGACTGCGTACTTCACCCAAATGGTAGGTTGAAGGGTGTCTACTTCAAGTGCATGTTGTTACTTTCAGTCTGTGTGAAGTAAATAGAGAAGTGTTTCTTTACCGGTTTGGTGCAAATCATTTCTGGACAGAGTTTTCACTGTTGCCACAAACACAGAAACAGACAGACAGACAAAAACACATACACACACACTCTCTGATTACACATACGCGGCTACAACGAATAACATATTATTGTCAGTGTATATTTTAATAAGATGCAAAACATCTTGAGAATATTTGATACATAACAAGGCAATCCTAAACATTCTCCACCAATAGTTATTTGGCTATAGTAATCACATGTGCAACAATTCATATAACATATTACAGTTAAACAGCAATAAGACCAAAAAAAACCTTGCACACAAAATAGATACAAAGACGCAGATGTTGCATAAACATTTTTACATCTAATATGCATCGCATTGCAATTGAGAAGTGGCCATAGCCAAGTAAGCACCACATAACTATGTGACTATGTGACACAAGGTGCACACAAAGGGTGACCTACGCTGACTTCCTTTATACAAGATGACTCATGTTGACAGCCACTATACAGGGTGACTCATGTTGACAGCCACTATACAGGGTGACTCATGTTGACAGCCACTAAACAGGGTGACACATGTTGACTGCCACTATACAGGGTAACCCATATTGACAGCCACTATACAGGGTGACCCATGTTGACAGCCACTATACAGGATGACTCATGTTGACAGCCACTATACAGGGTGACCCATGTTGACAGCCACTGTTGACAGCCACTATACAGGGCGACTCATGTTGACTGCCACTATACAGGGTGACCCATGCATGTTGACAGCCACTAAACAGGGTGACTCATGTTGACTGCCACTATACAGGGTGACTCATGCATGTTGACAGCCACTATACAGGGAGACTCATGTTGACAGCCACTATACAGGGTGACTCATGTTGACAGCCACTATACTGGGTACGTGACTCATGTTGACAGCCACTATACAGGGTGACCCATGTTGACAGCCACTATACAGGGTGACTCATGTTGACAGCCACTATACAGGGTGACCCATGTTAACAGCCACTATACAAGGTGACTCATGTTGACAGCCACTATACTGGGTACGTGACTCATGTTGACAGCCACTATACTGGGTACGTGACTCATGTTGACAGCCACTATACAGGGTGACCCATGTTGACAGCCACTATACAGGGTGACCCATGTTGACAGCCACTGTTGACAGCCACTATACAGGGCGACTCATGTTGACTGCCACTATACAGGGTGACCCATGTTGACTGCCACTATACAGGGTGACTCATGTTGACTGCCACTATACATGGTGACTCATGTTGACAGCCACTATACAGGGTGACTCATGTTGACAGCCACTATACAGGGTGACTCATGTTGACAGCCACTATACAGGGTGACTCATGTTGACAGCCACTATACAGGGTGACTCATGTTGACTGCCACTATACAGGGTGACCCATGTTGACTGCCACTATACAGGGTGACCCATGTTGACAGCCACTATACAGGGTGACTCATGTTGACAGCCACTATACAGGGTGACCCATGTTGACAGCCATTATACAGGGTGACCCATGTTGACTGCCACCACAGGGTGACCCATGTTGACTGCCACTATACAGGGGGACCCATGTTGACTGCCACTATACAGGGGGACCCATGTTGACAGCCACTATACAGGGTGACCCATGTTGACAGCCACTATATACAGGGTGACCCATGTTGACTGCCACTATACAGGGTGACTCATGTTGACAGCCACTATACAGGGTGACTCATGTTGACAGCCACTAAACAGGGTGACACATGTTGACTGCCACTATACAGGGTGATTCATGTTGACAGCCACTATACAGGGTGACTCATGTTGACTGCCACTATACAGGGTGACTCATGTTCCCAAAATACCATCAAACGTTGAGACAAGAAATTCACTAAAGACGCCACATTAAACTATAGCTAGACTTAGCGTCTTTATAACATACCGGCGAGTGTTCTAGTGAGTTATAACGTTAAAGAATAAAAGAGTGTTGAGACCACAGCATTGGCTGTATGTTTTTATGCTTGATGTGACCTGGTGACAGAGGGTACATATGGACTGCTGGCTTTCGATGCTTGGTGAGTGGCAATCGTGAGTGTAAGTTGAATTCACTAACACACACACACACACACAAACATACACACACACAAACACACACACAAACACCCACACACACAAACACACATACGCACACATACACACACACACACACACACAAACACGCACACACACACACACACACAAACACACTCACACATACGCGCACACACACACACACACACACACAATATTACAAATATATATACAACTATGCAAAAAATACAAATGTCATTGTGTGTTGGTAAAGTGGTTTGATTTTTACGCTTTTACACAAATCATTTTTAAATCCACAGATTGCCTCACATGTAGGTGGTTTGACACTGAACAGTGACAACACTAATCAACAACAAAGCAACAAGAAAAAAAACACAGTCACACACACACACACACACACACACACACACACACACACACACACACACACACACAAGCAAAAAACAAGCCATACGCAACCAAATGAAAATGGATCGATTGAACATTGGATTTCTCTTCTTTGAACTATGTGACGACAAAAATTCATATTTAGGTGGCTAGCCGATACTACTTTCTTTCTTTATTTGGTGTTTAACGTCGTTTTCAACCACGAAGGTTATATCGCGACGGGGAAAGGGGGGAGAGGGGATAGAGCCACTTGTCAATTGTTTCTTGTTCACAAAAGCACTAATCAAAAATTTGCTCCAGGGGCTTGCAACGTAGTACAATATATTACCTTACTGGGAGAATGCAAGTTTCCAGTACAAAGGACTTATCATTTCTTACATACTGCTTGACTAAAATCTTTACAAAAATTGACTATAAATTCTATACAAGAAACACTTAACAAGGGTAAAAGGAGAAACAGAATCCGTTAGTCGCCTCTTACGACATGCTGGGGAGCATCAGGTAAATTCTTTCTCGTCCCAACCAATATGTGACTCCCCCTAACCCGTGGGGGGTGCTTACGCGACTTGTTTTCTTCTCCTGTATGTATGTGCCAACATGTGTCTCCTCATATCACCGTACCTTGAAATCCTATCATCACAGTTCACACTCTGTACATGCACTTTGTATCTTCTGCTGTATTTTTCAACATGTGCTTTTTTGATGTATCAGTCTGTGTGAAGCAACACTCACACTCTGTACATGCACTTCTTGTCTCTCCTGTATGTCTCAACATGTGTCGCTTCAAAGAACAAGACACTGTAAACTTAGCATCACACTCTGTACATGCATATTTTTTCGCTTCTGTATGGGTTAACATGTGTCGCTTCAAATTACAAGACACTGTGAACTTTGCATCACACTCTGCACCAGCATGTTTTTTCTCCCCTGTATGTCTCACCATGTGTTGCTTCGGGGTCCCACAAGGGTCTGTCCTCGGCCCTGTCCTTTTCACCCTGTACACCCAACCCCTCTCCCTGGTCATCGAACGCCACGGCTTGAACTACAACTCCTTTGCCGATGACACGCAGCTCCAGAACAGCGCCAAGCCGGAGGACGTTGACCATCTCCTGGGATCCATCTCCAGTTGTTTCACTGACATCAAGAACTGGATGACTGAGAACAAGTTGAAGCTGAACAGTGAGAAGACGGAGGCCCTTCTCGTTGGAACACGACAAAAGATTGTTTCCCTCACTGTGACCAACCTCCAGCTGGATGACGCGACTGTTCCATTCTCCCCTGCTGTCGAGAGCCTTGGCGTCTTTCTCGACTCCACTCTCTCCATGCAGAAACACATCTCCTTCATCATCAAGACCTGCTTTTTCCACATACGACGCATCGCCTCCATCCGTCGCTACCTCACCCACGATGCCTGTGTCAAGCTGGTTGTCTCCCTCATCTTCAGTCGTCTGGACTACTGCAACTCCCGGGTTCTGGCTGGCCTCCCCGCCTCATCCATTCATGGCTTACGAGTCCAGAACGCTGCTGCCAGGCTGACGTTGAGGAAGACGAAACGAGACCACATCACCCCCCTACTTCGCTCCTTGCATTGGCTCCCTGTCAACACCCGAATCTCCTACAAACTGTCCACTCTGGTCTACAAGTGTCTCAACGACTCTGCTCCCGAGTACCTTCAATCCTCCCTGGACCTGTACACCCAGCCCTCCGACCGTCCCCTTCGTTCTGCTGCTGACCCACTCCGCCTTCACATCCCTCGCTCGAAACTCGCATCTGCTGGTCAGCGTGCATTTCCCTCCGCGGGCCCCTCCGTCTGGAACTCCCTGCTGCTTGAGCTTCGCCAGAGCCCCTCTCTTGACGCGTTCAAAAGTAGGTTGAAGACTCAGTTCTTCCCGTAGCTGGCTGCGACGTTCATGTTCGACGTGATGTGTTGTGCCCCAAAAGACATTCTTGTGCTGTGCTCTGTGAGAGGTGTTTTCTTTGTGCTTAATATTATTTTGTTTGGACCTAGCTATTGATGTGTACATTGTTGTTAAACAGTTGTTTGTTGTATGTTTATCAGAGTTTGCTAGTGTGTGATAGGGTTCGTGTCCGTCTCTAGATGTTAGTTTCTTTGTTAGTCCTGTTTTGACAACTCCACGGAATACGCGCTATATAAGCTTCATATTGATTGATATTGATTGATTGATTGCTTCAAATCACCAAACTGTATGAACTTAGCATCACACTCTGTACAAGCATGTTTTTTCTCCCCTATATGTCTCACCATGTGTTGCTTCAAATTACCAGACTGTGTGAACTTAGCATCACACACTGTACAAGCATGTCTTTTTTCTCCTGTATGTCTCAACATGTGTCGCTTCAAAGAACAAGACACTGTAAACTTAGCATCACACTCTGTACATGCATATTTTTTCTTCCCTGTATGTCTCACCATGTGTTGCTTCAATTCACTAAACTGAAAGAACTTAGCATCACACACTGTACATGCATGTCTTTTCTCTCCTGTATGTCTCAACATGTGTCGCTTCAAAGAACCAGACACTGAAAACTTAGCATCACACTCTGTACAAGCATGTTTTCTCTCCCCTGTATGTTTCAACATGTGTCCCTTCAAAGTACCAGACTGTGTGAACCTAGCATCACACTCGGTACAAGCATGTTTTTTCTCTCCTGTATGGGTTAACATGTGTCGCTTCAATTGATTAGACTGTGAAAACTTAGCATCACACTCTGTACATGCATGTTTTTTCTCTCCTGTATGTGTTAACATGTGTCGCTTCAAATGACCAGACTCTGTGAACCTAGCATCACACTCTGTACAAGCATGTTTTTTCTCTCCTGTATGGGTTAACATGTGTCGCTTCAAATTACAAGACACTGTAAACTTAGCATCACACTCTGTACATGCATGTTTTTTCTCCCCTGTATGTCTCACCATGTGATGCTTCAATTTACTAAACCGTGTGAACTTAGCATCACACTCTGTACATGCATGGTTTTTCTCTCCTGTATGGGTTAACATGTGTCGCTTCAAATGACCAGACTGTGTGAACCTAGCATCACACTCTGTACATGCATGTTTTTTCTCTCC
This sequence comes from Littorina saxatilis, assembly GCF_037325665.1. NCBI lineage: Eukaryota > Metazoa > Mollusca > Gastropoda > Littorinimorpha > Littorinidae > Littorina > Littorina saxatilis. Next base: position 63,196,862 of record NC_090253.1, on the reverse strand, counting down.
TGTATGGGTTAACATGTGTCGCTTCAAATTACAAGACACTGTGAACTTTGCATCACACTCTGTACACACATGTTTTCTCTCTCCTGTATGGGTTAACATGCTGACTGCAGTCTGTGTTTCTGGTGTCTGTATCTCTTGTTTCAGCCAGGTATCACTGTGAGTGCTGACTGCAGTCTGTGTTGCTGGTGTCTGTGTCTCTTGTTTCAGACAGGTATCACTGAAATTGCTGACTGCAGTCTGTGTTTCTAGTGTCTGTATCTCTTGTTTCAGCAAGGTATCACTGTGAGTGCTGACTGCAGTCTGTGTGTTTGGTGTCTGTGTCTCTTGTTTCAGCCAGGTATCAATGCGAGTGCTGACTGCAGTCTGTGTGTTTGGTGTCTGTATCTCTTGTTTCAGCCAGGTATCACTGTAAGTGTTGACTGCAGTCTGTGTTGCTGGTGTCTGTATCTCTTGTTTCAGCCAGGTATCACTGTAAGTGCTGACTGCAGTCTGTGTTTTTGGTGTCTGTATCTCTTGTTTCAGCCAGGTATCACTGTAAGTGCTGACTGCAGTCTGTGTTTCTAGTGTCTGTATCTCTTGTTTCACCCAGGTATCACTGCCAGAGTTGACTGCAGTCAGTGTTTCTAGTGTCTGTATCTCTTGTTTCAGCCAGGTATCACTGCCAGAGTTGACTGCAGTCTGTGTTACTGGTGTCAGTATCTCTTGTTTCAGCCAGATATCCCTGTGAGTGTTGACTGCAGCTTGTCCTTCCAATGTCTGCACTGTAGGCATGGTAGCTGTGTTGTCTGTGACCACAACCTCCATGAAAGGCACTGGAAAAAAAGCAAAACTCTTACATCAAGGTGCTGAACATAATCCATGATCATTTGATATAAACTTTGCAATGCGTTTGTGTTAGGAACGCTACCGTTGCAGAGCTTTGGTTCAGTTTTGTGTGTTGCATGTAGTTGACTTATTTGTACTTTGTGGGAAAGTACCGATATTATATTTTGTAAATACAATATTTATGCTTGGGCGAGAATGCAGGTGAACTTTCTAGTCCTGTCAAACGGGCGACGTAGAATAAAAGAACACAACTATACGACGTTTGAGAACTTGTGGCAATCTCCAGTGTCGTGTAACAGTTTGACATTACTTATCTGCAGGTAGAAGTGTGTGTGTGTGTGTGTGTGTGTGTGTGTGTGTGTGTGTGTGTGTGTGTGTGTTGGTGTGTCTGTCATATTGTGTGTGTGTGTGTGTGTGTGTGTGTGTGTGTCATATTGTGTGTGTGTGTGTGTGTGTGTGTGTGTGCATGCGTGCGTGCGTGCGGGCATGCATGCATGCGTGCGGGCATGCATGCGTGCGTGCGTGCGTGTGTGTGTGTGTGTGTGTGTAAATTTTTAACAAGTGAACACAATTACTTCAGAAAAGCTCAGAAAAAGCGCATTCCACTTATTTGTGTTTAACATTCACTGTGCTTACTGGGTGATGGACGACACAAAGTCTGTCTTCTTCTTCTTCTTCTTGTTTGTTCATGGGCTTGGACTCATGTTTTAGCACGAATGGATTTTTACGTGTATGACCGTTTTGACCCCCCATTCGGGCAGTATTTGCCAATTTCGGGGGAGGTATGCTGGGTATTTTCATGTTTTTATAACCCACCGAACTCTGGCATGGATTACAGGATCTTTTCCATGTGCACTTGGTCTTGTGCTTGCGTGTACACACAATAGGAGTTAAGTCACTAGCTGGTCTGCACATTAGTTCACCTGGGAGATCGGAAAAATCTCCACTCTTAAACAATCAGGCGGTAGCGACCGGGATTCGAACTCACGACCTCCCGATTAGGAGGCCAATGTCTTACCACCACGCCACTGCGCCCGTCACATAGGCTGTCAAAAGTCTTTGTATCTTTAAAACAATATTATTTTTTGATTGAGACTTTATGTAATCCTCAAACACCATTTGTCAATCGTGGGATCTTTAACGTGCACACCCCAATGTAGTGTACACAGGACTTGAATTACTCAGTCCGGATGTTGTGGGTCGTGAACCTATACTCTCCAAAGGGGTGGTTCAAGGTTTTCCCTTTTTGGATCATGGTGGCCGTGTACAATCAATATACTTTTTACGTTGAATTCTTCTTTAGAACATATGGGTCAAACTCGACCCACAGCATCCAGACTGTGTAGTCCAAAGTGTGATCCGCTGAAGGTTTAACTATTGTAGGAGCTTTCCTATTATGAAGATTGTAAATCTGTTGACCCGGCGGAAAACCGTGAGAGTTGTGGATAAGAAACAAACAACGTCTTTGGTTTAGCTCTGCAGATCTATTGTCTCATGCGTGCACTTACTATTTACTCGTTTTCATGTCTAGTTTTGCCTCGCGTTGTGTTCTGTCTCCTAGTGCGTGCACCTCTAATCTGTCTGTCGCCTAATTTATCCTCTCTCACCTAAAATTACCGAGTTAGTTTATCTTCCTAAAAAGGCCAAGATTGCGAGAAGAAATGACGACCTACGTGATGATGAAAACCATTCAGACGAATAATGGAGCCAATTTCATGGGATTACTTTTGTATAAAATAGTTTATTAGACTTATTCTTCTTGAAAGTATACAAATAGAATAACACAACAAGCATAATTTACGCAATATTATAAATGCACATACAAAGTCAGTTAAAAATCCCGGGTCGCCTTTATAAGGCTAACATCAAAGAGCGAGAGTGTTACAAAAAACAATGAAGCCACCTAATCTCCCATCCCTCGAATAAATCCTATTCTAAGGTGAGACTCCGCATATCGAGCTAGCTACATTTTTACCCACAACAGGATCTTTTGTCACCTGACTGACTAACTATGAAATTCCCTCAACCTATTTACTTTATTGGATCTCTAGATGGAAAAACGGTTCTTCCCTATTGGGATCACGAACATTCGACCTAGACACAATCATTTGTCGTAGTAAGCGTAGACATCCGGTCTGCTCCCCGCCTAATGGCCGATGTCTTCCGTCTTCGGGGGACTACGTGGGTTTAAATTTGGAGTGGTCCTTCTCCTAGAGGAGTTTCCTTGCAGGGATAGTGAGCCTCCTCTGCCCTCGTTTTAATTTTGGAGTGATCTTCTCCTAGGACAGCTGCCTTCCAGGGTTGACGAGCCTGTCCTGCCCGGCTATTTAACCCATAGTTGGGGGCCCTATTGGGATAAATTTAAGGATGGTCTAAGACATCAGAATTTGCTATTTTAACTTCGATAAGAACCGGACGGACGAATCCTCCTATTCTTCGCCAAATTGTTTTGTCCCTAATGCCAAAATCAAGTTTCCCCCTTTTAGAAGTACCATACGCAAAACAGACGGGACACCAAAAGGAGCTTATCTGAGTGTGCGCAGGTCACCTAGGTTTAATTTCCCCACCTAGCTAGCTTTTTTAGGACCGTTCAATCAAACGTCACCTGAGGCTGACGTTCTAACAGTCCGGTTGTTTATTTCTGACTATCTACGAATTCTCGCCTATGTATCTTTTGAACCTTTACTGGTATTTGAGGTAAACAAGCCAGTCGCATGCAGGGTTATCCTTTGTAACTGAATTACTCCTACGCTGTCCTGACTTTATGACAAAGTGGTACGATTCTCTAAGTTCATTTACTCTACGTTTTTCCCTGTGCTATCCTGTTGAAAGAAGTCTCCTCTTCTTGTCCCTAATCTAAATCTTGATCTAGTCTACCTTGCCTCTTCTCTCTCCCTATTCTAATCCCTAACCTAGCGCCCTCAGTCTATGTCCTTATTCTAACCCATTCTATTCTGTCCTAGAGCCTGTCCTGATGCGTGTAGGAACTTCATTTTACACTGTCCAATCTGCATGGCAACGTAAACAAACACACCGAACCAAAGGCATATTGGCTGACCGAAAAAGAACATTAACCGCACTACTCAGTTTCAAAACATAACGCGGACAATATAGTCCGTCCTTTTTCCTTTATCTTTACACTTGCTGGTCACAACAAGCGCTCTTTTAATAACTGTTCGCCATATTTAAGCAACCTACAACACTATCTTCATCAAAGAAACCTTGTCTCTCTCCTCCCTTTTACGAATGCTGTCTCTCCAAGTAAGATCACTGAACAACTAGCGGTTAACGTTATTGCCACAACGACGAGTCACTATGACTTTCGCGTTGCCTGACTAAATAGACCTGTTCGGTATCTGAGCAGCTCTCGCAAGATATACGCGAGACACGCTCTTTGTTATGCTTTGAACGTCGCGAGAACTTCGAACCTCGGCTTCTGCAGCTCGCGCGCGATCACTGTACCACATGCTTTGCTATGCTCTGAAGTTTGCGAGAGCTTACGAGAGCTTAGAATACCGTCTATTGACAACTACCTTTCAATGGCTTGAAAACATATTTTAAACATTTTCATCCACATTTCTACCATTTATCATATTAACAAACACATTTTCCCAATGTTTATGAATCTTTACTGCTAGACCGCATCGGTACCGTCCAAAACGGCCGACCAAAACAGAAACAGAAAGTTCGATTACCTCCCTTGCGTCGTCTAGCTTTGGTTTCGATACTAAATACACTTCTTTTAAAATCTGGGGCCAGCGATAGCATGACAGAGGGAACTCTGTATGCCATGACTGTCCCGAACCTTCAATATTTACTTCATCTAATGCTAACGTTTTCAAACATGGCTCTCCCGCCACACTATTATTCACACTCCCTGGTTAACAACTGTTAGGATATCAAGTGTGTACAGTCTGTTGGGTCATCAATTTAATTCAGTCTGTTGGATTATCAATTTAATTCAGTCTGTTGGATTATCAATTTAATTCAGTCTGTTGGATTAGGTCTGGTAGGTTGTCAGAAAAATCCTTTCAGTTGGGTTATAAGGGTAAATTCTGAGTAGTCTGTTGCGTTATGAAGTTAATTCAGCCTGTTAGGTCATCAGTCTGTTGAGTTATCAATGCATAAGGCAAATCCAGTCTGTTGGGTTATCAGGTTAAAATTCAAATGAAGAAAATCAGAACAGAGGATGGCAATCAGTACCAATAAATGTTCAAGTTGAACATCAAACACTGTCCGTCCTCTTCTTTTCTTCAATCTCTTTCTCTCTCTGTCATCCCTTCTGTTGTATGTATTTTATGTGCTGAAGAAGAGTACATGTCTCTCTCTGTCATCCCTTCTGTTTTATGTATTTTATGTGCTGAGGAAAAAACATCTCTGTCATCCCTTCTGTTTTATGTATTTTATGTGCTGAAGAAAAGTACATGTCTCTCTCTGTCATCCCTTCTGTTTTTTGTGTTTTATGTGCTGAAGAAGAGTACATGTCTCTCTCTGTCATCCCTTCTGTTTTATGTATTTTATGTGCTGAGGAAAAAACATCTCTGTCATCCCTTCTGTTTTATGTATTTTATGTGCTGAAGAAAAGTACATGTCTCTCTCTGTCATCCCTTCTGTTTTTTGTGTTTTATGTGCTGAAGAAGAGTACATGTCTGACTCTCTGTCATCCCTTCTGTTTTATGTATTTTATGTGCTGAGGAAGAGAACATCTTTGTCAACCCTTCTGTTTTATGTATTTTATGTGCTGAGGAAGAGAACATGTCTACCTATGTCATCCCTTCAGTTTTATGTATTTAATTTTATGTGCTGAAGAAGAGTACATGTCTACCTATGTCATCCCTTCAGTTTTATGTATTTTATGTGCTGAAGAAGAGAACATGTCAAAACCGGCCCACTGTGAAGTTGTTCGTGTTGCTGTTTATTCTGGTGAACATTTTTTTCCTTGTTATCTTATCCAAGAAATTGATAATTTTTCATTTAATGGGGCAAGCACGACCTCACTATGACCTCAGCATTTGATTTTAACCAGACCTGTATCATGATGGGAGGTGGTCATCCAACCCTAGAAGCCAGTAAAGTTACAAAGCTCTCAGTTTAAACATCTGAGAAAACCTAAAAGTAAATTTTAATGACATGAACGTGACACACTGTGACCTTGAAATTTGATGCCAGACTTGCAGTTTAGAAACCTTCAAACCCAAAACATTTCAAAGCTCTAGCTGCAAAAACATTTGAAATATGTAACCTCAACGTTTAGATTTTTGCTGACAGACGGACGGATGGACAAACTGACACTGCTCATTACAAAGACTGACTGATTACTCAGGTAAGTCAATAGAAGCAAGCTTACTGTATTGAAGTTGTTCAGTCCTGTAACAACACTGCGGCATGTCTTCAGCCACATCAATCTCTATCTTGACGTCTGACACAACGCCTGTGTCTCCTTCCTCCATGCTGTTAGGAGAAGCCCCGACCCCTGACTGTTCACTTTTTAGGGTGTTGATGATCCCTGACTGTTCACGACCCCTGACAATCCTTGACTGTTCACTGTTCAAGGCACTGCTGTGACAAAACAAAAACAAAACTGTCAGATTCAACATTTACAGCAAAGCAGGTAAAGTTATTCTAGGATATATATGTAAACTGAGCAAAAACATTATTGCATCCATTTTTGTACCCCAACTAAAACGTTCATTCCTGTGTCATTTCATTGAAACTTTATATTCTTTCTTTATTTGGTGTTTAATGTTGTTTTCAACCATTCAAGGTTATATCGCGACGGGGAAAGGGGGGAGATGGGATAGAGCCACTTGTCAATTGTTTCTTGTTCACAAAAGCACTAATCAAACATTTGCTCCAGGGGCTTGCAACGTAGTAAAATGTATTACCTTACTGTGAGAATGTAAGTTTCCAGTACAAAGGACTTAACATTTCTTACATGCTTGACTAAAATCTTTACAAAAATTGACTATAAATTATTCTATACAAGAAACACTTAACAAGGGTAAAAGGAGAAACAGAATCCGTTAGTCGCCTCTTACGACATGCTGGGGAGCATCGGGTAAATTCTTCGCAGTGGCTACACTTACGCCGCCCGTAACTTTTCCCTTCTTTGCTTTGATTACGCCACAAAGCATTTCTCCGCCAGGGCCGCGCTCTACTTCCGGTTTGATCCGGTTTGGGCGGCCATTTTAAAGCGTGGGTCGTGTGAGGACAGACGTGTTCAACAGTTCATTAGTGGTGGTTGTGCGTTTCTACCCGTATGCAGGCCGGTTTACTTTAGTCATGGATAGCGGACTTCACAGCGAAGCAGTTTTGACAGTAGGAAGTACGTTTGAGTCCTTCGACAGGTTGCAAAAAGTTATCTCGGACTTTGAAACGAACACGTTCGTCCAGCTCTACGTTCGGTCGTCGCGAACCCTGCAGGTGCAGCGCTAACGAGCCCCCAGAAAGACTTTCAACGAAGCATTGCAGTTTGGCGAGTTGGACTATGCCTGCATCAATGGAGGACGAAACTGATCTGATGCAAACAAACAACCACTACATTTTCCCTCCAATTAACCTGTACGCATAGTACACAGTCATACGGGAAAAATATAACCCATAGTACATTCAGTACAGTACATCCTAGTACACACCATGGAGGAAATTCCACCACAAATCATACACACGATTCCTAGTGAATAATAGTGAGCGTGTTACGACAGTAAAATGGCGTCATGTCGTAACTAGACAATGTCCGGGTAGGATCACGCGGCGCCGTAATCAAAGTCTGGACGAGTGACTCTACGAATCGTGGAAATTAGATCTACGACTTGAAAAACTTCAAAAACTGAAAAAGGCGCAACAGTAGCCCCTACCTAAATTCTTCCCCCAAACCCACATGGATTATGATCTTTGAATTGACTACGCTCAAGTTCAACATTACCCTTATTTGTTGAATTTGCCGGGTAAGCATTCAGCCTTGAGTTCATTTTGGCAGAAGCCAGGCTGACGTCCTTCGAAAAGCCGCATGTTTTCAAAACTTACATTATTTTGATGGTAGTTCGATCGCCATTGGAGCTGAGAAATAGGGGACTGTATTCTCCGTCAACTTTTACTCAGTGTGGCCAAGAGTTCAGTACCTTTCGCTCTGCACAGGCGCCTGGAGTATGTCAGCTGCGTGGCTGTAAACAATACCCGTCAGCGTCTGTGAACAAGGACAGGTAGCTGGTCTCAGGAAATGTTGTGGTGTCTCCTAAACCAAAGAAACATTGTGTCTCTCATAGTAAGGTTCAGGGACGCGACAGAAATAAAATTATAACCAAAAGGTAAAATTATGAAATTGACAAAGCTTGGAAATTATTACACAAAAATAAACTAACAAAAAAAAGTACAAATAACATCGCATAGAAGGCACAAGGCTCATCTGGCCTACAGGCACTCCATATAATTTGATAGTTATGATATGATAATTGACCCGAAGTCCCATGTACAAGGCCAACTTTTTATTAAGGTATAACATGGCTTTAATCTCACCCTGATCCGGGAACCAACACTCTGTAAACTTCTACCTTTGTAAGCAATGCTAATATTAAGTTCACATTCGTTCTTGCAATGATGCATATATCTGTATGCATGGATATTGAGATTGCCAAATTAACTCTCACCGTCAACATGGTAGTCACCATGCCCCTGTCAGACACCGCAACAACAGTGTATCATTCTGTCACAGGTACACATTTTGAACACACGTAAAAGTCCTTATCCCGCACAACACAGGTTTTTTTAAAAATTAGAATCAAGTACAGTGCCATCTGTATTCACTGACAATAACACATCAGGACTTGTGTAACATCATTTAATTCGGCCTTCGGGCAAAACTACCACTGTGACGTGAGACACGAGCCCAACAAACGAACAAGGGGGTGTTTTGGATTACTTACGTAATCAATCACTTCTTTGATTAATCACCTCACCAAAAGCATGTCTGATAACTTATTCAACATGCAAGACCGCTGGGTCGAAATATCTGTGAACGTAACCAAAGAAACTACAATGTGCAGAATGTAGGGCTGATTCAGAGAGACCTTGAAGTGTTTTTCAAACATACTTCTGTTGTTCGAGCCCTGGTCACCTATGACAAGTTTTGGTGTTAACCCAACCAACTGCAGCCTGTCGATGCAGTTTTTCACCAGGCCATGAAGCCTGCCACTCTCCATTGGTCCACTGGACAAGAAATAGCCAATCGGCTGCTTCCAGTGGTGCAAAAGCCCTCGTGCTATGAAAACAGTGGCGTGGTTAGCAACAAACCTGGTCTTCTCCCCATTCCCAAAATCCTCTAGTCCCTCTACCTCATCTCTTTCAGAGTTGTACTTCACCTGTTCCTTGATCGTCATTTCGTCTATCACAATGGCACACAGGTCGGAATTCGCAGACATTGCAGACACCTTTCTATTCAGAGCATCAATGACCTTGTCGTGAAAGCCTGGAAAAATTGCGATTTTCTGCATTGTTTTGCGCAAGATGGAAACAGAAGGTAGCAGAAAGATCTGTTTAAGTATCTTGTATGCCTTTGGGCTTGCATGAAAGATAGATAGAGCTGTTGTTTTGTCTTTCTCGGTCCACCTGCACCCTTGTTTTTTCTTACCCACCTCCCTCACCTGTGATTTCACAAAATCCAAAGCCTCGCCTGATAATATGTGAGACAACTGTTCTATTACAAAGTCTTTCTTGGGAGGCTTGGCTAATTTACTCGCTCGTTTTACACGGGGTTCCATCGTTTTCTTTTCTAATCGGAAAACCTTGCTCCTCAGTTTGTTGACCTTCTGCCGAAGTTCCGCTTCACGAGGGGATGGGGAGGATGACGACTTTGATGCTTTACATCCTATGTCCTCCAGGATCGCCTGAATGTCATCTAAAAAAGAAAACACACACACAAAACACACATGAAATAATATAACCTTAAAAAGTTATAACCTGGAAGAAATTAAAACACTTGTAATTAGATCACAAAATGAAATAAACAATAGCGTAGGAAGGCAGGCCAGAAATGAAGTGTATTAGCAACTATGGATACGATGTGGAACAATGATGGAATTGACCTTATTTGGTACTGAATGGGTGAGGCCATAAGGACAACAGTACGAGGTAAACTCCTCACACACCATGCCTCTAACAGGATATGTGTCCCATCTTTACGTGTGGGGATATAGCTCAGTTGGTAGCGCGCTGGATTTGTATTCAGTTGGCCGCTGTCAGCGTGAGTTCGATCCCAGGTTCGGCGGAAATTTATTTCAGAGTCAACTTTGTGTGCAGACTCTCTTCGGTGTCCGAACCCTCCCCCCGTGTACACTACATTGGGTGTGCACGTTAAAGATCCCACGATTGACAAAAGGGTCTTTCCTGGCAAAATTGCTTAGGCACAGTTAATAATTGTCTACCTATACCCGTGTGACTTGGAATAATAGGCCGTGAAAGGTAAATATGCGCCGAAATGGCTGCAATCTACTGGCCGTATAAAATTTCATCTCACACGGCATCACTGCAGAGCGCCCAGAACTGTACCCACGGAATATGCGCGATATAAGCCTCATTGATTGATTGATTGATTGATTGAACTACACGTACAATTTCATCCATCCATGCATCCGCCCTATACAGCTTCTTCTTCTTCTGCGTTCGTGGGCTGAAACTCCCACGTACACTCGTGCTTTTGCACAAGTGGAATTTTACGTGTATGACCGTTTTTACCCCGCCATTTAGGCAGCCATACGCCGCTTTCAGAGGAAGCATGCGGGGTATTTTCGTGTTTCTATAACCCACCAAACTCTGACATGGATTACAGGATCTTTTTCGTGCGTACATGGTCTTGTGCTTGCGTGTACACATGAAGGGGGATAAGTCTGCAGGTTTGCACATAAGTTGACCTGGGAGATTGGAAAAATCTCCACACTTAACCCACCAAGGCGGCCGCGACTGGGATTCGAACCCTCGACCTTCCGATTAAGAGGCTGACGTCTTACCACCCCGCCACAGCGCCCGTCACCCTATACAGCAATTATCAACTATGTAATGGATGGGTCTAAAAAATGTTTGATGTCAGGGTGTTCTTTGATCATGGTTAAAAATCTCTTACCTGGTTGAACAATTTGTGCATCAGGCGACAGGTCAGTGCTGGCTTCATTTGTAGCTACCCTTTGCGGTGGTGGCTTCCTCCCACTAGCAACCTGCAAATGCACAGCTCTTTAACTGACAAACTCAACTTTAAAGCACAGCTTAAAACCAACACCCAGTCACAATGAAACAATTCTCCCAATTTCATGGCATTGGTTTTAGGCCACACAAAAAAGTGTATGTTTCTGGTAAGGCAAAACAAAAAAATAATCTGTTTACGGTATCCGGACCGACCCTATTTTTTCCCACCGGCCCTAGACTTTTTTGGGGCATTAAAAAATAAAATTAAAATAAAATATTTAGATGGCTAAAATACAAAAATAAAAAGCCGACCTACCGACCCTATTTTTGGGCCGCCTATGTTACCTTAAACAGACTTTTTTTGTGGCCTAACATGACTAAAGGTGGAGATTTTTTGTATAACCTTTTTTTTTTTAAACCATCTTTTTAACTTATTTTGTCGAAAAACAGGAAAACAATCGATTTTCGAATACCCCTTTTATTTTTGAAAATGCAAAAATAAAAGTCTAGGGTCGTCGGGAAAACATAGGTAGGGTCGGGTGACCATGCAGAAACATACAACTTTTTGGTTGTTGACGCTGACCCTATACTTTTTTTGCCACTTGGGGCTGTTTTTCGGCAAAATAAGTTCATCATATCATCATAATCAAGACGTCGATCCAAAATAAGTAACTACTTTTTTTGGTTGGCCTTATCATTTTTTTGCGCTAAATGCAAACAGGCATTATTTGATGGGAACGATGCTGTTTTTTTCAATTCTTACATCAGCCTCAAACTTGTCATTACTTAACCTGCATTTAATAGTGTGCTTCTTTGGTTTGCAACAACCTAAACCCAATAAATAACTAACCTTCGGTGGTGGATTTGGCACTGCAAACAATGTCGGGACAGCATTCCACACAAGTGATCCCCTCTCTGCAGGATTGTTGTACTGGTTGGCCTCAAAGTGATCAGTACAAAGCTTGAGACCTTGAACATCAGCTGGCTGCAGCTTTTCAAAATCCTCTCGCCTTGTGAATTGCATCCATATTCTGCACCTAGTTTGACAATAAAAACAACTGTGTTATTGTTAAACTAAGCAAAAAGGAAAGACAAAAAAGCTAAATCAGATCTTCAGTCTGCAAGAAGAAAGAAAAAAATTATATATAAATCACAATGGTCACTGAGAGAGAGGATTTAGGGCCAACAATTTTTGTTTGTTTGTTTGTTTATTTGTTGCTTAACGTCCAGCCGACTACGCAGAGCCATATCAGGACGAGGAAGGGGGGGATGAAGGGGGCCACTTGTCAAGCGATTCCTGTTTACAAATGCACTAACCCATTACTTGTGTCCCAGCAGGCTTTAGTAAAACTAAATTAATACCTACTGGAAGATTACCAGTTTCCAGTATGTTAAAATAGGCTTAACCTATCTACTGCTGGACTTACATCAGAACACTAACAGATTAAACTATACATGGATCGCGAGACAAGCGGCAAGAGAAGAGATTTTTGGAAAAAATACAGGTGAATGAGCAAGAAGGCAGAAAAAAAAAAGAATTCATGAAGAAAAAGAGAGCATGACAGGAAAGAGGAACCAAAAATCTACCTAACAGCAAACTAGAAAGCTCCTGCGGTTCCAAAAACAGGAGGGGCTTTTAATTTCATAACCGCAGTGCCCCACTGCGGGAAGGGCCAACAATAGAGTTCCGACTTGTCTTCGAAACCGAAAAATTCTAGCTTGCCCAAGAAACACCCCCAGCCCAAAATCGCTTACGGATACACCAGTACAAACAGGAGAAGATAAAAACATGCTTTGCAAAATTGTGTTATTTCATTGTGTACGTACGTAATTATGATCACAATCATTGACAATCTGATCACACGGGCATGATTATGATTGAAAGGAATCACCTTGTCAGCTTGTGAAATGGCATCCATTCTAAATCTAACGCTCTGCCTAAACGCAAAACGGATGAGTGATGTACCTTTGTACTGTAGTTTTCCCGTAAACAAGGTTTGATAAAGGATTCAGCAAATATGCCCACGGGTAGTTTGTCATCAAGTGTAAACTGTTGTTTTGTACTGACTGCTGACTCACACTCACAGTCGTAAGTACTCGCTGACGCTGTAGATCTAGTCTACTGAGTTAGTTGACTCGAGCCATTGCCAGGGTTCGACACTGGGGGGCGGAACGCCCCAGAGTTTTGTGTTCCGCCCCAATTATTGCCGAAGCTTGGGGCCCACTCCGCCCCAGGATAAATTCCAACAATGACAAACCGAAATTTCTAATGCCAGAGCCAATCACTAAAAATCGCCAGTCATAGTCATCACTGAAATTTGCGTTACGATCAATGCCGCAGTCAAGAAAAAAAAAAACCCATTGAAATCGTCGAAGGACAATGCCGCAAGGGAAATAACTCCCAAATTGCGCTCTTTAGCGTGAGAGATAAGTATCGCCTTCAAATGCCAAACGCCAAATGTGGCGACACATCCCTGGTGTAAAAAGACCTGGAAATGAAGATGAAGAACAGGGTGGAGAGAAACGAAAAAATAGGATGAGTCAATGATTTTTTTACAAGTAAAAAAAAAAATATTTAACTATTGAAAACACATCTTTGGTATGTCCAAATGACTAATCAATTGAAATAATACATAGAAATAAAAGAGTTAATTTAAAAAAAAAAAATTAAAAAAAAGAAGAAAAAAAAGTCTTTTTCAATTGTTTTTCAAAACGCGTCACTCCGAGGGCGTAACAAAACTAAAGGCACCAATGGTAGTGTAGCTACACAACAATGTGTAGTATAATATGCACACTGGAATAAATAACTCCAAAATTGAATTTGAGGATGCTTTTGAAAAAAAACCCATTGTTTTTGATTTGAACAAAACAAAATTTAATGTCAAAAATTCGAATATTTACACAAAAAAAATAATGTCTTTTTTCTCCCTCCAATGAATGTGCTGTAGAGTCTTCAGCAAGATGTGGAAAATCAAAAGAAACATTTTCAGTACACTTTTTCAAACAAAAACAACAACAAAATCACAAATATATTTACTGGAGAAGACCTCAGAAAAGGGAGAGAACAACAGGGGTAAAAATGAAGAGTTACATGTCTTGGGCGATTGGTTTGTTTTCAGTTATCTACAAAGACAGAAAAGAAGCAAAACCAAATATGCTGTTTTAATTATGCAACAATGTGTGCTTTCATATGAAGTTTGTACTGAATGACACTCCACGATCAAATGACCCTTTATTAAAACCAAAATAAATCAGATTTGCACGTTCCTCGAAGATGGCGGAAGGTCAAGGTCAAGGCCCAAGCCGTCTTTTCAGACAAACAATTATGTCAGATCGAAACTATCTAATTACCGAAATTATCAATTTTGGACACGTTATGGAAATATTTATGCACTCCCATTCATCTGTATCGATCAAATTAATGCTAAGGCACCTAAAAAATGCAACCACTAGCTGGTTAAAGGTGGTTAGTTGAAAATATCCATGTTTTACCTGGGTTAATCGCTCTTGTAAAAAATTACACAGCTTAATCCGGAAACAGGCTTTTTTATCACATGCACCAATGTATCCTCGAATTTTACTGGGCCTTTTTTCGGTTCGTAAACCAATCAAATTGCTGCTTTCTTTCCACAAAAAATGCCACCGTGGCAACTCGTGACAAGGACGCCACCCGGGATAACTCTAACCGGAAATAGGTTAGACAACTCTAGCCCTTGGCGCATGCTAGAAAAAAGGAGACTGATGCAGCCAAAAGCGCGAAGCTCTGTCGTAATTTCAATGTCAAATGGTTGAAAGAATTACCCTGGCTTCAGTACGATGAAGAAAAACAAACAATGCATTGCCGCACGTGAATAATGAGAGTGGGCCCCAGATTTTTGTTTTCCGCCCCAGCAATTTCCATCTCTGGGGCCAGTGTGGCCCCAGGCCAAATAAGTTAGTGTCGACCCCTGATTGCATTCTCATTCTGAAGAAGGTAAACCTGATGAAATAATCACTGCACAACCCACCTTTTTTCTTCTTTGGGGAACTTGTGGAAAGTTTTCCCGAAGCAGCTCTGTTTGTAACGGGCGTTCTTGCAACCAAGAGCCGAGCAAAAATCACCACCACCTTGCACGCGATCGGCCATTTTGTTTTCGCCGCCAGCATGTGACTAGGGACGATAACCCACAAACACTTTTTCGCATTTTCTTCGCAAGTTCCACGTCTTCCTAATATACAGTGTTTGACGTAACGTATTGTTTTGTCAAATAACAAACGTTTCAACAACTTACCTTTCTTGTTTATTTTAATTTTTATTCAACACGGATGATTGGCGGATCTATAAAGATATTGCACGTAGTAGCAGATCAAGTTACTCGACCCAGAATGTACACTGGGTTACTTCCCGTATACTGATTTGACAGCGTACTTCACCCAAATGGTAGGTTGGAGGGTGTCTACTTCAAGTGCATGTTGTTACTTTCAGTCTGTGTGAAGTAAATAGTGAAATGTTTCTTTTCCGGTGTGGTGCAAATCATTTCTGGACAGATTTTTCACTGTTGCCACAAACACAGAAACAGACAGACAGACAAAAACACATACACACACACTTATGCTTGGCGCTGGTGGACAATATTCATTTTTTTGGCCAACAACGCAAGTTTTGGCCAAAAAAGACAAAGATTTGACCCAAAAAAAACCACATTTGACCAAATAGAATAGATTTGGCTATAACTTTTTGGGGGGCAAAACTTTCTATGTAAAAGTTTTGGTCATAGTTTTTGTAAGCTAAAACGGGAGATTTGGTCAAACTTCTGCCATAAAAGATTTGGCCAAAAAAAGATTTGGCCAAACAAAAAAGATTTGGCCAAATCTTCACTTTTTTGTCCAAATCTTTTTTGTTTGGCCAAATATATATATTTTTTTTTTAATGGTTTATTCAGGCATCAACATTTACAATATAGTAGGAACATGTGACAACAAAGCACTTTGTGAATTATCTTCATGTGACAAATCATAAGTGAATCCTCTGTAAATGAAACAGGAAAACAAAACAAAAAACACAACGAAAAAACATGATATTTGACTGGAAAATACGGATATAAACTATTATTGTTTTCCATTATTCGACTAAGGTATTGTAAGGTAGCCACTTTTTTTTAAAAAAGGTGGCCGAGTGGTAAACGCACTTGCCTCGGAAGCGAGAGGTTGCGAGTTCGACCCTGGGTCAGGGTGTTAGCAATTTTCTCCCCCCTTTCCTAACCTAGGTGGTGGGTTCAAGTGCTAGTCTTTCGGATGAGATGAAAAACCGAGGTCCCTTCGTGTACACTACATTGGGGTGTGTACGTTAAAGATCCCACGATTGACAAAAGGGTCTTTCCTGGCAAAATTGTATAGGCATAGATACAAATGTCCACCAAATACCCGTGTGACTTGGAATAAAGGCCGTGAAAGGTGAATGCTCGCCCTAATAGGCTTGAGGTTTGCTGGCCGATGTGAATGCGTGATATATTGTGTAAAAAAAATCCATCTCACACGGCAGAAATTAATATGTAAAGCGCATTGAGCATATATATGATTATGCGCTATAGCAAATGTCCATTATTATTATTATTATTATAAAACATGTATACTTTATTTCCATTTGGTGTACATATTTGTCAACTTTGTGTAAGTAAGACAGTTCTTTGAGAAACATTTGCAATGATGGTTTTAGTTTATTTATTCTACATTTATATATGTAAAACTTTGCTTGTAATAAAATATAATCAAAACCCTCATCAGTCTTACTTTTTGGGTCATAGCCAAATAATACTAATGTGGGGCTGAGTGCAAGTCTGCTGCAGTTTTGACATTTCTGCTTCATGTGTTTTTCAAACTCAGTCCAAAATGACTGAGTATGCTCACATAACCATAAATAATGGAAAATTGTATCTCTTTCTACATTGCAAAAACTACACCGGTTGCTCGCAATCACCCCCATGTCTTTCAGCATTGAATTGGTTACTAATATTCTGTTGTTGATTTTTATTTGAAACCATTTTAATTTTACTTCTTTTATTTTCTTTGTAACTAAAAAAACCTTTGTCCATTCTACCTCTGTCTCCAACAGTCTTTCCCAATTTTTTAATGCCTTTGGAGAATCTACTTTGCTAAGCAGCATGTCGTATATGCATTTTGAACCCTTCTGCAAACTTTCCAAAAAAACAAGTGCTTTTGGTTGCTGAATATAATTGCAGCTATCTATAGCTAGGTCACATTTTTGCAAATATTTTTTAACAGCACTTACACACCCACAATACTTCAAAAAATTAGCCTGAACCCCAATTTTCGACATTTTCGCTTGAAATTCTTGTGCGTTTAAAAAACTGCCGTTTTCTTTTAATATGTCTCTAACGTAAAATACATCTTCATTTCTCCATTCCTCATAATTAATTACTTTCTCAGCAATCTTAAATTTATTATTCAAAAAGAGAGGTTCTGCCAAAATTTCTGCCTGCTCTTGGATTTCCACTCTATCATAAAAGTTTTGATAAGCTTCAAACGTGTCTTTCCAAAACATATTCACTCTACATTTAGCCAAAAGTTTAGGCCCATACTTATTTACTTTCTCTAATTCTGGGCATGTTGAAATTTTTTTGGGGCCAAATCTTTTGTATTTGCTGGCGCTGGTGGACAATATTCACTTTTTTGACCAAAAACGCCGGTTTCATCATCATCTCTCTCTCTCCCTCCCCTCTCTCTCTCCCTCCCCTCTCTCTCTCCCCTCTCTCTCTCCCCCCTCTCTCTCTCCCCCTCTTTCTCTCTCTCCCTCCCTCCCTCTCTCTCTCTCTCTCTCTCTCTCTCTCTACCCCCCTCTCTCTCTCTCTACCTCCCTCTCTCTCTCTCTTCCTCTCTCTCCCTCCCTTCCTCCCTCCCTCTCTGGCGTTTTTGGCCAAAAAAATGAATATTGTCCATCGGCGCCAAGGGGTACTCAAAGATTTGGCCAAAAATGAAGTTTTGGCCAAAACTTTATTTTGGGTCAAAACTTTCAATACAAAAGTTTTGGTCAAAAAACAAACATTTGGCCAAAAAAGTGAAGATTTGGCCGGCCAAATGTTTTAGATTTGGCCAAATATTTTTTTTGGCAAAACTTTGCACTCAAAGTTTTGGCCAAAACATGTTTTTGGCCAAAAACACACTTTTTTGGCCAAAAATGTACGTTTTTGGCCAAAAAAGTGTGTTTTTGGCCAAAAAAGTTAATATTGTCCACCAGCGCCAAGCATTCACACTCTCTGATTACACATACGCTACAACGAATAACATATTATTGTCAGTGTATATTTTAATAAGATGCAAAACATAGTTATTTGGCTATAGTAATCACATGTGCAACATTCATAACATATTACAGTTAATCAGCAATAAGACCAAAAAAAGCCTTGCACACAAAATAGATACAAAGACGCAGATGTTGCATAAACATTTTTACATCTAATGTGCATTGCATTGCAATTGAGAAGTAACCATAGCCAATTAAGCACCACATAACTATGTGCCTATGTGACACAAGGTGCACACAAAGGGTGACCTACCCTGACTTCCTTTATACAGGGTGACTCATGTTGACAGCCACTATACAGGGTGACTCATGTTGACAGCCACTATACAGGGTGACCCATGTTGACTGCCACTATACAGGGTGACTCATGTTGACAGCCACTATACAGGGTGACACATGTTGACAGCCACTATACAGGGTGACCCATGTTGACTGCCACTACAGGGTGACCCATGTTGAGAGCCACTATACAGGGTGACCCATGTTGACTGCCACTACAGGGTGACCCATGTTGACTGCCACTATACAGGGTGACTCATGTTGACTGCCACTATACAGGGTGACTCATGTTGACTGCCACTATACAGGGTGACTCATGTTGACAGCCACTATACAGGGTGACTCATGTTGACAGCCATTATACAGGGTGACCCATGTTGACTGCCACTACAGGGTGACCCATGTTGAGAGCCACTATACAGGGTGACCCATGTTGACTGCCACTACAGGGTGACCCATGTTGACTGCCACTACAGGGTGACCCATGTTGACTGCCACTACAGGGTGACCCATGTTGATTGCCACTATACAGGGTGACTCATGTTGACTGCCACTATACAGGGTGACTCATGTTGGCTGCCACTATACAGGGTGACTCATGTTGGCTGCCACTATACAGGGTAACCCATGTTGACTGCCACTATACAGGGTGACCGATGTTGACTGCCACTATACAGGGTGACCCATGTTGACCCGTCAGACCTGAAGGCGGTGTGACGTCATCCTTCTTGTACAAGTACCTCATCACAAACCAGAACATAACCCATATCTTTGCAGAACAATGCGGGAGGTACCTGGCTCGGTCAGTCATGTGATGTCCGGGTCAGAGGTCAGCCACCTGATGCAGACCTTATAGGGCAACATAGGTCTTAATACGTATGATGATGTCAGCTCAATCATATTCAAAATTCATGTTCAACACAGGTAATTAGACCTGAGGGACAATAAGCCCCTATACTTTAGTTCAGTTCATGATGTCAGCTCAATCATATTCAAAATTCATGTTCAACACAGGTAATTAGACCTGAGGGACAATAAGCCCCTATACTTTAGTTCAGTTCATGATCTCAGCTCAATCATATTCAAAATTCATGTCCAACACAGGTAATTAGACCTGACGGACAATAAGCCCCTACTTTAGTTCAGTTCATGATGTCAGAAGTATCCCCGTGTTTTTTTCTCCCCATGGTGGGTTTCAGAAGAAGAAAAAACACGCTATGAGAATAATTAAGGTTTTCTTTAAAGGTTTTTTTTAAACAGTTTTTTATTCAGTTGCATAAATACAAAGCCGTAATTGAATGTTCCCGAAATACCATCAAACGTTGAGACAAGAAATTCACTAAAGACGCCACATTAAACTATAGCTAGACTTGGCGTCTTTATAACATACCGGCGAGTGTTCTAGTGAGTTATAACGTTAAAGGCACAGTAAGCCTCCCGTAAACCATCACAGAGCTCCCCGAGCGTCTAAATACAGTACAAGCATACTTCCATTTGAACGCTCACCGAACGGGAACATCCTGGCTGCTTTCTGTCGAGCGTGAGACATTTTCAAAGAATTTATTTTCGTAGACTTGTTCCGTTAACAACAACGGCGCCTCGTTTTTGCGCTAGGCCTAACTTTTAAAATCTAAATAATAAATTGACAGCTTGTTACACAAACATTCTTTAATCATAAAAGAATTCGTTTTTCATCAAGACAAGATCAGAACAATTCGAAGTTGTGAAAGTTTAAAAAAAGAAAAGCCCGGAAGCAGGGTCACGCAAGGGTCGTAGCAGACGACGGCCGGTTTATCAGTGCAAATCGCCGTTCCTCTCAACAGTCAAAAGCCATCGCTAGAGTTCTTGTGAACCACAGCCGTTGTTTCGTGCATAAAAAAAACGTGCTATTGTAGATAAGCTCACGTCGAGTCGCATTCAAATGACTAACTATGACGACTGCATTGTGAAAAGGGAAAACTGGATCACACGGGTTCACGATGGCTCAGGGGTAAGATAAACCACGCAAAAATAAATTCTTTGAAAATTGTTCGCTCTTTACGGAGGGCACCTAGGATGTTCTCAATTGGTGAGTGTTTAAATGAAATGGTGTTTGTACTGTGTGTAAAAGCCTGACCGTTTCTGTGATGGTTTACGGGAGGCTTACTCTGCCTTTAAAG
>NC_090253.1:63014107-63174107 GCF_037325665.1 Littorina saxatilis | reverse complement strand
AAGAAACCAGCAAATCAGCAGGCCCCTGGCTTTTTAGATCTGTTTTGCCCATTACGTACCATACTAGCAGCAGTAATCGGGGGGTTTGTTTATTTGTTGCTTAACGTCCAGCCGACTACGCAGAGCCATATCAGGACGAGGAAGGGGGGGATGAAGGGGGCCACTTGTCAAGCGATTCCTGTTTACAAATGCACTAACCCATTACTTGTGTCCCAGCAGGCTTTAGTAAAACTAAATTAATACCTACTGGAAGATTACCAGTTTCCAGTATGTTAAAATAGGCTTAACCTATCTACTGCTGGACTTACATCAGAACACTAACAGATTAAACTATACATGAATCGCGAGACAAGCGGCAAGAGAAGAGATTTTTGGAAAAAATACAGGTGAATGAGCAAGAAGGCAGAAAAAAGAAAAGAATTCATGAAGAAAAAGAGAGCATGACAGGAAAGAGGAACCAAAAATCTACCTAACAGCAAACTAGAAAGCTCCTGCGGTTCCAAAAACAGGAGGGGCTTTTAATTTCATAACCGCAGTGCCCCACTGCGGGATAATCGGGGGGTGTACACCAACCAAGTTACTCTGCTTAGCACGCCAACCCCTGGCTCTCACACGGTGAGAAAGACTAGCAATTGATACAGGTGGGTTGATGGTGCAGCCACAGGACCCTCCTCCACTGAACCAGACCACAACAACATGGCCTTTTGTAAAGGGCTCAATCCTGGAAGGATCCTGCAGATATCCTTAAAGCTAGCCCTGAAAGTCTAAAGAATGGTCCAGAATTCTTCTGAAAATGTACTAGCCAGGGGGCAAAGTTTACAAGCCAGACAAAAAAAAATTGTTTCAGCAAATTTACTCTCGATCTCATTTGGCGAGTAGATGAACATTTCTACTCGCCAGTTACATGTTTCTACTTGCCATGGCCGCATGGCGAGTAATATATACTCGCCACTTTCTGGCCTCCGGAATGAGTAAAGTTATGTGCTGTTTCAAATCTTTCTTTATTTGGTGTTTAATGTCGTTTTCAACCACGAAGGTTATATCGCGACGGGGAAAGGGGGAGATGGGATAGAGCCACTTGTCAATTGTTTCTTGTTCACAAAAGCACTAATCAAAAATTTGCTCCAGGGGCTTGCAACGTAGTACAATATATTACCTTACTGGGAGAATGCAAGTTTCCAGTACAAAGGACTTAACATTTCTTACATACTGCTTGACTAAAATCTTTACAAAAATTGACTATATTCTGTACAAGAAACACTTAATAATAAATAATAATAATAATAAATAACTTTTCTATAGCGCGAGTCCCATCAATTGGCTCCAGGCGCTTTACAAATTCATTATAGAATAAACTAGCACAAATCAACAAGCATACAAAGCATACATTTAACTGAGACATAACACCAAGAACCCAAGCACAAAGCAAAACTTAGCGTACAATGTTAAAAGTACACACACACACACACACACACACACACACACACACACACACACACACACACACACACGCACGCACGCGCACACACAAAGATACCATTGACAAAGAGACCATAAAGCACATACAGGGTAAAAGGAGAAACAGAATCCGTTAGTCGCCTCTTACGACATGCTGGGGAGCATCGGGTAAATTCTTCCCCCTAACCCGCGGGGGGGGGGGGGGGGGGGGGGGGGGGCTTGTTTCAAATGTTGAGACCTATGACCAAAGTATCCATTCTTGTCTATCCTGCATGAAATTTCTGAAAGCGGTCAAATGTCCTATTGATTCTGAAGAGCTCAGGACATTATTTTGTCCTATAGGTGTGAATTTGTAACCACATCCCTGATATCTTTCTTTCTTTATTTGGTGTTTAACGTCGTTTTCAACCATTCAAGGTTATATCGCGAGGGATCCCTGACATGTATCCCGCCATTCATACATGATCATTTAAAGTTGGCCAAAATATGACATGTTTTGTGGTCACTCAAACAAGAAGATAATACATCTTCAGGGAAGTCTGCCAGAGCAATTATTTGAAGACATTTGACCAGCCAGGGAGGATCATTTAAATCCTATGTATGGTACTCACTTTTTCATTGCTATTACTAAATGCTATCTGACTCAGTCAATCACATTTCAATTCCATAACATTCAAATCGATATCCACCAGCCATTTTAGCAAACAGGCTCGCATGTGTTGCTTTAAATCGAGCATCATAACCTGTCAATGCATCTATTTTGCTGAGATGTATGTGTTAACATGTGTCACTGTCAGTATGGTCTAAGGGAAATAACCAATGTCTTGCTAATGGGATTGCTTCCCTTGCTCTCGCGCTCTATCATGGCCGCTTGCTAATAAACCCATACCATCGAACACGTGCGTTGTGATTTCGATATGGTGTCAGAAGTGGGGTTCTAACGGCAAGCAGGACTGACCAACCAAAGAAAATGCCAAGGTATGACCCCCCTCAGAGATGTTCCTATCGGGCTAAAGACTGGGAGGGGTGGATTGAAGACTATTCAAGATTCAGAAGAGCAACTAAACTTCACAAAGAAGATGGCGATGTGCAGAGAGATTCTCTTCTTTACTCCATGGGAACGCAACAAGCTGTTCAGATACTGAAAACATTCAGGTGGGAGGAAGATGAAGAAGACACTGATTATGACTTGCTAGTGAAAAAGTTCTCAGAATATTTCCTACCAAAACGCAACTTGATTCACGATCGTAGCCTGTTCAACAGCCGAGTTCAGAATAGTGGTGAGACAGTGGAGGAATTTGTGAGGGCCTTGCAGTCACTCGTGGTCCACTGCCACTATGCAGACACAGAAGATCAAGTCAGGGATCGCCTGATGATAGGGTTAAGAGACCAGAGACTGAAGGAAAAACTGCAGCTGCAGAATGATCTAACCCTAGAGAGAGCCATCACTATGGCACAGCAAGAACAGCTGAAAGGACAAATGAAAGAACAGTCACAGAAACTAGAGAAACTAGACATAGATGGAGCTAGTCATTATAGGCGAGATCAGAGTGCAGGTGCTTCTCGTGGGAGAGCGCGTGGTCGTGGAGGTCACAGGCCAAAGAGACATGACAGCCCATCAGTTGTTTGAAATAAAGACAGCTGTACCAAGTGCGGGTTCGAACACCAAGACAAAAAGTGTCCGGCAGTAGGTCAGCGTTGTAGATGTTGTTCAGGCAGAAATCATTTTGCCCGAGTCTGTAAAAAACGAGCTGCGAAAGTGGACTTAGTCAGTGATTCTGATGATGAGTACTGGCTTGACGCAGCTACAGAAGATGTCAAAGAACAACGTGAAGCATGGACAGTAAACCTAGACTTCTACGGGAAGAAAGTCAACTTCAAAGTCGATACCGGCGCTGATGTGACTGTCCTCAGAGAGTGTGACTACAAAGAATTTGTGAATCCACCAAACCTGAAGCCCTCCAAGAGCTGCCTGAGATAACCTGGAGGAAGAGTCGACACAGTTGGTGAATTCATCGCTGAGACAACAAGAAAGAAAGTCACGTACGGCTTCAGAGTAGTGGTTGTACCGAATACTGCAGGTACAAATCTGCTTGGCAGAGCAGTAAGTGAGAAGATGGGACTCGTAAAGAGACTAGAGGACATTGACTCGAGGGTCTTCGGATCCACAGGACTTTTGAAGACTCAGCCGGTAAAGCTGATTTTGAAGGAGGGTTCAAAGCCATACAGTGTGTCAACAGCGCGTCGAGTACCTTTCCCTATCCAGAAACAAGTCAAGGAGCAGCTTGACAAGATGGAGTCATCAAGAAGGTGACAGAAGCGACCGACTACTGTGCGCCCATCGTCCCAGTCCGGAAGAAAGGAGGCAAAATAAGAATATGTGTGGACTACAAGAAACTAAACAAAAACATCAAGCGGCCACACCTTATGCTGCCAAATCTGGAGGATATTGCGCCACAACTGAAGAACTCCAAAGTGTTCACCACTTTAGATGTTTTAAGTGGATTCTGGCAGGTGCCGCTTGACAAAGACAGTGCTCACCTCACAACATTCATCACCAGCTTCGGTCAGTACTGTTTTCTCCGGTTACCTATGGGCATCAACGTTGGACCAGAGGAGTTCCAGCGCAAGATGTCGGAGACGATGCATGGACTCAGAGGGTGTGAGGTCATCATGGACGACATTCTCATCCACGGTGAAACACAGAAAGAGCACGATGAGAGACTGTCGCAGGCGCTGAAGCGAATCGAGGCGTCAGGCTTGAAGCTGAATCGTGACAAGTGTCACTTCAGTAAGTCAGAGGTAGCGTTCTTTGGACACAGAATCAGCAGTGACGGCATACGACCCGACCCAGGAAAAGTGGACGCTATAACAAAGTTAGAGCCACCAAAGAACGTGACTGAACTGAAACGCGTAATCGGCATGATCAACTCTCTTGGCCGATTCACCAAAGACCTGTCGACGACAATGAAGCCGATGACAGACCTACTTCGGAAGGACGTTCAGTGGAGATTGGACAGCGCACAGAGGGAAGCCTTCGAGAAGGTGAAGCTGATCATTGTTAATCTACCCTCGCTCCTGTTCTACAGTGTGGATCAACAGACTGTAGTAAGTGCTGACGCAAGCAGTTTTGGCCTCGGTGCTGTGCTCTTACAGCAAAATGACAGCGGTGACCTTGAGCCAATTGCATTTGCGTCCAGAACAATGACCCCAGCAGAACAGCGCTACAGTCAAATTGAGAAAGAATGCTTGGCGAGCGTTTGGGCGTGTGAGAAGTTCTACAAATATCCTGTAGGTCTGGAGTCATTTCAACTTTTGACTGATCACAAACCTCTCGTACCGCTCATGTCTACCAAAGATTTGGACCAAGCACCACCAAGATGTCTGCGCCTACTCCTGAGAATGGCACGATTTAACGCAGAGGTCCGGCATGTTCCAGGTAAGCAGCTAGTCATTGCTGACTGTCTTAGCCGCAGTCCTCTAGCCTACACTGAGAGTGATGTCGACCAGGCAGACGACATGGACGACTACATTGACTTTGTTCAGTCGTCATGGCGAATAAGAGACCACAGACTTCAGTCACTCAAAGCCGCAACTGAAGCAGACGATGATCTCCAAGCAGTGATCAAGTACTGTCATGAGGGATGGCCAAATCAGATTCCCTCATCACTCAAACCATACCACAAGGTGAAAGATGACCTGTCAGTTGTGAACGGTCTTGTCGTATTCAGAGACAGAGTAGTGATCCCTGTCAGTCAACGACAAGAAGTGAAAAACAAACTTCATGAGAGTCATCAGGGTATAGAAAAATGCCTGGGGTTTGCCAAACTAACTATTTTGGCCAGGCCTGAGAGCTGAACTGACGCAATTAGTGGAAAACTGCTCCACTTGTCGTGAGAATCGACCAGCACAGCGACACGAGCCACTGCGTCCGACAGAGCTACCATCACGACCCTGGTCACAGATTGGTGCAGATTTTGCATCATTCAGAAACAAAAACTATTTGGTTGTTACAGACTATTATTCACGCTGGATCGAGATCAAACAAGTGACCTCTCTGTGTGAGTGATAATGGTAGCCCCTTTTCCTCAAGAGACTTTGCTGTATTCGCCAGTGAATACGGCTTCGATCACCATATATCAAGTCCCCATTTCCCCCAAGCTAATGGCCAGGCAGAGTCAGGCGTGAAAACTGCGAAGAAGATTCTCGCCCAGACAGAGCCGGATGTAGCTTTGATGATGTACAGATCTACACCACACTCAGCAACAGGACTCAGTCCATCCGTCATGTTGATTGGACGCCAGCTGAAGACGAAGGTTCCAGTCCTGCCCAGCCGACTGCAGCCAGTACAACACAACGACAAAGACATTCGTCTGGCTGATAGTCACACCAAGCAGGACTACAAAAAGTACTACGATGAACGGCACGGTGTACGTTCCCTTCCCCAGCTCCAGCCTCACGACACAGTACTCATGAAGACAGACAACGAGAAAGGCAAATGGAAAGACTTTGGCCAAGTTCTGTCTCCAGCCGATGCCAGCGGAAGGTCCTACTTCATCCAGTCTCCCCGTGGTGTCCTCAGACGCAACAGGAAGAATATGCAGAAAGTGGCTCAGACTATATATACCATTCCCCCAGACCCCGAGACAGACCTGCCAGAAGAGACTGAGACCCAAGAACAGGAGACTCTCACAGGAACTGAAAACCCTACTCCCCAACCCCCAGTGCAGAACGTTTCGCGCTATGGTCGCATCTTAAAGCAGCCAGCAAGATACATTGAAGAACACTGAACATAATTGTTAAATTTCTGATCTTCTAGGCAGTGAAGAACAGTCATGTGCTATTTACAGCAGCGTTCTAGTTGATTTTAGTTTGGTTGAGAGAAATTTTTGTTTGTTTGTTTATTTGTTGCTTAACGTCCAGCCGACTACGCAGAGCCATATCAGGACGAGGAAGGGGGGGATGAAGGGGGCCACTTGTCAAGCGATTCCTGTTTACAAATGCACTAACCCATTACTTGTGTCCCAGCAGGCTTTAGTAAAACTAAATTAATACCTACTGGAAGATTACCAGTTTCCAGTATGTTAAAATAGGCTTAACCTATCTACTGCTGGACTTACATCAGAACACTAACAGATTAAACTATACATGAATCGCGAGACAAGCGGCAAGAGAAGAGATTTTTGGAAAAAATACAGGTGAATGAGCAAGAAGGCAGAAAAAAGAAAAGAATTCATGAAGAAAAAGAGAGCATGACAGGAAAGAGGAACCAAAAATCTACCTAACAGCAAACTAGAAAGCTCCTGCGGTTCCAAAAACAGGAGGGGCCTTTAATTTCATAACCGCAGTGCCCCACTGCGGGAGTTGAGAGAAAACTTTGACTCAAAAACATTATACTTATAGTTCAGTTTTTGGAATTTTAAATTTCAATTTCATGTGCCTATGTTCGGTTGAAACCAAATGTGACTCTAAACACAGGATAGTATTCCTAGGTTTACAATGTTTCTTTTTAGTTCTTCATTCGAAAGCAAACTGAGAATAATGTGAAGAATAGTTTACGTAATACGTAAGATTTTATTATTTCATTATTTTAGTAGTGAGTGAAAGTGTTCTAGAAAACCTTTCTAAGTTGCTTATGATTTTCATAAAGCAGTCTACTCTCTTACATTGATTTTTCTCTTAGAATTTTTGACTTGAGGTAGAAGTTGTCTGTGTAAACGCAAGGAGAAACTCTGTAGTTTATTCCTTTTGAAAATGAGAAGCAATTAATGTTTTGTTTGGTTATTAGAATTGTTTTAATGTTTCAGAAATTTTCATTTCTTAGAAGAAAGGGGGAGATGTCAGTATGGTCTAAGGGAAATAACCAATGTCTTGCTAATGGGATTGCTTCCCTTGCTCTCGCGCTCTATCATGGCCGCTTGCTAATAAACCCATACCATCGAACACGTGCGTTGTGAGTTCGAGAGTCACTTCAAAGGGTCAGACTGGGTAAACCGCACACCACACCCCGTGCATACGATTTTACATTTAGTCAAGTTCTTTCTCGTCCCAACCAATATGGGACTCCCCCTAACCCGCGGGGGGTGCTTACGCGACTTGTTTTCTTCTCCTGTATGTATGTACCAGCATGTGTCTCCTCATATCACCGTACCTTGAAATCCATCACAGTTCACACTCTGTACATGCACTTTGTATCTTCTGCTGTATTTTTAAACATGTGCTTTTTTGATGCATCAGTCTGTGTGAAGCAACACTCACACTCTGTACATGCACTTCTTGTTTTTGTCTCCTGTGTCTCAGCATATGTTGCTTCAAACTCCAGCATCGTGTAAACTTAGCATCACACACTGTACAAGCATGTCTTTTCTCTCCTGTATGTCTCAACATGTGTCGCTTCAAAGAACAAGACACTGTAAACTTAGCATCACACACTGTACATGCATGTCTTTTCTCTCCTGTATGTCTCAACATGTGTCGCTTCAAAGAACAAGACACTGTAAACTTAGCATCACACACTGTACATGCATGTCTTTTCTCTCCTGTATGTCTCAACATGTGTCGCTTCAAAGAACAAGACACTGTAAACTTAGCATCACACACTGTACAAGCATGTCTTTTCTCTCCTGTATGTCTCACCATGTGTTGCTTCAAATCACTAAACTGTATGAACTTAGCATCACACACTGTATGTCTTAATTTTCTCTCCTGTATGCCTCAACATGTGTCGCTTCAAAGAACATGACACTGTAAACTTAGCATCACACTCTGTACATGCATGTTTTTTCGCTTCTGTATGGGTTAACATGTGTCGCTTCAAATTAGAAGACACTGTGAACTTAGCATCACACTTTGCACAAGCATGTTTTTTCTCCCCTGTATGTCTCACCATGTGTTGCTTCAAAGTACCAGACTGTATGAACTTAGCATCACACTCTGTACATGCATGCTTTTTCTCTCCTGTATGACTCAACATGTGTCGCTTCAAAGAACAAGACACTGTGAACTTAGCATCACACTCTGTACATGCATGTTTTTTCTTTCCGGTATGTATCAACATGTGTCCCTTCAAAGTACCAGACGCTTTGAATCTAGCATCACACTCTGTACATGCATGTTTTGTCGCTTCTGTATGGGTTAACATGTGTCGCTTCAAATTACAAGACACTGTAAACTTAGCATCACACTCTATACATGCATGTTTTTTCTCCCCTGTATGTCTCACCATGTGTTGCTTCAAATGACTACACCGTGTGAACTTAGCATCACACTCTGTACATGCATGTTTTTTCTCTCCTGTATGTGTTAACATGTGTCGCTTCAAATGATCTGACACTGTGAACCTAGCATCACACACTGTACATGCATGTTTTTTCTCTCCTGTATGTGTAAACATGTGTCGCTTCAAAGTACTAGACACTGTGAACTTAGCATCACACTCTGTACATGCATGTTTTTTCTCCCCTGTATGTGTTAACATGTGTTGCTTCAAATGACTACACCGTGTGAACTTAGCATCACACTCTGTACATGCATGTTTTTTCTCTCCTGTATGTGTTAACATGTGTTGCTTCAAATCACTACACCGTGTGAACTTAGCATCACACTCTGTACATGCATGTTTTTTCTCCCCTGTATGTCTCACCATGTGTTGCTTCAAATGACTACACAATGTGAACTTAGCATCACCCTCTGTACGTGCATGTTTTTTCTCTCCTGTATGTGTTAACATGTGTTGCTTCAAATGACTAAACCGTGTGAACTTAGCATCACACTCTGTACATACGTGTTTTCTCTCTCCTGTATGGGTTAACATGCTGACTGGTGTCTGTGTTTCTGGTGTCTGTATTTCTTGTTTCAGCCAGGTATCGCTGTGAGTGTTGACTGCAGTCTGTGTTGCTGGTGTCTGTGCATGTATCTCTTGTTTCAGCCAGGTATCACCGGGAGTGTTGACTGCAGTCTGTGTTGCTGGTGTCTGTATCTCTTGTTTCAGCCAGGTATCAATGCGAGTGCTGACTGCAGTCTGTGTTTCTGGTGTCTGTGTCTCTTGTTTCAGCCAGGTATCACTGTGAGTGCTGACTGCAGTCTGTGTTTCTGGTGTCTGTGTCTCTTGTTTCAACCAGGTATCACTATAAGTGTTGACTGCAGTCTGTGTTTCTGGTGTCTGTGTCTCTTGTTTCAGCCAGGTATCACTGTGAGTGCTGACTGCAGTCTGTGTTTCTAGTGTCTGTATCTCTTGTTTCAGCCAGGTATCACTGTGAGTGCTGACTGCAGTCTGTGTTTTTGGTGTCTGTGTCTCTTGTTTCAGCCAGGTATCACTGTGAGTGCTGACTGCAGTCTGTGTTTTTGGTGTCTGTGTCTCTTGTTTCAGCCAGGTATCACTGTGAGTGCTGACTGCAGTCTGTGTTTCTAGTGTCTGTATCTCTTGTTTCAGCCAGGTATCACTGCCAGAGTTGACTGCAGTCTGTGTTACTGGTGTCTGTATTTCTTGTTTCAGCCAGATATCCCTGTGAGTGTTGACTGCAGCTTGTCCTTCCAATGTCTGCACTGTAGGCATCGTAGCTGTGTTGTCTGTGACCACAACCTCCATGAAAGGCACTGGAAAAAAAGCAAGACTCTTACATCAAGGTGCTGAACATAATCCATGATCATTTGATATACACTTTGCAATGTGTTTGACATTACTTATCTGCAGGTAGAAGTGTGTGTGTGTGTGTGTGTGTGTGTGTGTGTGTGTGTGTGTGTGTGTGTGTGTGTGTGTGTGTGTGTGTGTGTAGAAGCGCGTGTGTCATAGCCGGTCTGCACATAAGTTCACCTGGGAGATCGGAAAAATCTCCACTCTTAACCAATCAGGCGGCAGCGACCGGGATTCGAACTCACGACCTCCCGATTAGGAGGCCAATGTCTTAATTACCACCACGCCACTGCGCCCGTCACATAGGCTGTCAAAAGTCTCTGTATCTTTTAAACAATACTATTTTTTGATTGAGACTTTATGTAATTTACAATTATTAACTGTGCCTAAGCAATTTTGCCAGGAAAGACCCTTTTGTCAATCGTGGGATCTTTAACGTGCACACCCAATGTAGTGTACACGGGGGGAGGGTTCGGACTCCGAAGAGAGTCTGCACACAAAGTTGACTCTGAAATAAATTTCCGCCGAACCTGGGATTGAACTCACGCTGACAGCGGCCAACTGAATACCAATCCAGCGCGCTACCAACTGAGCTATATCCCCGCCCCATGGACCCATCTCTTCGCTGACGGCCGAGTCCATGCATGCATATTAGGGGCGATCATGCGAACAATCGCTTTGTACTTGGAACAGCCCTCCCTACCCGCACTGACCAGAGTAGACGAGTCCAATCGCTTACAGCTCAGTCCATGAGTACATTTTAGGGGTGACGCTATGCATTGGGCCTCAGGATATCTGTGTGTGTGTGGGTGTGTGTGTTTGAGTCTCGTACCCCACGTGGAGAAGCAGGGCCTTTCCTCTTTTTTTTCGGTGGTCAGATTTGACAGTTGGATTTCTTGTCGAGTCCGTGGAAAAGTGTTGCGGTCTTCATGTCAGTCAATAACGGTTGATTAAAGGGGAATGTTTAGGAGAAAAAAGCCCGCGTGCGCGCTCTCTTTCTCTCTCTGTTCATCTGTCTGTTTCTCCCTTCCTTTCTTTCTCTTTCTCGATCTCTCTATCTGTCTCTCTCTCGCCCCCCTCTCCCTCTCGCCCTTCCGCACACACGCGCGCGTAACCCCCCCCCCCACACACACAAACACACACCCAAATATATGTTTACATACACACATGCACACGCGCGCACTCACTCACACATTAACACACACAAACAGTAAAACACACATAAATACAAACACGCACGCACACACACTCACACACCCACACACAAGTGTCACTATCTACACGCATTCTTCTCACTCTGACTTTTTGTGGACGTCGGCCTTTTCAATCTTAAGTTCGATCTCGTGAAAAAAGCAGATAACGCGACCTTGCAGCAAATACAAGATGACACATGCAGTAGCGTATGTTACTACCAAAACACACAAGCAAATACACCCACACAATTCATTACACGGAAATAGGAAGGGAGGGGGAAAAGAGAGAGAGAGAGAGAGAGAGAGAGAGAGAGAGAGAGACAAAGAGAGAAAGACAGAGAGAAAAAGAGAGAATGGGGAGACGGAGAGACAGACGAACATAAAGAATGTGTGTGTATGAGAGAGAGAGAGAGAGAGAGAGAGAGAGAGAGAGAGAGAAATAAAGAGAAAGAGAGAGAGAGAGAGAGAGAGAGATTGATTGATTGATTAAACTTTATTACAGAAGGATGGAGATTTTAGGCGTTGCCTAGTCTTACAATCTGTCCTTGCTAACTAACATGAATACAAAACAGACATGAAAACATTATACGAGCAAAAGAGGTTGACGGCAAAAATAATCGTACATATGATAATAAATGGCATTTAAAGGCAAAGAAAAAGTTATAGTATTTGATACTATTAAATACAATAACAGCAATAGAAATATGAAAATAGAAATAATGGTAATGATGATGATGTCATAACGATAATAACAATACTGACTGTAAAAAAAAAAATTAAAAAAAATTAAAACAAGAAGGGCAAAGCCCATACGACTCACATGCTTGACCTTGACCTTTACATGACCTTGACCTTTAGGGTCAAGGTCAAATAACTAAACCTAGCAATGACATCATACACTAAGAACTGCTTTACACATTTTTCGGGTTAGTTTTACCGGGTTAGTTTATCTTCCTAAAAAGGCCAAGATTGCGAGAAGAAATGACGACCTACGTGATGATGAAAACCATTCAGACGAATAATGGAGCCAATTTCATGGGATTACTTTTCTATAAAATAGTTTATTAGACTTATTCTTTGAGAAAAGTATGCAAATAGAATGATACAACAAGCATAATTTACGCAATATTATAAATGCACATACAAAGCCAGTACAAAATCCCGGGTCGCCTTTATAAGGCAAACATCAAAGAGCGAGAGTGTTACAAAAAACAATGAAGCCACCTAATCTCCCATCCCTCGAATAAATCCTATTCTAAGGTGAGACTCCGCATATCGAGCTAGAGTTTCCCCCTTTTAGAAGTACCATACGCAAAACAGACGGGACACCAAAAGGAGCTTATCTGAGTGTGCGCAGGTCACCTAGGTTTAATTTCCCCACATAGCTAGCTATTTTAGGACCGTTCAATCAAACGTCACTTGACGTTCTAACAGTCCGGTTGTTTATTTCTGACTATCTACGAATTCTCGCCTATGTATCTTTTGAACCTTTACTGGTATTTGAGGTAAACAAACCAGTAGCATGCGTGGTTATCCTTTGAAACTGAATTACTCCTACGCTGTCCTGACTTTATGACAAAGTGGTAAGATTCTCCAAGTTCTTTTACTCTGCGTTTTTCCCTATGCTATCCTGTTGAAAGAATGCGAAGTCTCCTCTTGTCCCTAATCTAAATCTTGATCTAGTCTACCTTGCCTCTTCTCTCTCCCTATTCTAATCCCTAACCTAGCGCCCTCAGTCTATGTCCTTATTCTAACCCATTCTATTCTGTACTAGAGCCTGTCCTAATGCGTGTAGGAACTTCATTTTACACTGTCCAATATGCATGGCAACGTAAACAAACACACCGAACCAAAGGCAGATTGGTTGGGGCAAAACGAATTTGAGTGCAATATGCCCCATTCATTATAGATAAATTAAGTCTAAATTTAATTAAGAAGTTATAGCGATTGTTATTGGTATATACAATTGTGATGTATACTTATGTACTCTCTATCTCTCTCTCTCTCTCCCTCTCCTCTCTCTGAAAAAACTCATTTCGTATTTCGTAACTCACATTAATAGATCTACACCAAATGAAAGAATGACAATGTTGATTATGCTTAGTTACTAGACAAACATACACCAATGGGTGGGAAGAACAATGTCAATTTTGACACGATCAAAAACGGCACAGTGTCTTGAAATTATTGAACATAAAGATCCAGATCAAATCACTTTTCGCTGTGATAAATTCTACTATCCTTTCTGGAAAGCTGTTCTGAGATACAGGTATGTCACGGATCTACCTTCAAAAGGCTTCTCAACATCATGGAAAGATTATCACCGAGAAAATGGGCATCTGATACCATTGTCCTTGTCTTATAATGATGATAAGATATCTTTATATCAGGAGTCTGTGGAAAATGTAGCACAGTCTACAATTAGACTGGATCATGATGGCTCTAAACTCATGGTTATGCATATTTATGACAACCAGAACATTTTGGTTCAAGGGAAAAAATGCCGGCAATGGATTGCGGGGGATTTTGAAAGATTACAGACAATTGTACATGTACTTGCTGACACCTCAAAACCTGCTACAGACAATGATCTGACAAAAGTCTGGAAAATGACAAGCCTCATCTCACCTCCAGTTTCTGATAAAGAAGAAAACTCGTGCAACTCATACAACCTACTGGATAAAATCCTTGTTTGTTTGTTTGTTTATTTGTTGCTTAACGTCCAGCCGACTACGTAGAGCCATATCAGGACGAGGAAGGGGGGGATGAAGGGGGCCACTTGTCAAGCGATTCCTGTTTACAAATGCACTAACCCATTACTTGTGTCCCAGCAGGCTTTAGTAAAACTAAATTAATACCTACTGGAAGATTACCAGTTTCCAGTATGTTAAAATAGGCTTAACCTATCTACTGCTGGGCTTACATCAGAACACTAACAGATTAAACTATACATGAATCGCGAGACAAGCGGCAAGAGAAGAGATTTTTTTGGAAAAAATACAGGTGAATGAGCAAGAAGGCAGAAAAAAGAAAAGAATTCATGAAGAAAAAGAGAGCATGACAGGAAAGAGGAACCAAAAATCTACCTAACAGCAAACTAGAAAGCTCCTGCGGTTCCAAAAACAGGAGGGGCCTTTAATTTCATAACCGCAGTGCCCCACTGCGGGAGGATAAAATCCTCAACCAAAACAACGAGGAAGAAATCATATCTTACCAAAATGCTCTCACTGACACCAACATCAACGACACTTCTGTTGAAGACACTTCTGGTAGTTGCAATGTAAACACATACAATATGCCAGAAGTAACAGCTATTAACAATGAATCTGCTTCTAATTGTAATGAGATCATTGACGACAGCAACAAAGAAACCAATACAAGTAAAACTCCTCTTGTTTCTGAAACCAGCATCTTCGTGCCTTCGAACGAAGAGCTTTATGATCTGGTGCTTCAGCTCCAAAGTGATTTGCTTGACTCACAAACGAGATCAGACAGAAAAGCAAAAGCCGAAAGGCAATACTACAGTACAGAAATAGAAGAATTAAAGGGAGAAAACATGAGAATAAAACAGGAACTAGAATCAATGAATAAAAAAAATCAAGCATTGCATAATAAAATTCTTGACTTAAAAAACCCTCAGCTTTCTGCTACCAAAAATACCAAAGTCAAGTCTTCCGTGACTGCTTCAAATGAGCAGCCTCCAACCCCCTCTCCCGTCTCATCGGAACATCTCCAGTCCCCTATTTGCTCTACTAACCTGTCAAACGAAAGTACGGCTGTGATTTCGACGTCTACATGTGATGAACAACAATCTGACGGTGAGTGGCCTGAGCTGTCATCAATAGAGTCTGACACTTCCACCCTCATCATTGGTGACTTAGTTGTGTCAGGCCTCCATCAGGCAAAGATGCACATTGACAATGAAAAATCACAAGTATTGTCTCTTTCTGGCCTTGACAGAGAACAACTTATTGGGCTCCTAAAAGGAACAGCAACACATCCCAACGTCACCACAGTTGTACTGCATGTTGGGATCAATGACTGCAATCGTGGTGGCGTACTTGGAAAAGGAGCATGGCGCTCAATAATGGCACACACTCGGCGCTGTTTTCCAAAAGCAACATTAATCATGTCTTCTATATTACCACACAGAGATCAACATGAACATATCTCTGCATGCATAGATGAGTCGAACCGCAACTTGATGCAACTCGGTCAACAACAGCACACTGAATGTGTCAACAATGACGTCAGTTTCTTCACCATACGAGGGAACATCAAAACAAGATGGATGAGGGATGCTCTACACCCCAACAACAGAGGGACAAGTGCCTTAGCTATCAACATCAAGCGTAGTTTCTCTGGCAACATCCCTGAATATAAAGCTTCAACAATATCAAGACAATATCATAATGATGTTGGACGATCAGAAAGACGAGGAAACGATGATATATCATCATGGTGTGATAAGACCCAATCACGTCCTCAACGGCAAGCGACTGCATCATTTGTTGGACGTCACTACGGACCCAAAACTTCAGGCCCGCCACAATACCAACAACCTTCAGGTCAAGTTCCTCAACCTTTAATGGCATTGCCAACCGCTCCGGGAGTCAGCCAACAACCGGGTGTACATGTATTTGCTGAGCCCCACCCTCGGATCAGTGCAAGAAACCTGGATCAGCACCTCGGATGGCACTCACAAGAACAAAAACCTCCTCTCTTCCATTTCCCTAATATGCCACGTCAACAGCTGCCAGAATTGTATAGACCTGAACATATGTCTCTGCATCAACAGAGCATGAGATCAGAGGCTCTGAGTGCCCTCGACAAAAAGTTAATGTTTGATCTACTATCTAGAGCACTATCTTCCATTTAAACCCAGCGGTGTGCATCTGTGTCGCTTTTTGCAATATCAGTTATTGTGTTAGGATATAAACGGTTTCGTTTTAACCGAAGTCCTGAGTCCTGAGTCTGAGACAGCTGCCTCTTTTCAAATAAGTTAATTGTGTTCATTCTGCAGTGATGTACATTTTTCTAGCAGCCTTTAGGACAATTGTCCTGAAGACTGAAAATCAATAGGACACAGTGTCCTGAGATTGCAATTTCAATAGGACAAAAACACGACTCGTAAAACCGCATTTAAAAAGATTTTTCAGTTTAAATTCTTCCACCTTCCGCGACTGTCACCATCACTCTCCACTTCGACGAGTTCGTTCTCGGTTGACGTTGTTGTTGGTTCAGCTGAAGCCACAGTGGCTGGCGAACGCAGCATGGACATCAATTATGTCTGCTGATTTTTATCTGCTTTGAGCTTTTTTTTCGGACCCATGTCGTTTCTCTTTCGTTTAATTTTCGTTCGAACGCACAACGGTTTTTCCGGATATTATGACGAAAAGTAATGCCTTGCGCATGTGGGAACATGCACGGGTGGTTCCCATTGGTTTAAACGATTTATTGCTGAGCCAATGAATGCACTCGAGGCACCATATGGGTTCGGTTTTCTTTTTTTCTTCTTGATCATCCAACTTGAGGATAAATTAATTCAAAGAATCAGATCCCATATGGTGCCTCGTTCACTCAACAAACTGGTCACACGCAGTGCATACTTTCGCTTGGCAAAACCGAAACCAGCTTTCCTCACGCAGTGTTTACTTTCGCTTTGCAAAACCAAAACAAGCTTTCCTCTTGAAAATTGAACAGTTCTCATGTCCGCTTCATTGTCAAAAACGATCGGACCCTTGACCACTTCTTCTGTAGGGTAATCGGACCTGTGTCCTGCTGGGGTTAAAGCTATAGGTCCTGGGGAAATTGGATCGGTCAGAGACCGGAGACCGACTAAAATGTACATCACTGATTCTGTATAAATATGCGTTCCAAAAGTGGATTAAACATTGGACACGTGAACGTCTATCACTTGGGGAACAAACTGCATGATGTCAGTTTACTTCTCAATACGTCACCATTGCTTCATCTACTTGGGTTAACAGAGACAAGACTGTCAAACCTAAAGCATAATGATGATTCTGTTGAGATTCAGAATTATTCTTTTATAAGACGTGTTGCTGCTCATCCAGATCACACGGGAATCGGTGTTTATGTGCACAACGATTGTTTTCATGTTGTGAAACGCCGGCATGACCTTGAACCACAGAGTGTAGAGTGTATTTGGCTAGAAGTAAGGTCAAACAATTCATCTCCTATTCTAGTTGGATTCTTATACAGAAATCCCGCCTGCACGGATGAATGGTTTGATGACTTTATAGATATGATGGACAAAGTCAACGTGTGCAATTGTAATATACTATTATTGGGAGACTTTAACATTAACATGTTAGTAAACCAGTCTCAATGGCTTGACAAAACTGAATCGCTAGGTATTACTCAACTTATAAAAGAGCCCACAAGAGTAACTAGCAGGTCTTCAACTCTTCTGGATCATATATACACGAACAATGATAGCATGGTTCTAAATGCTTCAACATCTAATATTTGCATGAGTGACCACAAACCGATCACGTGCACTTGGTCGTGTAAACGACCAAAGTTAATGTCAAAAGGTCATACCTATATCACGTATAGATGTTTTAAAAAATTTGACAAGTCTGCGTTTTTACTTGACTTAAGCTTGGCAAATTTCCAATTGGTGTCAAATTGTGTTGATCCTGAAGAAGCTGCATTGTTATTTGTCAGAACATTATTATCTGTTGTTGACAGACATGCTCCAATTCGCAGGAAAAGAGTTAAATTTTCGACTGTACCGAACTGGATGACAGAAATTAAAGATGCTATGTTAGTTCGAGATTTTCTAAAAAAAATTAAACAGTTTGAACTCTACAAAAAAATGCGAAACAAAATTTCTGAATTGGTGAAACTTGCAAAAAATAAATATTTTCAAAATGTTATAATCGATAAAAATGACATATGTCAAATTTGGCGTGCAATGAATGAACTGACTAGTAAATCACGCAAAGCCCCATCCTGTATTAATCCTAATATAACTGCTGATGATTGTAATAGTTACTTTCTATCTATGACCGACAATGTTCTTGATTCCTCAGCCAGTTCTGATCAGATTGGCTATAACTTAGGTGCCTGAAGTACTCAGTCAATTTTGTAATGAGAAACTTTTGCCATCTGACTCGTTTGATATACCTGTAATCACAGTCGTTGAAGTTGGTGCACTAATTTCTAAACCAAATAACAAAAAGACAATGGACACAAACAATCTTAATTCACAAATTGTAAAAATGTCACTTCCTTATATTGTAAACAGTTTAACCCATGTATACAATCTCTCTATCAGGAAGAATGTCTTCCCATCAGTGTTTAAAACGGCTAAAGTTATTCCAATACCAAAGTCAAAAGACACCGATAGCCTTGACAACTACAGACCGATATCTATTCTCTCTATACTGTCTAAACCCCTGGAAAAGCATATACACACCCATCTCCTTAAATATGTTGAAGAAAACAATATTTTTCATCCTTATCAATCAGGTTTTCGTCCTAAACATTCATGTCATACTGCCCTTACCCGGCTCTGTGATACCTGGCTAAAAGCAATAAACGATCGTGAAATGGTTGGAGCGGTATTCCTTGATCTCAGGAAAGCATTTGACTTAGTTGATCATGCTATTTTGTTAGACAAATTACTTATTTACCTGCAAAATAGCTCATCTGTGTCCTTTTTTACATCATATCTGTCAGATAGGAAACAAGCAGTCTACCTAAACGGTTCATATTCATCACAAGGCACTGTAAAATGTGGAGTCCCACAAGGTTCTATCCTTGGTCCCTTACTGTTTGGACTATACATTAATGATTTAACATTGCACCTCAAACAAGAAAATGGTGTACTTGATCTTTTTGCGGATGACTCAACACTTCACAGCAGTTTACTTTACTTTACTTTAGTTGGTGTTTAACGTCGTTTTCAACCACGGAGGTTATATCTTTCTTTCTTTATTTGGTGTTTAACGTCGTTTTCAACCACGAAGGTTATATCGCGACGAGGGAAAGGGGGGAGATGGGATAGGGGAAAGGGGGGAGATGGGATAGAGCCACTTGTTAAGTGTTTCTTGTTCACAAAAGCACTAATCAAAAAATTGCTCCAGGGGCTTGCAACGTAGTACAATATATGACCTTACTGGGAGAATGCAAGTTTCCAGTACAAAGGACTAAACATTTCTTACATACTGCTTGACTAAAATCTTTACAAACATTGACTATATTCTATACAAGAACCACTTAACAAGGGTAATAAGTGAAGAATTTTATGGGTGAGAAAAGAAAAGTAAAAGGACTTTGGGGAGGCAGAAATAGAGAAGAAACAAGAAAAAGATCCTAATTAGGTTCACGGCATCGAGAGTGATGCGACCTTCTCTCAGAAGTTAGTAGAGAAGGCTCCCCCATCCACCACCCGGGGGACGCGCCCCTACGCCAATTAGGGGGCGCGAGGCCGAAGGTTATATCGCGACGAGGGAAAGGGGGGAGATGGGATAGAGCCACTTGTTAAGTGTTTCTTGTTCACAAAAGCACTAATCAAAAAATTGCTCCAGGGGCTTGCAACGTAGTACAATATATGACCTTACTGGGAGAATGCAAGTTTCCAGTACAAAGGACTAAACATTTCTTACATACTGCTTGACTAAAATCTTTACAAACATTGACTATATTCTATACAAGAAATTAACCACTTCACAAGGGTAATAAGTGAAGAATTTTATGGGTGAGAAAAGGAAAGTAAAATGACTTTGGGGAGGCAGAAATAGAGAAGAAACAAGAAAAAGATCCTAATTAGGTTCACGGCATCGAGAGTGATGCGACCTTCTCTCAGAAGTTAGTAGAGAAGGCTCCCCCATCCACCACCCGGGGGACGCGCCTCTACGCCAATTAGGGGGCGCGAGGCTTCACAGCAGTAATACAGATATAAATCTCATAAGAAAAGTACTCCAAGAAAGTATAGCAAATATTAATGATTGGTGTAATTGTAACAGAATGGCACTGCATCCTAAGAAAACAAAAAGCATGTTAATAATACGAATACGAATACGAATACTTTATTATCTCATGCAGAGAAATTTCAGTACTACTAACCACAAGACAAAAACACCAGCGACAGCCTCTGAGCCTTGATCTTATGCATGGTACAGTTAGCATTGTTCAAGTCCATCAACACCGTGTGCTTGGAGTTGTAATTGATGATGAACTTAACTGGCGCTCTCACATTGATACAGTTTATAAACGAGTTTCAAGGAACCTTTTCTTACTTAACAAGCTCTGGTGCGTTGTTTCTGTGGATGCCCTCAAAATGTTTTTCCACACACACTGTCTCTCTCACATTTGCTATGCATCTACTGTCTGGTGCAATGCCAGTGATGTTCATATAAAGAAAATAAACACACTTCACAAGAGAGGTGTAAAGTTATTAAACCGAGATCTTAATATGACTACTCAAGAAAAATACACTCAACTGAACATTCTTCCGCTACATCAGCAGTTCTTTTTAAATGCTAGTGTTTTCATGTTCAAAATGTACAACCATGAAACACCTTCATACATCCAAGACCTGTTTGAGCGTCCTCCTGGTAGAGCGAGGCTTTTGAATTATACGCTACCGCTCCCACGCATTGATTTGTATAAATCTAGTTTATCCTACTGGGGATCGCTTGTGTGGAATTTACTTCCAATGTACTGTAAAACATGTCAAACCCTTTCGTCTTTTAAAAAAAATGTTCGAAAATATCTTTGTCAAAAATAATTCTCTCCCTACACTTTAAAATCATAACATCTTAATCATCCTTTTATTAATCCATGAACCACGTTATTATAACTAGTGTTTTTGTTAGTTTTAACCTGATTACAAATTCTTAGTTAATTAGTTATTCGTTTGGCTGTTCAATACATGTTATATTAATATATATAATTGTAATGTTTAATGTCATGTATGTCTAAAAGGGACAGGTTGGAAGATTAGGCATTGCCTAAAACCTTTATCCCTTTGTATTAAAGTTTTGAATCTGAATCTGAATCTGAATCTCTTTTTCTCTTTTATATTCTTTGTCCATTTGTCGTGTCCGGTCTCCATTATGCCTTTGCTTTTTGTCAAATATGTTTGCACATTTTGTTTGTTTCTCGTTTGTTTTGGTTTAAAAAGTACTTGTCGAAGTCTCGTCGCAAGTTATCGTAATCCATATGTTAAATTCTCCCGTTAGGGTCACCACCATAAGCTTGAGCTTGTTGATGATCCGTAACATGTATCATGTTCAAATACATATGAATTGTTGAATAAACACTGTGGTGCTTTGTATACCTTGTGTGTGCGTGGATGTGGAGGTGGACTCTTGGACGTCTTTTTGTTATTGGAATTATGGTTTTTGTTAAATTGTATTGCTGTTGCTGTTGTTGTTGTGTGGGTGAGTTGTGTGTTGGCAGACTTGACTTGACGGATGACTGTTTGCGTTAGTGAGACTGTGATCATTTTTTTAATATTTTTATTTTTTTTTATTATGCATTCTTATTCTTTTGATTGGAAATGAGTATTGTTACAACATAATTTCCATATGGATTAATAAATTTGAGTTGAGTTGAGTTGAGTTAAACCAAAGGCAGATTGGCTGACCAAAAAAGAACATTAACCGCACTACTTTCAAAACATAACGCGGACAATATAGTCCGTCCTTTTTCCTTTATCTTTACACTTGCTGATCACAACAAGCGCTCTTTTAATAACTGTTCGCCATATTTGAGCAACCTACAACACTATCTTCATCAAAGAAACCTTGTCTCTCCTCCCTTTTACGGATGCTGTCTCTCCAAGTAAGATCACTGAACGACTAGCGGTTAACGTTATTGCCACAACGACGAGTCGCTATGACTTTCGCGTTGCCTGACTAAATTGACAACTACATTTCAATGGCTTGAAAACATATTTTAAACACTTTCATCCACATTTCTACCATTTATCATATTAACAAACACATTTTCCCAATGTTTATGAATCTTTACTGCTAGACCGCATCGGTACCGTCCAAAATGGCCGACCAAAACAGAAACCGAAAGTTCGATTAACTCCCTTGCGTCGTCTAGCTTTGGTTTCGATACTAATTACGCTTCTTTTAATATCTGGGGCCAGCGATAGCATGACAGAGGAACTCTGTATGCCATGACTGTCCCGAACCTTCAATATTTATTTTATCTAATGCTAACTTTTTCAAACATGGCTCTCCCGCCACACTATTATTCACACTCCCTGGTTAACATCTGTTAGGATATCAAGTATGTACAGTCTGTTGGGTCATCAATTTAAAGGGCAGCTGTCGGGTTGCCTGGTCTCAAAAATGCGCGGAGTCGCGTGCAAAAACGCGTTTAAGAGTTTTCCGAGTTGATTCAACTCAAAACTGTTGATTTGGTCCAGAAGAAGACACTTTCATCAATAGTTTGAAACCATTAAAATGCCTGAAACTTTCCGCTTAGTTCTCACAATCCGCAAAAAATGAAGCAGTTGGCATGCCGAAACGACTCAAAATCCGCGACCGACAACTCTGTCAGCACAAGAAAGACGCCGCAGCGTTAGCCTTGCTGTGACGTCACTCGAGGAAGCCGATAAGGCAGCTGTGAAGTTTACAGTACAATGTAGACTACAGCTGGACATCTGTAATGCTGTACGCGTGATTGATTCTTGCACAAAGTAAAGTATTAGGATGGTGGTATCTTCTCAAGACCCACGTTCCCATTTTCTCTTCTTTGATCTGACCGACTGCAACCTTTACAAGTCATTTCTAAAGTGGTTCACATGCTGTTGCTACTCCTCCAGTCCACCCGGTTAAACCATAAAGTTGCTCAACCACAGACCCTCGTGTCCCTTGTCAGCAGACACTGTACACTTATGAAGAAGGTCCGCTTGAGGTGTCACACCTATTACCGTGTACGTGTGAGGTACTGAATTCAAGACAAAAGCCAACTCTGTCGGTGGGAAAATCTAGGAAAGAGATGATGATAATACATCTTCAGTTACTCACTCAAGTAGATAGACGAGATAAGATAAAGGGAAGAGAGACGGAGACAAAGATGAAACAGTGGATCTAGTGTGGAAAATGGGGGAGGGGGGTTCGGCCGCAAAAAATCAAAGATGAATTTGTCAAACTGTGTTTGTGATGGTTATCGTGTGTGTGTGTGTGTGTGTGTGTGTGTGTGTGTGTGTGTGTGTGTGTGTGTGTGTGTGTGTGTGTGTGTGTGTGTGTGTGTGTGTGTGTGTGTGTGTGATAATACGTATACATGTGTGTGTGTGTGTGTGTATATGTGTGATAACACGTGTGTGTGTGTGTGTGTGTGTGTGTCTGTGTGTGTCTGTGTGTCTGTGTGTTTG
Organism: Littorina saxatilis; assembly: GCF_037325665.1. NCBI lineage: Eukaryota > Metazoa > Mollusca > Gastropoda > Littorinimorpha > Littorinidae > Littorina > Littorina saxatilis. The sequence goes on along the minus strand of NC_090253.1, from coordinate 63,150,454 downwards.
TGTGTGTGTGTTTGTGTTCCTCGACGCGTGACAATATCTGCCAATAAGTTGAACAAAAACAGGGTTCAAGTGGAACAAAAGCAGGAGGGGGACGGAAGACATGTTATGAACTCCGTTTTTTACTGCGAAATTTTGGCCTGGGAGAAGTCACCCCATCCTAAGTTTCTCTTCACCTACCCGTGAAGTATGCTTGAGGGCGTGACTAGACAACCCGATTGCGCCCATTACACGGCATAAAGAGAGCACCGTTCAACCCGGCCGATTCCGCGGCTGACGTCACGCGTCCAAGGGAAGTAATTTTCTAGCGGGCTGCATTGACTCGGCCAAGAATGCAAACTTTCTTCGATTAAAGACATTGTAGCATGTCTAAAGTCTTCGAACTTGTGTTATCAAGCTGTCAAAATCACCAAGTAACTTTTAAGTATAGTTTCAGTTACATGATAACTCATTCTAAGGAACAGATTTTGAGAGCCACAACCCGACAGCTGCCCTTTAGTTCAGTCTGTTGGATCATCAATTTAATTCAGTCTGTTGGATTAGGTCTGGTAGGTTGTCAGGAAAATCCTTTCAGTTGGGTTGTAAGGGTCAATTCTGAGTAGTCTGTTGGGTTATAAGGGTCAATTCTGAGTAGTCTGTTGGGTTGTAAGGGTCAATTCTGAGTAGTCTGTTGGGTTGTAAGGGTCAATTCTGAGTAGTCAGTTGGGTTGTAAGGGTCAATTCTGAGTAGTCAGTTGGGTTATAAGGGTCAATTCTGAGTAGTCTGTTGGGTTATAAGGGTCAATTCTGAGTAGTCTGTTGGGTTATAAGGGTCAATTCTGAGTAGTCTGTTGGGTTGTAGAGTTGTAAAATCTGTTGCGTTATGAAGTTAATTCAGCCTGTTAGGTCATCAGTCTGTTGAGTTATCAATGCATAAGGCAAATCCAGTCTGGTGGGTTATCAGGTTAAAATTCAAATGAAGAAAATCAGAACAGAGGATGGCAATCAGTAGTGAGTACCTTATGTTCAAGTTAAACATCAAACACTGTCCGTCCTCTTCTTTTCTTCAATCTCTTTCTCTCTCTGTCATCCCTTCTGTTTTATGTATTTTATGTGCTGAAGAAGAGTACATGTCTCTCTCTGTCATCCCTTCTGTTTTATGTATTTTATGTGCTGAAGAAGAATACATGTCTCTCTCTGTCATCACTTCTGTTTTATGTATTTTATGTGCTGAAGAAGAGTACATGTCTACCTATGTCATCCCTTCTGTTTTATGTATTTTATGTGCTGAAGAAGAGAACATGTCTATCTCTGTCATCCCTTCTGTTTTATGTATTTTATGTGCTGAAGAAGAGTTCTAGCTCTAGCTGCAAAAACATTTGAGATATGTAACCTCAACGTTTAGATCTTTGCTGACAGACGGACGGATGGACAAACTGACACTGCTCATTACAACGACTGACTTATTACTCAGGTGAGTCAATAGAAGCAAGCTTACCGTATTGAAGGTGTTCAGCCCTGTAACAACACTGCGGCATGTCTTCAGCCACATCAATCTCTATCTTGACGTCTGACACAACGCCTGTGTCTCCTTCCTCCATGCTGTTACGAGAAGCCCCGACCCCTGACTGTTCACTTTTTAGGGTGTTGATGATCCCTGACTGTTCACGACCCCTGACAATCCCTGGCTGTTCACGACCCCTGACAATCCCTGGCTGTTCACTGTTCAAGGCACTGCTGTGACAAAACAAAAACAAAACTGTCAGATTCAACATTTACAGCAAAGCAGGTAAAGTTATTCCAGGATATATAAACTGAGCAAAAACATTATTGCACCCATTTTTGTACCCCAACTAAAACGTTCATTCCTGTGTCATTTCATTGAAACTTTATATTCTTTCTTTATTTGGTGTTTAATGTTGTTTTCAACCATTCAAGGTTATATATCGCGACGGGGAAAGGGGGGAGATGGGATAGAGCCACTTGTCAATTGTTTCTTGTTCACAAAAGCACTGATCAAAAATTTGCTCCAGGGGCTTGCAACGTAGTACAATGTATTACCTTACTGTGAGAATGTAAGTTTCCAGTACAAAGGACTTAACATTTCTTACATGCTTGACTAAAATCTTTACAAAAATTGACTATAAACTATTCTATACAAGAAACACTTAACAAGGGTAAAAGGAGAAACAGAATCCGTTAGTCGCCTCTTACGACATGCTGGGGAGCATCGGGTAAATTCTTCGCAGTGGCTACACTTATGCCGCCCGTAACTTTTCCTTTCTTTGCTTTGATTACGCCACAAAGCATTTCTCCGCCAGGGCCGCGCTCTACTTCCGGTTTGATTCGGTTTGGGCGGCCATTTTAAAGCGTGGGTCGTGTGAGGACAGACGTGTTCAACAGTTCATTAGGCCACAAAAAAATTGTCTGTTTCTGGTAACATGGCTAAAAAAAATAGGGTCGGTAGGTCGGGATTTTTTTTTTTATTTTTTTATTTTTTTTTTTACCCCAAATGTAGACCAATAAAACTAACTTTAAAAATCGCGCAAAGAGACTGGATTCACTATACATAGAGACAAGACACTCAACACTGTGAACACATAATTTACAAATCGTCAGCGGACGTACGTTTTCACATGTTTTTGTTGTTCATTTTCTCACCCTGTCCTTTACCACCAGAAAAAAAAAAAAAAAAAAAATGAGTTTGGAAAAAAAAAGTTTAGGGTCGGCGCCGAAATTTAGGGTCGGTCGGGTGACCAGAAACAGACAATTTTTTTTTGTTGGCCTTAGTAGTGGTTGTGCGTTAATTTCTACCCGTATGCAGGCCGGTTTACTTTAGTCATGGATAGCGGACTTCACAGCGAAGCAGTTTTGACAGTAGGAAGTACGTTTGAGTCCTTCGACAGGTTGCAAAAAGTTATCTCGGACTTTGAAACGAACGCGTTCGTCCAGCTCTACCTTCGGTCGTCGCGAACCCTGCAGGTGCAGCGCTAACGAGCCCCCAGAAAGACTTTCAACGAAGCATTGCAGTTTGTCGAGTTGGACTATGCCTGCATCAATGGAGGACGAAACCGGGTACGCATAGTACACAGTCAATGAGTCATACGGGAAAAATATAACCCATAGTACATTCAGTACAGTACATCCTAGTACACACCATGGAGGAAATTCCACCACAAATCATTCACACATGATTCCTAGTGAATAATAGTGAGCGTGTTACGACAGTAAAATGGCGTCATGTCGTAACTAGAGAATGTCCGGGTAGGATCACGCCGCGCCGTAATCAAAGTCTGGCCGAGTGACTCTACGACTCGTGGAAAAGGTGTAACCGAAGCCTGCAGTGAGCGGGTTACGACAGTAAAATGACGTCATGCCGTAACTATAGAATTTCTGAGTCGAATTACTACTTGAAAAAGGCGTAACAGTAGCCCCTACCTAAATTCTTCCCCCAAACCCACATGGATTATGATCTTTGAACTGACTACGCTCAAGTTCAACATTACCCTTATTTGTTGAATTTGCCGGGGAAGCATTCAGCCTTGAGTTCATTTTGGTAGAAGCCAGGCTGACGTCCTACGAAAAGCCGCATGTTTTCAAAACTTACATTTAATGGTAGTTCGATCGCCATTGGAGCTGAGAAATAGGGGACTGTATTCTCCGTCAACTTTTACTCAGTGTGGCCAAGAGTTCAGTACCTTTCGCTGTGCACAGGCGCCTGGAGTATGTCAGCTGCGTCAGTGGCTGTAAACAATACCGGTCAGCGTCTGTGAACAAGGACAGGTAGCTGGTCTCAGGAAATGTTGTGGTGTCTCCTAAACCAAAGAAACGTTGTAAGGTTCAGGGACGTGACAGAAATAAAATTATAACCAAAAGGTAAAATTATGAAATTGACAAAGCTTGGAAATTATTACACAAAAATAAACTAACAAAAAAAAGTACAAATAACATCGCATAGAAGGCACAAGGCTCATCTGGCCTACAGGCACTATATATAATTTGATAGTTATGATATGATAATTGACCCGAAGTCCCAAAGGCCAACTTTTTATTAAGGTATAACATGGCTTTAATCTCACCCTGATCCGGGAACCAACAATTTCTACCTTTGTAAGCAATGCTAATATTAAGTTCACACTCGTTCTTGCAATGATGCATATATCTGTATGCATGGATATTGAGATTGCCAAATTAACTCTCACCGTCAACAATGTAGTCACCATGCCCCTGTCTGACACCGCAACAACATGTATCCTTCTGTCACAGGTACACATTTTGAACACACGTAAAAGTCCATATCCCGCACAACACAGATTTTTTTTAATTAGAATCAAGTACTGTGCCATCTGTCTTCACTGACAATAACACATCAGGACTCGTGTAACATCATTTAGTTCGGCCTTCAGACAAAACTACCACGTGAGACACTAGCCCAACAAACGAACAAGGGGGTGTTTTGGATTACTTTCGTAATCAATCACTTCTTTGGTTAATCACCTCACCAAAAGCATGTCTGATAACTTATTCAACATGCAAAACATCTAAAAACAAAGAGACTGCCAACGTTCCAAAATTCAGAATTAAAAAACAAGAAAACTAAGTTGTTCAGTCAAACGGTTGTTATTTGACAAAACAATAAGTTACGTTCACAGATATTTCGACCCAGCTTGTGTCTTCTCCCCAAGCAGCTGCACTTTTTGCGAGCTAAGTATTTTTTCTGTTTGATTAATATTAATTGTGTTTGTCTGTGCACTTAAAAGACCGCTGGGTCGAAATATCTGTGAACGTAACGTATTGTTTTGTCAAATAACAAACGTTTCAAAAACTTACCTGTCTTGTTTATTTTAATTTTTGTTCAACATGGATGATTGGCGGATCTATAAAGATATTGCACGTACGGTAGTAGCAGGTCAAGTTACTAGTTAACTAAGGCCAGTGTTTGAGAACACTTGGGGGTGACAGCAGCGAAATATCCAAGGGAAGTAACTACCTAAATAGCTCGACCCAGAATGTACACTGGGTTACTTCCCGTATACTGATTTGACTGCGTACTTCACCCAAATGGTAGGTTGAAGGGTGTCTACTTCAAGTGCATGTTGTTACTTTCAGTCTGTGTGAAGTAAATAGTGAAGTGTTTCTTTTCCGGTTTGGTGCAAATCATTTCTGGACAGAGTTTTCACTGTTGCCACAAACACAGAAACAGACAGACAGACAAAAACACATACACACACACTCTCTGATTACACATACGCTACAACGAATAACATATTATTGTCAGTGTATATTTTTATAAGATGCAAAACATCTTGAGAATATTTGATACATAACAAGGCAATCCTAAACATTCTCCACCAATAGTTATCTGGCTATAGTAATCACATGTGCAACAATTCATATAACATATTACAGTTAAACAGCAATAAGACCAAAAAAAACCTTGCACACAAAATAGATACAAAGACGCAGATGTTGCATAAACATTTTTCCATCTAATATGCATCGCATTGCAATTGAGAAGTGGCCATAGCCAAGTAAGCACCACATAACTATGTGACTATGTGACACAAGGTGCACACAAAGGGTGACCTACGCTGACTTCCTTTATACAGGGTGACTCATACATGTTGACAGCCACTATACAGGGTGACTCATGTTGACAGCCACTATACAGGGTGACTCATGTTGACAGCCACTATACAGGGTGACTCATGTTGACAGCCACTATACAGGGTGACCCATGTTGACAGCCACTATACAGGATGACTCATGTTGACAGCCACTATACAGGGTGACCCATGTTGACAGCCACTGTTGACAGCCACTATAGGGTGATTCATGTTGACTGCCACTATACAGGGTGACTCATGTTGACAGCCACTATACAGGGTGACTCATGTTGACAGCCACTATACAGGGTGACTCATGCATGTTGACAGCCACTATACAGGGTGACTCACCATGTTGACAGCCACTATACAGGGTGATTCATGCTGACAGCCACTATACAGGGTGACTCATGCATGTTGACAGCCACTATACAGGGTGATTCATGCTGACAGCCACTATACAGGGTGACTCATGTTGACAGCCACTATACTGGGTACGTGACTCATGTTGACAGCCACTATACAGGGTGACCCATGTTGACAGCCACTATACAGGGTGACTCATGTTGACAGCCACTATACAGGGTGACCCATGTTAACAGCCACTATACAAGGTGACTCATGTTGACAGCCACTATACTGGGTACGTGACTCATGTTGACAGCCACTATACTGGGTGACCCATGTTGACAGCCACTATATACAGGGTGACCCATGTTGACTGCCACTATACAGGGTGACCCATGTTGACAGCCACTGTTGACAGCCACTATACAGGGCGACTCATGTTGACTGCCACTATACAGGGTGACCCATGTTGACAGCCAATATACAGGGTGACTCATGCATGTTGACAGCCACTATACATGGTGACTCATGTTGACAGCCACTATACAGGGTGACTCATGTTGACAGCCACTATACAGGGTGACTCATGTTGACAGCCACTATACAGGGTGACTCATGTTGACAGCCACTATACAGGGTGACTCATGTTGACTGCCACTATACACGGTGACCCATGTTGACTGCCACTATACAGGGTGACCCATGTTGACAGCCACTATACAGGGTGACTCATGTTGACAGCCACTATACAGGGTGACCCATGTTGATAGCCACTATACAGGGTGACCCATGTTGACTGCCACCACAGGGTGACCCATGTTGACTGCCACTATACAGGGGGACCCATGTTGACTGCCACTATACAGGGGGACCCATGTTGACTGCCACTATACAGGGTGACCCATGTTGACAGCCACTATATACAGGGTGACCCATGTTGACTGCCACTATACAGGGTGACTCATGTTGACAGCCACTATACAGGGTGACCCATGTTGACAGCCACTATACAGGGTGACCCATGTTGACTGCCACTATACAGGGTGACTCATGTTGACAGCCACTATACAGGGTGACTCATGTTGACTGCCACTATACAGGGTGACTCATGTTCCCAAAATACCATCAAACGTTGAGACAAGAAATTCACTAAAGACGCCACATTAAACTATAGCTAGACTTAGCGTCTTTATAACATACCGGCGAGTGTTCTAGTGAGTTATAACGTTAAAGAATAAAAGAGTGTTGAGACCACAGCATTGGCTGTATGTTTTTATGCTTGATGTGACCTGGTGACAGAGGGTACATATGGACTGAGTGCTTGGTGAGTGGCAATCGTGAGTGTAAGTTGAATTCACTAACACACACACACACACAAACATACACACACACAAACACACACACAAACACCCACACACACAAACACACATACGCACACATACACACACACACACAAACACGCACACACACACACACACACACACACACACACAAACACACATACGCACACACACACACACACACACACACACAATATTACAAATATATATATATATATACAACTATGCAAAAAATACAAATGTCATTGTGTGTTGGTAAAGTGGTTTGATTTTTACGCTTTTACACAAATCATTTTTAAATCCACAGATTGCCTCACATGTAGGTGGTTTGACACTGAACAGTGACAACACTAATCAACAACAAAGCAACAAGAAAAAAAACACAGTCACACACACACACACACACACACACACACACACACACACACACACACACACACACACACACACACACACCACACACACACACACACACACACACACACACACACAAGCAAAAAACAAGCCATACGCAACCAAATGAAAATGGATCGATTGAACATTGGATTTCTCTTCTTTGAACTATGTGACGACAAAAATTCATATTTAGGTGGCTAGCCGATACTACTTTCTTTCTTTATTTGGTGTTTAACGTCGTATTCAACCACGAAGGTTATATCGCGACGGGGAAAGGGGGGAGAGGGGATAGAGCCACTTGTCAATTGTTTCTTGTTCACAAAAGCACTAATCAAAAATTTGCTCCAGGGGCTTGCAACGTAGTACAGTGAAACCCGGCTATATTGAAGTGGGCTATATTGAAATCCCGGCTATATTGAAGAATTTTTCAGGTCCCGGCTGAAGCTCTTCTTTTTCTTTGTTAAAAAATGTTGGCTACATTGAAGTCGGCTATATTGAAATCCCGGCTATATTGAAACAAAAATTCAGCCCACGGGACGTTTTTACCTGGCTATATTAAATATTTTCTCCGAAGATTTGTTGAATTTTTTATTTTTAAGAACAATGATTGCGCGGGCGCCGAATGATATGACACGCCTCTGTCAGCGCAATCAGTTAGAGGAAGGGGAGGCTGAACAAGTTACCCCCACTGTTCATCACTGACAGACTGACTGTTAGGTTTTAACGTCCTCTTAGGCCAACTGGTCGATATTGGGACAGGTATTGGTAATATGCTGAAGATTGGGTTTGTCTCGTCAAAGTATCGAAATACTATCATGATAATCAGAGACGAGAGATGATGCATGCGTGTCTTTGTGTTTTCCAAGCCCTGAGACTTTTGCTGTGAACTTGGGATCTTTTTCGTGCGCATGTGTGCACACGGGGGTGTTCGGACACCGAAGAGAGTCATCACTGTGTCGTATGATTAATGTGTCGTGTTGTGTGATGTGTGCAGAGTAGTGAGGAGGGGGGGGGGGGGGAGAGAAGGTTCAAAAGTTACTCCCGCTTCTCTTTACTGTGTTGTATGATCGATGTGTTGTTGTGTGATGTGTGCAAAGTTGGGGGAGGGGCGGGGGGGAAGAAGAGGAGGTTAAACAAGCTACCCCTGATGCTCATCACTGTGTCGTAAACTATGATTGATCTGTTGTGTATTGTGATGTGTGCAGAGTGGGGAGGGGGGGGGGGGAGAAGAGGAGGTACTTAAGATACCCCAACTGTTCCTTACTGTGTCGTATGATTTGTTTGTTGTGATGTGTGCAGAATGGGAGGGGAAAAAAAGGAGGTACTTAATGTATCCTCACAGCTGATCACTGTGTCGTATTTCTTTATTTGGTGTTTAACGTCGTTTTCAACCATGAAGGTTATATCGCGACGGACTGTGTCGTATGATTGATGTGTGTTGTGTTGTGTGATGTGTGCAGAGTTGTGGGGGGGGGGGGGGGGGGAGAAGAGAAGGCACACAAGGCTCGGGGCGGGGATATAGCTCAGTTGGTAGCGCGCTGGATTTGTATTCAGTTGGCCGCTGTCAGCGTGAGTTCGATCCCAGGTTCGGCGGAAATTTATTTCACAGAGTCAACTTTGTGTGCAGACTCTATTCGGTGTCCGAACCTCCCCCCGTGTACACTACATTGGGTGTGCACGTTAAAGATCCCACGATTGACAAAAGGGTCTTTCCTGGCAAAATTGCTTAGGCACAGTTAATAATTGTCTACCTATACCCGTGTGACTTGGAATAATAGGCCGTGAAAGGTAAATATGCGCCGAAATGGCTGCAATCTACTGGCCGTATAAAATTTCATCTCACACGGCATCACTGCAGAGCGCCTAGAACTGTACCCACGGAATATGCGCGATATAAGACTCATTGATTGATTGATTGATTGAAGTTACCCCCACAGTTGAACACTGTGTCATATGATTGATGTGATGTGTTATGTTGTGTTGTGTGCAGAGTGAAGGGAGGGGGGGGGGGGGGTAGGAGGAAAGGAGGTTCACAAGTTACCCGCACTGTTCATCACTGTGTCGTGTGATGGTTGTGTTGTGTTGTGTGATGTGTGCAGAGTGCGGATGGAATGGGGGGGGGGGGGGGGGGGGTTAGGGGGGAATAGGAGGTACACAAGTTACTCCCGCTGTTTATAAATAAATCGTATGATTGATGTGAACAGCGCAGGAAACCCCCCCTTTCTTTTACAGCACTGCGAGTTTGGGGGAGGGGGAGGGAGTAAGAAGAGACCCTATCCCTGCTGCTCATTACTGTGTCGTATGACTCGTATGATTGATGTGTCGTATGTTTGATTTGAGCAGGGTGGGAGGGGGGGGGGGGTGTGGATGAAGAGGAGGTTAAACAAGCTACCCCAGCTGCTCATCACTGTGTCGTATGATTAATCTGTTGTGTATTGTGATGTGTGCAGAGTGAGGGGGGGGGGGGGGGGTGGTGGAAGAAAAGCAGGTTACACAAGTTACCCCCGCTGTTCAATACTGTGTCGTATGATTAGTGTGTTGTGCTGTCTGATGTGTGCAGACTGTGTGAGTGGGGGGGGGGGGGGGGGGGGGAGGAGGTTTCTTAAGTTACCCCCACTGCTCTTTACTGTGTTGTAGGATCGATGTGTTGTGTTGTGTGATGTGTGCAGAGTTTGTGGGAGGGAGTAAGATGAGGAGGTTAAACAAGCTACCCCTGCTGCTCATCGCTGTGTCGTATGATTGATCTGTTGTGTATTGTGATGTGTGCAAAGTGGGGGGGGGGGGGGGTTGGAAGAAGAGCAGGTTACACAAGTTACCCCCGCTGTTCATCACTGAGTCGTATGATTGATGTAAACAGCGCTGGTAACTTGTGTACATCCTCCTCCCTCCCTCCCCCTCCTTTTTTAGCACTGCGTATCGGACCTACACATCTTAGGGACTTTGCTTGTTCGTTTGTTTGTTTGTCTGTTTATTTTTGTGTGACAAATGCTTCATTTGGCGTCGGTCTGATACTGTGAATGGCTCTGTGTGTTTGTGTGTGTAAGGGACCGGGGGGGGGGGGGGGGGGGCGTGCGTGTGTGTGAGTGTGTGTCTGTGTGTGTGTGTGCAGAAAAAAGCAAGGAGGCTCGAACAACAACAGTCAACAGGTGAAAGATTAATGGGAATATATCTCACATCAAACGCAATGTGTGGACACGGAAATAAGATGGTATAGTGAAAAAAGTTCGGTTATATTGAATTTTTGAAGGAACAAGGAGGGAAATTCAGTATAACCGAGAATTGCCTATATTAAAGTTCCGGCTATATTGAAGGTCTTCCCGGGTCCCGTGCCACTTCAATATAGCCGGGTTTCACTGTACAATATATTACCTTACTGGGAGAATGCAAGTTTCCAGTACAAAGGACTTATCATTTCTTACATACTGCTTGACTAAAATCTTTACAAAAATTGACTATAAATTCTATACAAGAAACACTTAACAAGGGTAAAAGGAGAAACAGAATCCGTTAGTCGCCTCTTACGACATGCTGGGGAGCATCAGGTAAATTCTTTCTCGTCCCAACCAATATGTGACTCCCCCTAACCCGTGGGGGGTGCTTACGCGACTTGTTTTCTTCTCCTGTATGTATGTGCCAACATGTGTCTCCTCATATCACCGTACCTTGAAATCCTATCATCACAGTTCACACTCTGTACATGCACTTTGTATCTTCTGCTGTATTTTTCAACATGTGCTTTTTTGATGTATCAGTCTGTGTGAAGCAACACTCACACTCTGTACATGCACTTCTTGTCTCTCCTGTATGTCTCAACATGTGTCGCTTCAAAGAACAAGACACTGTAAACTTAGCATCACACTCTGTACATGCATATTTTTTCGCTTCTGTATGGGTTAACATGTGTCGCTTCAAATTACAAGACACTGTGAACTTTGCATCACACTCTGCACCAGCATGTTTTTTCTCCCCTGTATGTCTCACCATGTGTTGCTTCGGGGTCCCACAAGGGTCTGTCCTCGGCCCTGTCCTTTTCACCCTGTACACCCAACCCCTCTCCCTGGTCATCGAACGCCACGGCTTGAACTACAACTCCTTTGCCGATGACACGCAGCTCCAGAACAGCGCCAAGCCGGAGGACGTTGACCATCTCCTGGGATCCATCTCCAGTTGTTTCACTGACATCAAGAACTGGATGACTGAGAACAAGTTGAAGCTGAACAGTGAGAAGACGGAGGCCCTTCTCGTTGGAACACGACAAAAGATTGTTTCCCTCACTGTGACCAACCTCCAGCTGGATGACGCGACTGTTCCATTCTCCCCTGCTGTCGAGAGCCTTGGCGTCTTTCTCGACTCCACTCTCTCCATGCAGAAACACATCTCCTTCATCATCAAGACCTGCTTTTTCCACATACGACGCATCGCCTCCATCCGTCGCTACCTCACCCACGATGCCTGTGTCAAGCTGGTTGTCTCCCTCATCTTCAGTCGTCTGGACTACTGCAACTCCCGGGTTCTGGCTGGCCTCCCCGCCTCATCCATTCATGGCTTACGAGTCCAGAACGCTGCTGCCAGGCTGACGTTGAGGAAGACGAAACGAGACCACATCACCCCCCTACTTCGCTCCTTGCATTGGCTCCCTGTCAACACCCGAATCTCCTACAAACTGTCCACTCTGGTCTACAAGTGTCTCAACGACTCTGCTCCCGAGTACCTTCAATCCTCCCTGGACCTGTACACCCAGCCCTCCGACCGTCCCCTTCGTTCTGCTGCTGACCCACTCCGCCTTCACATCCCTCGCTCGAAACTCGCATCTGCTGGTCAGCGTGCATTTCCCTCCGCGGGCCCCTCCGTCTGGAACTCCCTGCTGCTTGAGCTTCGCCAGAGCCCCTCTCTTGACGCGTTCAAAAGTAGGTTGAAGACTCAGTAGCTGGCTGCGACGTTCATGTTCGACGTGATGTGTTGTGCCCCAAAAGACATTCTTGTGCTGTGCTCTGTGAGAGGTGTTTTCTTTGTGCTTAATATTATTTTGTTTGGACCTAGCTATTGATGTGTACATTGTTGTTACAGTTGTTTGTTGTATGTTTATCAGAGTTTGCTAGTGTGTGATAGGGTTCGTGTCCGTCTCTAGATGTTAGTTTCTTTGTTAGTCCTGTTTTGACAACTCCACGGAATACGCGCTATATAAGCTTCATATTGATTGATATTGATTGATTGATTGCTTCAAATCACCAAACTGTATGAACTTAGCATCACACTCTGTACAAGCATGTTTTTTCTCCCCTATATGTCTCACCATGTGTTGCTTCAAATTACCAGACTGTGTGAACTTAGCATCACACACTGTACAAGCATGTCTTTTTTCTCCTGTATGTCTCAACATGTGTCGCTTCAAAGAACAAGACACTGTAAACTTAGCATCACACTCTGTACATGCATATTTTTTCTTCCCTGTATGTCTCACCATGTGTTGCTTCAATTCACTAAACTGAAAGAACTTAGCATCACACACTGTACATGCATGTCTTTTCTCTCCTGTATGTCTCAACATGTGTCGCTTCAAAGAACCAGACACTGAAAACTTAGCATCACACTCTGTACAAGCATGTTTTCTCTCCCCTGTATGTTTCAACATGTGTCCCTTCAAAGTACCAGACTGTGTGAACCTAGCATCACACTCGGTACAAGAATGTTTTTTCTCTCCTGTATGGGTTAACATGTGTCGCTTCAATTGATTAGACTGTGAAAACTTAGCATCACACTCTGTACATGCATGTTTTTTCTCTCCTGTATGTGTTAACATGTGTCGCTTCAAAGTACCAGACTGTGTGAACCTAGCATCACACTCTGTACAAGCATGTTTTTTCTCTCCTGTATGGGTTAACATGTGTCGCTTCAAATTACAAGACACTGTAAACTTAGCATCACACTCTGTACATGCATGTTTTTTCTCCCCTGTATGTCTCACCATGTGATGCTTCAATTTACTAAACCGTGTGAACTTAGCATCACACTCTGTACATGCATGGTTTTTCTCTCCTGTATGGGTTAACATGTGTCGCTTCAAATGACCAGACTGTGTGAACCTAGCATCACACTCTGTACATGCATGTTTTTTCTCTCCTGTATGGGTTAACATGTGTCGCTTCAAATTACAAGACACTGTGAACTTTGCATCACACTCTGTACACACATGTTTTCTCTCTCCTGTATGGGTTAACATGCTGACTGCAGTCTGTGTTTCTGGTGTCTGTATCTCTTGTTTCAGCCAGGTATCACTGTGAGTGCTGACTGCAGTCTGTGTTGCTGGTGTCTGTATCTCTTGTTTCAGCCAGGTATCAATGCGAGTGCTGACTGCAGTCTGTGTTTCTAGTGTCTGTATCTCTTGTTTCAGCCAGGTATCACTGTGAGTGCTGATTGCAGTCTGTGTTTCTGGTGTCTGTGTCTCTTGTTTCAGCCAGGTATCAATGTGAGTGCTGACTGCAGTCTGTGTGTTTGGTGTCTGTGTCTCTTGTTTCAGCCAGGTATCACTGTGAGTGCTGATTGCAGTCTGTGTTTCTGGTGTCTGTGTCTCTTGTTTCAGCCAGGTATCACTGTGAGGGCTGACTGCAGTCTGTGTTTCTGGTGTCTGTGTCTCTTGTTTCAGCCAGGTATCACTGTGAGTGCTGATTGCAGTCTGTGTTTCTAGTGTCTGTATCTCTTGTTTCACCCAGGTATCACTGCCAGAGTTGACTGCAGTCAGTGTTTCTAGTGTCTGTATCTCTTGTTTCAGCCAGGTATCACTGCCAGAGTTGACTGCAGTCTGTGTTACTGGTGTCAGTATCTCTTGTTTCAGCCAGATATCCCTGTGAGTGTTGACTGCAGCTTGTCCTTCCAATGTCTGCACTGTAGGCATGGTAGCTGTGTTGTCTGTGACCACAACCTCCATGAAAGGCACTGGAAAAAAAGCAAAACTCTTACATCAAGGTGCTGAACATAATCCATGATCATTTGATATAAACTTTGCAATGCGTTTGTGTTAGGAACGCTACCGTTGCAGAGCTTTGGTTCAGTTTTGTGTGTTGCATGTAGTTGACTTATTTGTACTTTGTGGGAAAGTACCGATATTATATTTTGTAAATACAATATTTATGCTTGGGCGAGAATGCAGGTGAACTTTCTAGTCCTGTCAAACGGGCGACGTAGAATAAAAGAACACAACTATACGGCGTTTGAGAACTTGTGGCAATCTCCAGTGTCGTGTAACAGTTTGACATTACTTATCTGCAGGTAGAAGTGTGTGTGTGTGTGTGAATGTTTGTGTGTGTGTGTGTGTTTGAGAACTTGTGTGTGTGTGTGTGTGTCATATTGTGTGTGTGTGTGTGTGTGTGTGTGTGTGTGTGTGTGTGTGTGTGTGTGTGTCATGCGTGTGTGTGTGTGTGCATGTGTGTGCATGCAAGCGTGCGTGCGTGCATGCATGCGTGCGTGCGTGCGTGTGTGTGTGTGTGTGTGTGTGTAAATTTTTAACAAGTGAACACAATTACTTCAGAAAAGCTCAGAAAAAGCGCATTCCACTTATTTGTGTTTAACATTCACTGTGCTTACTGGGTGATGGACGACACAAAGTCTGTCTTCTTCTTCTTCTTCTTGTTTGTTCATGGGCTTGGACTCATGTTTTAGCACGAATGGATTTTTACGTGTATGACTGTTTTGACCCCCCATTCGGGCAGTATTTGCCAATTTCGGGGGAGGTATGCTGGGTATTTTCATGTTTTTATAACCCACCGAACTCTGGCATGGATTACAGGATCTTTTCCATGTGCACTTGGTCTTGTGCTTGCGTGTACACACAATAGGAGTTAAGTCACTAGCTGGTCTGCACATTAGTTCACCTGGGAGATCGGAAAAATCTCCACTCTTAAACAATCAGGCGGTAGCGACCGGGATTCGAACTCACGACCTCCCGATTAGGAGGCCAATGTCTTACCACCACGCCACTGCGCCCGTCACATAGCCTGTCTTGTATCTTTAAAACAATATTATTTTTTGATTGAGACTTTATGTAATCCTCAAACACCATTTGTCAATCGTGGGATCTTTAACGTGCACACCCCAATGTAGTGTACACAGGACTTGAATTACTCAGTCCGGATGTTGTGGGTCGTGAACCTATACTCTCCAAAGGGGTGGTTAAAGGTTTTCCCTTTTTGGATCGTGGTGGCCGTGTACA
The DNA here is from genome assembly GCF_037325665.1 of Littorina saxatilis. Classification (NCBI taxonomy): domain Eukaryota; kingdom Metazoa; phylum Mollusca; class Gastropoda; order Littorinimorpha; family Littorinidae; genus Littorina; species Littorina saxatilis. Next base: position 63,134,582 of record NC_090253.1, on the reverse strand, counting down.
ATCAATATACTTTTTACGTTGAATTCTTCCTTAGAACATATGGGTCAAACTCGACCCACATCATCCAGACTGTGTAGTCCAAAGTGTGATCCGCTGAAGGTTTAACTATTGTAGGAGTTTTCCTATTATGAAGATTGTAAATCTGTTGACCCGGCGGAAAACCATGAGAGTTGTAGATACAAACAACGTCTTTTGTTTAGCTCTACAGATCTATTGTCTCATGCGTGCACTTACAATTTACTCGTTTCCATGTCTAGTTTTGCCTCGCGTTGTGTTCTGTCTCCTAGTGCATGCACCTCTAATCTGTCTGTCGCCTAATTTATCCTCTCTCACCTAAAATTACCGGGTTAGTTTATCTTCCTAAAAAGGCCAAGATTGCGAGAAGAAATGACGACCTACGTGATGATGAAAACCATTCAGACGAATAATGGAGCCAATTTCATGGGATTACTTTTCTATAAAATAGTTTATTAGACTTATTCTTCTTGAAAGTATACAAATAGAATAACACTTCTTCTTCTTCTTCTGCGTTCGATGTTAATAGAATAACACAACAAGCATAATTTACGCAATATTATAAATTAATACACATACAAAGTCAGTTAAAAATCCCGGGTCGCCTTTATAAGGCTAACATCAAAGAGCGAGAGTGTTACAAAAAACAATGAAGCCACCTCATCTCTCATCCCTCGAATAAATCCTATTCTAAAGTGAGACTCTGCATATCGAGCTAGATACATTTTTACCCACTACAGGATCTTTTGTCACCTGACTGACTAACTATGAAATTCCCTCAACCTATTTACTTTATTGGATCTCTAGATGGAAAAACGGTTCTTCCCGATTGGGATAAATTTAAGGATGGTCTAAGACATCAGAATTTGCTATTTTAACTTCGATAAGAACCGGACGGACGAATCCTCCTATTCTTCGCCAAAGTGTTTTGTCCCTAATGCCAAAATCAAGTTTCCCCCTTTTAGAAGTACCATACGCAAAACAGACGGGACACCAAAAGGAGCTTATCTGAGTGTGCGCAGGTCACCAGGTTTAATTTCCCCACCTAGCTAGCTATTTTAGGACCGTTCAATCAAACGTCACCTGAGGCTGACGTTCTAACAGTCTGGTTGTTTATTTCTGACTATCTACGAATTCTCGCCTATGTATCTTTTGAACCTTTACTGGTATTTGAGGTAAACAGGCCAGTAGCATGCGTGGTTATCCTTTAAAACTGAATTACTCCTACGCTGTCCTGACTTTTTGACAAAGTGGTACGATTCTCCAAGTTCATTTACTCTACGTTTTTCCCTGTGCTATCCTGTTGAAAGAAGTCTCCTCTTCTTGTCCCTAATCTAAATCTTGATCTAGTCTACCTTTCCTCTTCTCTCTCCCTATTCTAATCCCTAACCTAGCGCCCTCAGTCTATGTCCTTATTACATTTAGTCAAGTTTTGATTAAATGTTTTAACGTAGAGGGGGGAATCGAGACGAGGGTCGTGGTGTATGTGCGTGTGTGTGTGTGTGTGTGTGTGTGTGTGTGTGTGTAGAGCGATTCAGACTAAACTACTGGACCGATCTTTATGAAATTTGACATGAGAGTTCCTGGGTATGAAATCCCCGAACGTTTTTTTCATTTTTTTGATAAATGTCTTTGATGACGTCATATCCGGCTTTTCGTGAAAGTTGAGGCGGCACTGTCACGCCCTCATTTTTCAACCAAATTGGTTGAAATTTTGGTCAAGTAATCTTCGACGAAGCCCGGACTTCGGTATTGCATTTCAGCTTGGTGGCTTAAAAATTAATTAATGACTTTGGTCATTAAAAATCTGAAAATTGTAAAAAAAAAAAATTTTTTTATAAAACGATCCAAATTTACGTTCATCTTATTCTCTATCATTTTCTGATTCCAAAAACATATAAATATGTTATATTTGGATTAAAAACAAGCTCTGAAAATTAAATATATAAAAATTATTATCAAAATTAAATTGTCGAAATCAATTTAAAAACACTTTTCATCTTATTCCTTGTCGGTTCCTGATTCCAAAAACATATAGATATGATATGTTTGGATTAAAAACACGCTCAGAAAGTTAAAACAAAGAGAGGTACAGAAAAGCGTGCTATCCTTCTTAGCGCAACTACTACCCCGCTCTTCTTGTCAATTTCACTGCCTTTGCCATGAGCGGTGGACTGACGATGCTACGAGTATACGGTCTTGCTGAAAAATGGCATTGCGTTCAGTTTGTTTGTTTGTTTGTTTGTTTATTTGTTGCTTAACGTCCAGCCGACTACGTAGAGCCATATCAGGACGAGGAAGGGGGGGATGAAGGGGGCCACTTGTCAAGCGATTCCTGTTTACAAATGCACTAACCCATTACTTGTGTCCCAGCAGGCTTTAGTAAAACTAAATTAATACCTACTGGAAGATTACCAGTTTCCAGTATGTTAAAATAGGCTTAACCTATCTACTGCTGGGCTTACATCAGAACACTAACAAATTAAACTATACATGAATCGCGAAACAAGCGGCAAGAGAAGAGATTTTTTGGAAAAAATACAGGTGAATGAGCAAGAAGGCAGAAAAAAGAAAAGAATTCATGAAGAAAAAGAGCATGACAGGAAAGAGGAACCAAAAATCTACCTAACAGCAAACTAGAAAGCTCCTGCGGTTCCAAAAACAGGAGGGGCCTTTAATTTCATAACCGCAGTGCCCCACTGCGGGAGCGTTCAGTTTCATTCTGTGAGTTCGACAGCTACTTGACTAAATGTTGTATTTTCGCCTTATGCGACTTGTTCTATTCTGACCTAGAGCCTGTCCTAATGCGTGTAGGAACTTCATTTTACACTGTCCAATCTGCATGGCAACGTAAACAAACACACCGAACCAAAGGCATATTGGCTGACCGAAAAAGAACATTAACCGCACTACTCAGTTTCAAAACATAACGCGGACAATATAGTCCGTCCTTTTTCCTTTATCTTTACACTTGCTGATCACAACAAGCGCTAGCTCTTTTAATAGCTGTTCGCCATATTGAAGCAACCTACAACACTATCTTCATCAAAGAAACCTTGTCTCTCATCCCTTTTACGGATGCTGTCTCCCCAAGTAAGATCACTGAACGACTAGCGGTTAACGTTATTGCCACAACGACGAGTCACTATGACTTTCGCGTTGCCTGACAACTACCTTTCAATGGCTTGAAAACATATTTTAAACACTTTCATCCACATTTCTACCATTTATCATGTTAACAAACACATTTTCCCAATGTTTATGAATCTTTACTGCTAGACCGCATCGATACCGTCCAAAATGGCCGACCAAAACAAAAACCGAAAGTTTGATTACCTCTCTTGCATCGTCTAGCTTTGGTTTCGATACTAATTACACTTCTTTTAAAATCTGGGGCCAGCGATAGCATGACAGAGGGAACTCTGTATGCCATGACTGTCCCGAACCTTCAATATTTATTTCATCTAATGCTAACTTTTTCAAACATGGCTCTCCCGCCACACTATTATTCACACTCCCTGGTTAACATCTGTTAGGATATCAAGTATGTACAGTCTGTTGTGTCATCAATTTAATTCAGTCTGGTGGATCATCAATTTAATTCAGTCTGGTGGATCATCAATTTAATTCAGTCTGTTGGATTAGGTCTGGTAGGTTGTCAGGAAAATCCTTTCAGTTGGGTTATAAGGGTAAATTCTGAGTAGTCTGTTGCGTTATGAAGTTAATTCAGCCTGTTAGGTCATCAGTCTGTTGAGTTATCAATGCATAAGGCAAATCCAGTCTGTTGGGTTATCAGGTTAAAATTCAAATGAAGAAAATCAGAACAGAGGATGGCAATCAGTGTCACAAAGATGTGAGTAGCATATTTGTGAGGTGAAACCACGTCGTGTTTTTAACCTCCCTAAATGTTGTACAGGCGAGGCGTAGAGACTGGAGAGCGTTATTCTCGTGTTTTGTGTATTCCACGCAAAACTGGCTTTAGCTTGAGATGAGCTGTGTTTGAGACATGTAGCTGGTCTGGGGTAAATAACGTCACAGCGTTTGAGATTTTCAACCGGGAAGGTTGTCGGCGCGTGTCAGACTTGTTCTGGGAACAAGTACTCTTTCAAGAGATGGGTCTCTCAAGGAGTTTCCATGAGGGATTTCCATGGCGTGTACTAGGGAGGATCCTTACACGGGAGAAGCGCGAGACGATGGTGGCGAGCAAAGGACTAGACTACATCGGCGCAGATGACTAGACGAGGGGAGTCTTCATCGTTACCGGTCGTGGCTGACGACGGTTGCTTACGCTAATGGCGGAAGGGTTTCTCGGGGAGAAACGTGAAAGGGGTGTGTTGGCACCTACGGTGAAAGGTGTGTGTTGGCACCTACGGTGAAAGGTGTGTGTTGGCACCTACGGTGGAAGGTGTGTGTTGGCACCTACAATGAGAGTTTTGGGAATTCATTATTCTACGAGGATTCAGCGATACAAGGAAGTGAACTGGCGACATGCAGTGAGCCGTGATTCGAACTCGTGAGTGTCTGTCGGTGCCTTCTTTTGTGCGTTAATCTATATTTGAGAAAGTAATTTTATAATATGTATTTACATGCATTGAGTGAACTGTTGTGTATTTACATGCATTGAGAGGTTGTGTGAACTGTGTGTCGAAAAGTTGATTTGTATTGATGTGTTTGAAGTGAAGAAGTACATGTATGTTATTTTTTTGGTTGAGGAAATAATAAGCCTGCATCCTCCCAAATTCTGTTTTTGAAGTGTTTGGTGTGAAAAGGGTAGAGACAGTGCAATAGGGCAGAACACGTACATTTATTTCACATGCAAACCACTTTATGACAATCAGTACCAATAAATGTTCAAGTTGAACATCAAACACTGTCCGTCCTCTTCTTTTCTTCAATCTCTTTCTTTCTCTGTCATCCCTTCTGTTTTATGTATTTTATGTGCTGAAGAAGAGTACATGTCTCTCTCTGTCATCCCTTCTGTTTTATGTGTTTTATGTGCTGAAGAAGAGTACATGTCTCTCTCTGTCATCCCTTCTGTTTTTTGTGTTTTATGTGCTGAAGAAGAGTACATGTCTCTCTCTGTCATCCCTTCTGTTTTATGTATTTTATTTGCTGAAGAAGAGTACATGTCTCTCTCTGTCATCCCTTCTGTTTTAATGTGTTTTATGTGCTGAAGAAGGAGTACATGTCTCTCGATCTCTGTCATCCCTTCTGTTTTATGTATTTTATGTGCCGAAGAAGGAGTACATGTCTCTCTTTGTCATCCCTTCTGTTTTATGTGTTTTATGTGCTGAAGAAGAGTACATGTCTCTCTCTGTCATCCCTTCTGTTTTATGTATTTTATGTGCTGAAGAAAAGTACATGTCTCTCTCTGTCATCCCTTCTGTTTTATGTATTTTATGTGCTGAAGAAGAGAACATCATGTCTATCTCTGTCATCCCTTCTGTTTTATGTGTTTTATGTGCTGAAGAAGAGAACATCATGTCTATCTCTGTCATCCCTTCTGTTTTATGTATTTTATGTGCTGAAGAAGAGTACATGTCTCTCTCTGTCATCCCTTCTGTTTTATGTATTTTATTTGCTGAAGAAGAGTACATGTCTCTCTCTGTCATCCCTTCTGTTTTATGTATTTTATTTGCTGAAGAAGAGTACATGTCTCTCTCTGTCATCCCTTCTGTTTTATGTGTTTTATGTGCTGAAGAAGGAGTACATGTCTCTCGATCTCTGTCATCCCTTCTGTTTTATGTATTTTATGTGCCGAAGAAGGAGTACATGTCTATCGATCTCTGTCATCCCTTCTGTTTTATGTATTTTATGTGCTGAAGAAGAGAACATCATGTCTATCTCTGTCATCCCTTCTGTTTTATGTATTTTATGTGCTGAGGAAGAGTACATCATGTCTATCTCTGTCATCCCTTCTGTTTTATGTGTTTTATGTGCTGAAGAAGAGTACATGTCTCTCTCTGTCATCCCTTCTGTTTTATGTATTTTATGTGCTGAGGAAGAGAACATGTCTACCTATGTCATCCCTTCAGTTTTATGTATTTAATTTTATGTGCTGAAGAAGAGTACATGTCTACCTATGTCATCCCTTCAGTTTTATGTATTTTATGTGCTGAAGAAGAGAACATGTCAAAACCGGCCCACTGTGAAGTTGTTCGTGTTGCTGTTTATTCTGGTGAACATTTTTTTCCTTGTTATCTTATCCAAGAAATTGATAATTTTTCATTTTATGGGGCAAGCACGACCTCACTATGACCTCAGCATTTGATTTTAACCAGACCTGTATCACGATGGGAGGTGGTCATCCAACCCTAGAAGCCAGTAAAGTTACAAAGCTCTTAGTTTAAACATCTGAGAAAACCTAAAAGTAAATTTTAATGACATGAACGTGACACACTGTGACCTTGAAATCTGATGCCAGACTTGCAGTTTAGAAACCTTCAAACCCAAAACATTTCAAAGCTCTAGCTGCAAAAACATTTGAAATATGTAACCTCAACGTTTAGATCTTTGCTGACAGACGGACGGATGGACAAACTGATACTGCTCATTACAAAGACTGACTGATTACTCACGTAAGTCAATAGAAGCAAGCTTACCGTATTGAAGTTGTTCAGTCCTGTAACAACACTGCGGCATGTCTTCAGCCACATCAATCTCTATCTTGACGTCTGACACAACGCCTGCGTCTCCTTCCTCCATGCTGTTACGAGAAGCCCCGACCCCTGACTGTTCACTTTTTAGGGTGTTGATGATCCCTGACTGTTCACGACCCCTGACAATCCCTGACTGTTCACTGTTCAAGGCACTGCTGTGACAAAACAAAAACAAAACTGTCAGATTCAACATTTACAGCAAAGCAGGTAAAGGTATTCCAGGATATATAAACTGAGCAAAAACATTATTGCACCCATTTTTGTACCCCAACTAAAAAGTTCATTCCTGTGTCATTTCATTAAAACTTTATATTCTTTCTTTATTTGGTGTTTAACGTCGTTTTCAACCATTCAAGGTTATATCGCGACGCCGGGAAAGGGGGGAGATGGGATAGAGCCACTTGTCAATTGTTTCTTGTTCACAAAAGCACTAATCAAAAATTTGCTCCAGGGGCTTGCAACGTAGTACAATATTATAAGATGTTTGATGGTTTGTTGCCAGACCTGCAGTTTTTTTGTCTGTCCGAGGGGGAGCATATCGTCTTTTGTTTCATATTTATTGACCAAGGCCGAAGGCCGCGGTCAATAAATATGAAACAAAAGTCGATATGCCCCCCGAGGACCGACAAAAAAGCTGCAGGTCTGGCAACAAACCATCAAACATCGTTTTTGTCATCATTTTGGTGGTTCAACATTAAGTGAAAAATCAACACAGGGAGCCATGGTTTGAAACGCGAGTTCTGTTATTATAATGCATGTTCGGGGCCCCAGCACGTTGTTCAAAGCTGGCGTGCGAAAGCAACTTACTGTGTGTGATTTGAGTTTATAATGTTGAGACAAGTATGTCAGGTTTGAGGATGCGAAGTTCTGTAGGTTCCGACTACAGAGTGGTGTGTGAAACCAACAGCAAGCACCTTTGAGACGATAGTGCCCACATGTTGCATTCGAGCGATGGGATTGTCGTATTTCAAACGAGGTGATTTGCTTGCACAGTCAGCGTTGACCATCTCACAACAGATCTGTTATGTGGATTATCGTGCGACGTTCGAGTCGGGGGCAAGGAATCGCAGGAAGCAAAGATGAGTCTTTTTCCATTGTCACCTTTCTTTCCGGTTGTTGGTGCATATAATATTGTGCGGACAAAATGATGCGACGGCGAGTGTTTTTTGCCTCCAAGATTTTGTGGTGTGGGTATTGTTTTGCTCGTTTTATACCCACACCAAAACCTGAAACACACCCCACCCCACCCTCCCCCTCCCTCACAATCAGTCCATGAACACAAACACTGACACACACAAATTAATGATCAAGTTACCCCCCCCCCCCCCCCAACCCTTCACTTGCACACCTGCAACGCAGACAATCATATTATTGATTAAATATTCATATAGGTCAGTGTTGGGTTTTTTGTTCTTGTTTGTGTTATTGCAGAATCGGTTTTCTCTTATTGCTACACGTGTCTCTTCATTACATTTCACCATCGCCCTACCACCCTGCCCCTCTCGGTATTCCACCCCTCGGTTTTCAGTGGTAAATATTAGTAATCGAATATTGAAGCTACGTTGAGTCAAAGGTCACAGAAGATTTGCATCGTGCAGCACTGCACGAATTGGGTCAAAGGACACAAACGATTTGCGTCGTGCCGCGAAGGAAAGATAATCGCGATCTTGTTTCTCATTGCCTCTCTGTTTTTCATTAGACTTGTCATTCTGCTTGCTCGGCTTTGTCAGATGTCTTCATTTCTTGTTGCTATGTTCTTTGCTTTTTTATTATTATTTTTTTATTTGCGCTTAGTTTATCGATACAACGTCTTGTGCACGGGTCAAAATGTGTGTGTGAGGTTTGACTTAAACTTACGTTCGTGTTTCTCCAAACAGAGATACACGCACTCCATGACATTGTGAGAAGATAAAACATATCGATAGGTTTCATTTGTTTGCGATAAAGCATAAATGTATGACCTTTGATGAGGTAGTTTTGTTTTTTGTTTACATTTGCCAGTTTGCCAGTTCGTATTTGGAACTTGGCGAAGCAGTGTCGTCTGTTTAGGTCTGGGGAAACGCCAATGAAAAGAGCCGAAGAATCCTCGAGCGTTTCTATTGGGTTTGCTTTTGATTATCCATGTAATAGGGCTTCCTGCAACTATGGTAACCGGGGATTTATTCCCCGGGGAACATGAGATTTATTTCCCAGGTGCTTGTGAATGAAAACTCGTGAAAATGATGACAAATTACCTTACTCACTGGGAGAATGTAAGTTTCCAGTACAAAGGACTTAACATTTCTTACATACTGCTTGACTAAAATCTTTACAAAAATTGACTGTAAATTATTCTAAACAAGAAACACTTAACAAGGGTAAAAGGAGAAACAGAATCCGTTAGTCGCCTCTTAGTCTTAATTACGACATGCTGGGGAGCATCGCCATCGGATAAATTCTTCCCCCTAACCCACGGGGGGAGACTTAAATTGCAATGGATTATGATCTTTGAATTGACTACGCTCAAGTTCAACATTACCCTTATTTGTTGAATTTGCCGGGGAAGCATTCAGCCTTGAGTTCATTTTGACAGAAACCAGGCTGACGTCCTACTAAAAGCCGCATGTTTTCAAAACTTACATTTGATGGTAGTTCGATCGCCAATGGAGCTGAGAAATAGGGGACTGTATTCTCCGTCAACTTTTAATCAGTGTGGCCAAGAGTTCAGTACCTTTCGCTGTGCACAGGCGCCTGGAGTATGTCAGCTGCGTCAGTGACTGTAAACAATACCGGTCAGCGTCTGTGAACAAGGACAGGTAGCTGGTCTCAGGAAATGTTGTGGTGTCTCCTAAACCAAAGAAACATTGTGTCTCTCATAGTAAGGTTCAGGGACGTGACAGAAATAAAATTATAACCAAAAGGTAAAATTATGAAATTGACAAAGCTTGGAAATTATTACACAAAAATAAAGTAATAAAAAAAAAGTACAAATAACATCGCATAGAAGGCAAAAGGCTCATCTGGCCTACAGGCACTCCATATAATTTGATAGTTATGATATTGATAATTGACCCGAAGTCCCAAAGCCCAACTTTTTATTAAGGTATAACATGGCTTTAATCTCACCCTGATCCGGGAACCAACAATTTCTACCTTTGTAAGCAATGCTAATATTAAGTTCACATTCGTTCTTGCAATGATGCATATATCTGTATGCATGGATATTGAGATTGCCAAATTAACTCTCACCGTCAACATGGTAGTCACCATGCCCCTGTCAGACACCGCAACAACATGTATCATTCTGTCACAGGTACACATTTTGAACACACGTAAAAGTTCATATCCCGCACAACACAGATTTTGCAACATGTATTATTCTGTCACAGGTGGATCTACACATTTTGAACACACGTAAAAGTCCATATCCCACACAACACAGATTTTTTTTAATAAGAATCAAGTACAGTGCCATCTGTCTTCACTGACAATAACACATCAGGACTCGTGTAACATCATTTAGTTCGGCCTTCACTGACAATAACACATCAGGACTCGTGTAACATCATTTAGTTCGGCCTTCACTGACAATAACACATCAGGACTCGTGTAACACCATTTAGTTCGGCCTTCACTGACAATAACACATCAGGACTCGTGTAACACCATTTAGTTCGGCCTTCACTGACAATAACACATCATGACTCGTGTAACACCATTTAGTTCGGCCTTCACTGACAATAACACATCAGGACTCGTGTAACACCATTTAGTTCGGCCTTCACTGACAATAACACATCAGGACTCGTGTAACACCATTTAGTTCGGCCTTCAGGTAAAACTACCACCTAGCTTAGACACTAGCCCAACAAACGAACAAGGGGGTGTTTCGGATTACTTACGTAATCAATCACTTCTTTGGTTAATCACCTCACCAAAAGCATGTCTGATAACTTATTCAACATGCAAAACATCTAAAAACAAAGAGACTGCCAACGTTCCAAAATTCAGAATTAAAAAACAAGAAAACTAAGTTGTTCGAACGGTTGTTATTTGACAAAACAATAAGTTACGTTCACAGATATTTCGACCCAGCTTGTGTCTTCTCCCCAAGCGGCTGCACTTTTTGCTAGCTAAGTATTTTTTCTGTTTGATTAATATTAATTTTGTTTGTCTGCACTTAAAAGACCGCTGGGTCGAAATATCTGTGAACGAAACGTATTGTTTTGTCAAATAACAAACGTTTCAAAAACTTACCTGTCTTGTTTATTTTATTTTTTGTTCAACATGGATGATTGGCGGATCTATAAAGATATTGCACGTAGTAGCAGGTCAAATTACTAGTTAACTAAGGCCAGTGTTTGAGAACACTTGGGGGTGACAGCAGCGAAATATCCAAGGGAAGTAACTACCTAAATCGCTCGACCCAGAATGTACACTGGGTTACTTCCCGTATACTGATTTGACTGCGTACTTCACCCAAATGGTAGGTTGAAGGGTGTCTACTTCAAGTGCATGTTGTTACTTTCAGTCTGTGTGAAGTAAATAGTGAAGTGTTTCTTTTCCGGTTTGGTGCAAATCATTTCTGGAAAGATTTGTCACTGTTGCCACAAACACAGAAACAGACATACAGACAAAAACACATACACACACACTCTCTGATTACACATACGCGGCTACAACGAATAACATATTATTGTCAGTGTATATTTTAATAAGATGCAAAATATCTTGAGAATATTTGATACATAACAAGGCAATCCTAAACATTCTCCACCAATAGTTATTTGGCTATAGTAATCAGATGTACAACATTCATATAACATATTACAGTTAAATAGCAATAAGACCAAAAAAACCTTGCACACAAAAAAGATACAAAGACGCAGATGTTGCATAAACATTTTTACATCTAATGTGCATTGCATTGCAATTGAGAAGTGGCCATAGCCAAGTAAGCACCACATAACTATGTGACTATGTGACACAAGGTGCACACAAAGGGTGACCTACGCTGACTTCCTTTATACAGGGTGACTCATGCATGTTGACAGCCACTATACAGGGAGACTCATGTTGACAGCCACCATACAGGGTGACTCATGTTGACTGCCACTATACAGGGTGACACATGTTGACTGCCACTATACAGGGTGACTCTGGTTGACTGCCACTATACAGGGTGACTCATGTTGACTGCCACTATACAGCGTGACCCATGTTGACTGCCACTATACAGGGTGACTCTGGTTGACTGCCACTATACATGGTGACTCTGGTTGACTGCCACTATACAGGGTGACTCTGGTTGACTGCCACTATACAGGGTGACTCTGGTTGACTGCCACTATACAGGGTGACTCATGTTGACTGCCACTATACAGGGTGACCCATGTTGACTGCAACTTTACAAGTTGACCCATGTTAACAGCCACTACACAGGGTGACCCATGTTGACAGCCACTATACAGGGTGACTCATGTTGACTGCCACTATACAGGGTGACCCATGTTGACAGCCACTATACAGGGTGAACCATGTTGACAGCCACTATACAGGGTGACTCATGTTGACTGCCACTATACAGGTGACCCATGTTGACAGCCACTATACAGGGTGACCCATGTTGACTGCCACTATACAGGGTGACCCATGTTTACAGCCACTATACAAGTTGACCCATGTTGACAGCCACTATACAGGGTGACTCATGTTGACAGCCACTATACAGGGTGACTCATGTTGACTGCCACTATACAGGGTGACCCATGTTGACTGCCACTATACAAGTTGACCCATATTGACTGCCACTATACAGGGTGACCCATGTTGACTGCCACTATACAAGTTGACCCATGTTGACTGCCACTATACAAGTTGACCCATGTTGACTGCCACTATACAGGGTGACCCATGTTGACAGCCACTATACAGGGTGACCCATGTTGACAGCCACTATACAGGGTGACCCATGCTGACTGTCACTTCTTCTGCGTTCGACGGTTGTGTCTAGGGTACTGACTGCCACTATACAGGGTGACCCATGTTGACCCGTCAGACCTGAACTGAGGCGGTGTGACATCATCCTTCTTGTACAAGTACCTCATCACAAACCAGAACATAAACCATACCTTTGCAGAACAATGCGGGAGGTACCTGGCTCGGTCAGTCATGTGATGTCCGGGTCAGAGGTCAGCCACCTGATGCAGACCTTATAGGGCAACATAGGTTTTAATACGTATGATGATGTCAGCTCAATCATATTCAAAATTAATGTCCAACACAGGTAATTAGACCTGCCGGACAATTAGCCCCTACCTTAGTTCAGTTCATGATGTCAGCTCAATCATATTCAAAATTAATGTCCAACACAGGTAATTAGACCTGCCGGACAATTAGCCCCTACCTTAGTTCAGTTCATGATGTCAGCTCAATCATATTCAAAATTCATGTCCAACACAGGTAATTAGACCTGACGGACAATAAGCCCCTGCTTTAGTTCAGTTCATGATGTCAGAAGTATCCCCGTGTTTTTCTCTCCCCATTGTGGGTTTAAAAAAACCCGCTATAAGAATAATTAAGGTTTTCTTTAAATGTTTTTTTTAAACAGTTTTTTATTTAGTTACATAAATACAAAGCCGTAATTGAATGTTCCCGAAATACCATCAAACGTTGAGACAATAAATTCACTAAAGACGCCACATTAAACTATAGCTAGACTTAGCGTCTTTATAACATACCAGCGAGTGTTCTAGTGAGTTATAACGTTAAAGAATAAAACAGTGTTGAGACCACAGTATTGGCTGTATGTTTTTATGCTTGATGTGACCTGGTGGCAGAGGGTACGTTGGCTTTCAATGCTTGGTGAGTGGCAATCGTGAGTGTAAGTTGAATTCACTAACACACACACACATACACACACACGTAGACATACACAAACACACACACACACACAAACACACACGCACACACACAAACACACTCACACATACGCGCACACACACACACACACAATATTACAAATATATATACAACTATGCAAAAAATACAAATGGCCAAACTATGACATGTTTTGTGGTCACTCAAACAGGAAGATAATACATCTTCAGGGAAGTCTGCCAGAGCAATTATCTAAAGACATTTGACCAGCCAGGGAGGACGAACATTCGACCTAGACACAATCATTTGTCGTAGTAAGCGTAGACATCCGGTCTGCTCCCCGCCTAATGGCCGATGTCTTCCGTCTTCGGGGGACTACGTGGGTTTAAATTTGGAGTGGTCCTTCTCCTAGAGGAGTTTCCTTGCAAGGATAGTGAGCCTCCTCTGCCCTCGTTTTAATTTTGGAGTGATCTTCTCCTAGGACAGCTGCCTTCCAGGGTTGACGAGCCTGTCCTGCCCGGCTATTTAACCCATAGTTGGGGGTTGGTTCGTGGGCACCAGGGCGTATCCACACGCCGGTGGGCCTGCATGCCACACGTCTAGGGGCCAACCTCCTCCGAGTCCTTGTAGTTCAGCCTGGGGCCTTTCAGTACCCAGTTCACGCCTGTCGCCACGATGGAGGCACTACAAAGGGCTTGCTGTGGAGAGGTTATGTACTGGCAGGAGAGACTGACGCAAGCTGCTCTCTTTTCGCGTTGTCCTGAAAAGGACGGTGCTAGCCAGCGGTGAGGGCTGAAAGCGAGAGGTGACAAGCACAAAACACTTCGCCAACACACTAGACACATCACACAACCATTTGACAGGCGCCAGGGAGGACAATTCCCTATATATGGTACTCACTTTTTCATTGCTATTACTAAATGCTATCTGACTCAGTCAATCACATTTCAATTCCGTAACATTCAAATCGATATCCACCAGCCATTTTAGCAAACAGGCTCGCATGAGCTTTGTATGGTGAACATGTGTTGCTTTAAATCGAGCATCATAACCTGTCAATGCATCTATTTTGCTGAGATGTATGTGTTAATATGTGTCACTTCAAAGGGTCAGACTGGGTAAACCGCACACCACACCCCGTGCATACGTTTTTACATTTAGTCAAGTTCTTTCTCATCCCAACCAATATGGGACTCCCCCTAACCCGCGGGGGGTGCTTACACGGCTTGTTTTTTTCTCCTGTGTGTTTGTGCCAACATGTGTCTCCTCATATCACCGTACGTTGAAATCCTATCATCACAGTTCACACTCTGTACATGCACTTTGTATCTTCTGCTGTATTTTTCAACATGTGCTTTTTTGATGTATCAGTCTGTGTGAAGCAACACTCACACTCTGTACATGCACTTCTTGTTTTTGTCTCCTGTGTCTCAGCATATGTTGCTTCAAACACCAGCATCGTGTATACTTAGCATCACACACTGTACAAGCATGTCTTTTCTCTCCTGTATGGGTTAACATGTGTCGCTTCAAATTACAAGACACTGTAAACTTAGCATCACACACTGTACATGCATGTTTTTTCTCTCCTGTATGTGTTAACATGTGTCGCTTCAAATGACCTGACAGTGTGAAACTAGCATCACACTCTGTACAAGCATGTTTTTTCTCTCCTGTATGGGTTAACATGTGTTGCTTCAAAGAACAAGACACTGTAAACTTAGCATCACACTCTGTACATGCATGTTTTTTCTCTCCAGTATGGGTTAACATGTGTTGCTTCAAATGACCAGACTCTGTGAACCTAGCATCACACTCTGTACTGTACAAGCATGTTTTTTCTCTCCTGTATGGGTTAACATGTGTTGCTTCAAAGAACAAGACACTGCAAACTTAGCATCACACTCTGTACATGCATGTTTTTTCTCTCCTGTATGGGTTAACATGTGTCGCTTCAAATGACCAGACTGTGTGAACTTTGCATCACACTCTGTACATGCATGGTTTTTTCCCCCTGTATGTCTCACCATGTGTTGCTTCAAATTACCAGACTGTGTGAACTTAGCATCACACACTGTACATGCATGTTTTTTCTCTCCTGTATGTCTCAACATGTGTCGCTTCAAAGAACCAGACACTGTAAACTTAGCATCACACTCTGTACATGCATGTTTTTTCTCACCTGTATGTCTCACCATGTGTTGCTTCAAATCACTAAACTGTATGAACTTAGCATCACACTCTGCACAAACATGTCTTTTCTCCCCTGTATGTCTCAGCATGTGTCGCTTCAAAGAACCAGACACTGTAAACTTAGCATCACACTCTGTACATGCATGTTTTTTCTCACCTGTATGTCTCACCATGTGTTGCTTCAAATCACTAAACTGTATGAACTTAGCATCACACTCTGCACAAACATGTTTTTTCTCCCCTGTATGTCTCACCATGTGTCGCTTCAAATTACCAGACTCTGTAAACCTAGCATCACACTCTGTACAGGCATGTTTTTTCTCTCCTGTATGGATCAACATGTGTTGCTTCAAAGAACAAGACAGTGCAAACTTAGCATCACACTCTGTACATGCATGTTTTTTCTCTCCTGTATGGGTTAACATGTGTCGCTTCAAATGACCAGACTGTGTGAACTTTGCATCACACTCTGTACATGCATGGTTTTTTCCCCCTGTATGTCTCACCATGTGTTGCTTCAAATTACCAGACTGTGTGAACTTAGCATCACACACTGTACATGCATGTTTTTTCTCCCCTGTATGTCTCACCATGTGTCGCTTCAAATTACCAGACTCTGTAAACCTAGCATCACACTCTGTACAAGCATGTTTTTTCTCTCCTGTATGGGTTAACATGTGTCGCTTCAAATAACAAGACACTGTAAACTTAGCATCACACACTGTACAAGCATGTTTTTTCTCTCCTGTATGGGTTAACATGTGTCGCTTCAAAGAACCAGACTCTGTGAACCTAGCATCACACTCTGTACAGGCATGTTTTTTCTCTCCTGTATGTCTCAACATGTGTTGCTTCAAATTACTAAACCGTGTGAACTTATCATCACACTCTGTACATACGTGTTTTCTCTCTCCTGTATGGGTTAACATGCTGACTGCAGTCTGTGTTTCTGGTGTCTGTGTTTCTGGTGTCTGTATTTCTTGTTTCAGCCAGGTATCGCTGTGAGTGCTGACTGCAGTCTGTGTTTCTGGTGTCTGTATTTCTTGTTTCAGCCAGGTATCGCTGTGAGTGCTGACTGCAGTCTGTGTTGCTGGTGTCTGTATCTCTTTTTTCAGCCAGGTATCGCTGCGAGTGTTGACTGCAGTCTGTGTTGCTGGTGTCTGTATCTCTTGTTTCAGCCAGATATCACTGGGAGTGTGGACTGCAGTCTGTGTTGCTGGTGTCTGTATCTCTTGTTTCAGCCAGGTATCACTGTGAGTGCTGACTGCAGTCTGTGTTGCTGGTGTCTGTATTTCTTGTTTCAGCCAGGTATCAATGCGAGTGCTGACTGCAGTCTGTGTTGCTGGTGTCTGTATCTCTTGTTTCAGCCAGGTATCACTGTAAGTGCTGACTGCAGTCTGTGTTTCTGGTGTCTGTATCTCTTGTTTCAGCCAGGTATCACTGTAAGTGCTGACTGCAGTCTGTGTTACTGGTGTCTGTATCTCTTGTTTCAGCCAGGTATCACTGTAAGTGTTGACTGCAGTCTGTGTTTTTGGTGTCTGTTTCTCTTGTTTCAGCCAGGTATCACTGCCAGAGTTGACTGCAGTCTGTGTTACTGGTGTCTGTATCTCTTGTTTCAGCCAGGTATCACTGCCAGAGTTGACTGCAGTCTGTGTTGCTGGTGTCTGTATCTCTTGTTTCAGCCAGGTATCACTGCCAGAGTTGACTGCAGTCTGTGTTCCTGGTGTCTGTATCTCTTGTTTCAGCCAGGTATCACTGCCAGAGTTGACTGCAGTCTGTGTTGCTGGTGTCTGTATCTCTTGTTTCAGCCAGGTATCACTGCCAGAGTTGACTGCAGTCTGTGTTGCTGGTGTCTGTATCTCTTGTTTCAGCCAGGTATCAATGCGAGTGCTGACTGCAGTCTGTGTTTCTGGTGTCTGTATCTCTTGTTTCAGCCAGGTATCAATGCGAGTGCTGACTGCAGTCTGTGTTACTGGTGTCTGTATCTCTTGTTTCAGCCAGGTATCTGCACTGTGAGTGTTGACTGCAGCTTGTCCTTCCAATGTCTGCACTGTAGGCATGGTAGCTGTGTTGTCTGTGACCACAACCTCCATGAAAGGCACTGGAAAAAAAGCAAGACTCTTACATCAAGGTGCTGAACATAATCCATGATCATTTGATATAAACTTTGCAATGCGTTTGACATTACTTATCTGCAGGTAGAAGTGTGTGTGTGTGTGTGTGTGTGTGTGTGTGTGTGTGTGTGTGTGTGTGTGACTGTGTGTGTTTTGTGTGTGTGTGTGTGTGTGTATGTATGTGTGTATGTATGTGTGTGTGTATGTGTGAGTGTGTGAATGTGTGTGTGTGTGCTTGTCTGTGTGTGTGTGTGTGTGTGTTTGTGTGTGTGTGTGTGTGTGTGTATGTATGTAAATTTCTAACAAGTGAACACAATTATTTCAGAACAGCTCAGAAAAAGCGCATTCCACTTATTTGTGTTTAACATTCACTGTGCTTACTGGGTGATGGACGACACAAATTCTGTCTTCTTCTTCTTCTTCTTCTTGTTTGTTCATGGGCTTGGACTCATGTTTTAGCAAAAATGGACTTTTACGTGTATGACCGTTTTGACCCCCCCATTCGGGCAGTACATGTATATGCCAATTTCGGGGAGGTATGCTGGGTATTTTCGTGTTTTTATAACCCACCGAACTCTGACATGGATTACAGGATCTTTTCCGTGTGCACTTGGTCTTGTGCTTGCGTGTACACACAAAAGGAGTTAAGTCACTAGCCGGTCTGCACATAAGTTCACCTGAGAGATCGGAAAAAATCTCCACTCTTAACCAATCAGGCGGTAGCGACCGGGATTCGAACTCACGACCTCCAGATTAGGAGGCCAATGTTTTACCACCACGCCACTGCGCCCGTCACATAGGCTGTCAAAAGTCTCTGTATCTTTAAAACAATACTATTTTTTGATTGAGACTTTATGTAATCCTAAAACACCATAACTAACTTAACGATGACGTAACTTGAAAATTTTAATAATAAATTTTAATTTGATTATATATTTACCCAACTCACATAAAAGCAATTTACTTCAGTTTAGTGCTAGGACGCTGAAATCGTCACCTTGGTAACAAGGGGAGGTAACCCTAAAAAAAGAGCGACCTTGACCCTATAATAGTACGAAGTCTCGCGTGACTTCCT
The DNA here is from genome assembly GCF_037325665.1 of Littorina saxatilis. Lineage (NCBI taxonomy): Eukaryota > Metazoa > Mollusca > Gastropoda > Littorinimorpha > Littorinidae > Littorina > Littorina saxatilis. The sequence goes on along the minus strand of NC_090253.1, from coordinate 63,115,668 downwards.
GACCTTGCCGCCATCTTTGAATCATACGATCGAAAGCGAACAGAAAAACCCCTCCTTTTTTTAGGAACCCATAAAACCCTCAAAAGCGGGGCAGGTGGGAGGGTATCCACTATGTGAGTTGGGTAAGTATATAATCAAATTAAAATTTATTATTTACATTCTTATCCCAACTCACATAAAAACAGATTGCTAATAAAGGCGGTGGGATGCTCAATCTATGAGCTGGGCAAAAAAAATATGCCCTGCTGCAACCATTGCTGGAAGCGCGTTAGAACCGTAACGCCGCGCGCTGGAAAAGCCACGCAGGTAAAGGTTGATAGAGAGCTCCTACGATATCCAGTGGACGAAGTCAAGGACCTCGGGATATCCTACTGATTTGAACACCAACGTAGATAAGACCCTGTCTACCCTTGTGATCAAAAACGATAAGAGTAGTATTGCTTATGAACCTTTAAACCTCTTGTAAAGGACAGGAAGGAGCATAGTGAGATAACTGGTCAGATTCATAACAATGGATCGCCTATGGCAAGAATCTTAGAAAGAGGAAAACTATAAAAACCATCAGAGATGGTTGTCTTAGTTGTTGATGCCTGACAAAAAGTCTGGACGGAAACAGAGTGAGGTAGAGAGCCTCTATTGAAACCTACATAACACTGTAAGCCAAAGAGTGTGTGAATCTCGCTACCTCTGCGCGCTGCAGCTAGGAGAAAAGGAAGAACGTTTCACGAAATGTTTATGAAGGCTAGCAGAATGCAGCGGTTCAAAACATGTGGAGCATCAAAAACTCCGAAACCAAAAGACCCAGACTTGTCTTGATGTGGTCTTTTGTATTGATCCCTATCCAGTATATGGTCTCTCTGAGAAAAGAGACCTGTCATCTTATAATGCGAGCTAAACAAGTCACACTGACAAGATTAGGGAGAAACATAGCCTAATTCACGTAAGGCACAGAAATAGGCCCATGTTCTAACGAACCGTCTGGACAGAGCTCAAAAGAGAATAGTCCAAGATACAAAATACACCCCCCCCCCCTTTTTCTTCACCTTACTGCCTTATCTCAAAAGGCTAATGAGTGAGGAGGAAGGACCCGTTTGCGGGAGTGTGACAGAATGCTACTGATCCTTTCAAATAAAAGGATGAAGCTCTGATAGGAAATCAAGCACCAGAGAAGACAACCATTGTCCTCAATGGCTAAGGGAGTGGTGTCAGTGAGAGCAAAGTACCCATCTCCCTACACCGTGGCTTGAAATCTTCTTCTTCTTCTTCTTCGTTCGTGGGCTGAAACTCCCACGTACACTCGTGTTTTTTGCACGAGTGGAAATTTACGTGTATGACCGTTTTTACCCCGCCATTTAGGCAGCCATACGCCGCTTTCGGAGGAAGCATGCTGGGTATTTTCGTGTTTCTATAACCCACCGAACTCTGACATGGATTACAGGATCTTTTCCGTGCGCACTTGGTCTTGTGCTTGCGTGTACACACGAAGGGGGATAAACCACTAGCAGGTCTGCACATAAGTTGACCTGGGAGATCGGAAAAATCTCCACACTTAACCCACCAGGCGGCCGCGGCCGGGATTCGAACCCTCGACCTTCCGATTAAGAGGCCGACGTCTTACCACCCCGCCACAGCGCCCGTCCGTGGCTTGAAATAAAGAGGGCGAACTTCTGTTAACCGGAAATGAAAGCCTCGCGGGAGCAAAGTGCCGCTGGGTTTGAGTGTGAGTAAACAGCAGTACAATAGCTGAAGCCATAAGGCCACAGCTTGAAGGTTAGAAAGAATGCCTGAAAGGTCCATATTCAAAACGGTCACCCGTCCCGGTAGCAACCGAGACCGATGAAGCTTAAACCTCGGTGGTCAGAACGAGACCGAGTTGCGGCCTTTGCTGAAAAACGAAAAAGAATAAGCCGAGGCTGCAAAGATGAGGGTAAACTTTCCCTATTGCAAAATCAGGAGTGAAACGTAGGGAGTATTGAAAACCTGATTGCATGCTAGTACTAAGTTAGCCCAGCCCGCAATTGGGAAAGACACGCTAGGGTATCAGTAACCCGATCCGCTCTCAGACTAAGGGCCATCCCGAGAGAGGGGTGCGTGAGCGTCTTGAAATTTTCAGTTTCCCGATGACCGTAACATTAGAGGCATTACATGAAGTTAGTTCAAAAAACCTTGAGAAAATAATCTCAAAGTAAGAGAACTGGCCTGGGGATAGAATACGGCTTCCGTATAAAACCAAGGTTTCCTAAAGTAGGCAAAAGTTGGGAAAAATCGCTGAGGGGAAGGTAAGTTGTACCCTCCCTCTGCCCTTTAAGCGAAATTGGCTCAGCCTAAATTGACACTTAGAAAGCGTGCAGAAAGACCTGAGAAAGTACCCAAAGCTGAATCCCTGAAATGGAAAACCAAGATTCAACCTTCGGATAAACAGAGGGGAAGGCGCGGTAAACCGGACGCCTGTATACCATACTGTGACACGTGTGACGTCACTTCGATGGCCTAGCCGAGAAGGCTAGAGAATCTAACAGGGCGAACAAATGCGTACCATTCCGCGATGTAGGAGAAAACTCCTAGCACATTGCAAATTTAAGAAAAATCCAGGGGCCGTCGCAGTGAAGGCTACAACGAGAGTGTAGCCTGTTAACTCGCGGGAGAAAGCCCTGCAAGGCGTAATGCCAAAGTAGAAACACTGACCTCAAGGAATGTGATTCTATTCATTGCTGGCAAAACATAAACAACTCACTGTCTTTTGCGTGTGGGAGAAAAACAACCCCAATGCTAAAGACTTCTGTGCCAAACCTAAGTTTAGCCACATGATGATGATTAGTTCTTTCCGTAACCTCTCAGAAAGAAAAGCTGAAACTAAGGAATTTCTGCGAGTCCTTTGTGCTGCGCAGCGGAAGTCGCTGACAGCAGCCACTGCCTCAAGAGGTAGGCTTAGCCGGAAAAGTTCCGACTGAGAGGCTACGAACAGTAGCTCAGCGAGCCTAATAGAGATTTTGAGTCAGAATGTGAGCCAGAAATTTGGACATGTTCTGGCGATTTGTCGGAACCCAAAGCTTATGACTCAAATGAGAAAGCGCGATTCCGTAAACCGTAAAAGCTGAGATTGTTTTAACAGCTTGCCTCGTTTTTCCTCACTGAGGCGAAAAATTAGCGGCCTTAGCAGCTTCACCCGAGAAGGTGAAAAATAAGAGATATGCCACACCATAGATGGGCGTACCTACCACAAAGCTGCCTAAGGCAGAGGGTCTAACCCTAAGTGTGTTTGCTTAGCTTCGTTATCTTGCCTAATTTGAGGCAAAAGTGGCAAGCTGAAGCAGTTCACGGCTCCTCCCAGAAGATGGGGAGGAATGCACCGTAGCATAAACGTGCGAACACTCCCCTGATGAGCCACAAAAAGCAAAGAGCGGAGTAGATCCGCCTCTTACTTGTAACCTGAGCCAAGCGATGGCTGACCAGACAAGCAAACCTCTGTGACAGGAAAAGATTAAAGTGACTCAAAAGTGACTTTACATCTTAGATCCTAGAGGGAAAGGAGAACCTGCACGCGTGCACGGAATGTGCAAATAAAAGCGCTGGGAGGCTCCGCTGCTCAGCCAAAGCGGCTAAAAGCGTCATAACCTCCATCTCCCATGCGTCGCGACAAAACTCGAAGTTGACAAGCGCAGAGAAGATAAAACGCGAGCAAAATCTTTGCAAAGTTTTCGAACTCGAAAAGATCATGTGCTTATTCCCTCAGAGCAAGAGAGAGGACTCAGTATAACGTACTGTTCTACTGTAGGCGTCTTCCCTAACAGAAAAGTGACATCTTTCTCTACCGCATCGCCACCAAACTTGAATGAGTCTAATGACAACGCGATAGATCTCGACAGAGATCTCTGCAACGTCTCAGAGAGAGACAATAACTCAAGCAAGCGCAAGCCAGTCTCCTCCAAAGACAAAAGAGAATTCTCCGTAAACGGGACTACTCTGTCTCTGCTGTATCCATCTTGCCGACTGCAAGCTCCGGAGTGACCGGAAGAGTGGAACGAGGCAAGGCAAACGAGTCAATCAACCTGAGTTATGCGGCAGTGTAAACTTCTTAGCCGAACCAGCAGGCAAAGCTGAGGCTAAACACGAAGAAGCGAGGTAAGGCTGCGCTGAAACAGGAGCCAGACCAAGAGCTGTTAACAGCAGTACAGCGTGAAACGCACCGCCATGCTGAACAGTAGCTAGTAGCTTAGAAAGCTCAAACGCTACCAACGGGGATTCCCGAAAACGGAACTGCTGCTTCTCTTCCTTCGCAGAACGGAAATCCCCCAAAGCGGAAGGAGGTTGGGCAAACAAACCAACAGGTGTTGCACCACCCTCCTCGAAATACCGTGAAACAACTTCCGCCGCCAAAGCCAGTGCTTGCGGAAGTTTAACCGGTATACGGAAGTCGGCATCTTCGTCATCCTGAACGGAAGCACCGAAATCCGACTGAAAATCCCGCACATCCGTGCAACCAGGCAACGCACTTCCGCCCTGACTACAATAGTCAGGCGGAAGCGTCACCCGGAAGGGACGACACGCGAGGGATACGATACCCAAGCAGTGTGTCCCTAGGGACTGCTTCCGCCCCAGTCGGGGAATGCTGTGAAGCCACACCAACCGAACGCAATGCGGTGAGTGACAACGTCCCCTGTTCGGTCAGTGACCGAACGCGTATCTGGGCTCACCCCCTGTGCTATCCGCTCGAGCTTACGGAGCGGCATCACACTGGGATGGCTTTCACTCACGGCGCGGCGTACCGGCGTGGCTACTTTCTCCAGTATACGATCTTCGCTTTGGCCGGAGAACCCGGCTACTAACGAAGAATAAATACCTTGATCGTTAACAGGCCGACCACCAGAAGAGGCCTGAAGACGCAGAAGAGAATGACCGTCACTGCCATCAAAAGACGCAAGCACGTCAGCGGACGTGACTGTGGCCGAAGGAGGAACACGCACCCTGCCCAGGGAACGGGAATCCCCAACACCAGGAGGAAAAGACAGCAGTACTGCCTTGGTCGACGAAAAAAATGCTGAAAGTGATGAAATCTGGGCGCTCAGAGAGCGCAAAACAGCACAAACATCTAGCTTATCACCAACAGAGCTAGAACCTGAAGCGACTGTAATTGATTCTAAAGGCAATCTTGGCATGGGTAATACAGGCATGTCAATAGTAGCATCAAAAGAAAATTTTGACGAGAGGTCTGAGACGTTAATCACAGCATGACTCGCAGAGGCTTACGATTTACGGGGAGGCTTTTTGACAGGAGAAGGCTCCGCCACTGGCTTAGAGTTATTCTTTTTACCACTAACCGACATGGTGGGTGAAAAGTGTAAACAACAGCTAAGCGCTGGCAAAACCTAAGTCAAACTATCAATGAATATATCAAAATAGCTCACCCCAAACACACGTAGAGAGCAGAGGAACGTGCACGAGTACCAAGGTGTGGGTCTGACACAAGCAGCATCAGACAAAAACGGCTGAAAAGCCGGAGCGAAAACAAACACGTCCGTGACCACGGATCGCTGAAGAGAGTATGATTCAAAGATGGCGGCAAGGTCAGGAAGTCACGCGAGACTTCGTACTATTATAGGGTCAAGGTCGCTCTTTTTTTAGGGTTACCTCCCCTTGTTACCAAGGTCTTCTTCTTTCTTCTTTCTTATAGACTGCCGCCTTCATCAAAGTGAAGATTCTGCAGACTTTGGAGAGAGTTGCGAAGATGATTTGCAGCTGGTGTCATCAGAACTGCCCGGGGGTTCAGTGATAGCTAGTGGGGGGTAGAAATAGAGGAGGGAGGTGGGGAGGATCAGGGGTGTTGGGGAGGGGTGTCTAGATCCGGGATTTGAAGGCTTCCAGAGAGGGGCTGAGAGCGACCTCACCTGGGAGCGCGTTCCAGTCCACGATGGTGCGTGGAAAGAAGGACTTCTGGCGGTAGGTTGTGCGGCACAACGGTAGCTGGTAGGCAGCATCGTGAAGGAGTCTGGTGCTTTTGGCGGTGGGGTTTGGGGTGGGTGTGTTGCGGGTGTTGATCGACAGCAAGCCATTGGTGTATTTGTACATGGTGATGAGGCGGGCTCTGCGGCGCCGATCTTGAAGTGTGGGCCACTGCAAGTGTTCCAACATGGCATCAACGCTCGAAGTCTTGCGGTGGCGATTTACAACCCATCGGGCTGCCCTGCGCTGCACAGCTTCGAGGCGATCCACATCCTTGCAGGTGTACGGATCCCACACGGGACTCGCAAATTCCAGGGGAGAACGGACAAGGGCAAAGTAGGCTCTCTGCTTCACTTCCTGTGAGCCGACTCTTAGGTTGCGTCGGAGAAAGCCAAGCATCTGGTTTGCTTTGTTGGTGATGTTTAAGATGTGGATATCCCACCTCAGGTCGTGGGACAGGGTCACTCCGAGGTACTTTGCCTCGTTTACAGGGCTGAGGGTATGGCCGTGCAGTTGGTAAGAGCATGGCGTGGGGTTTCTTTTCCTGGACACCGGGAGAGTCTGGCACTTATCCGGGTGGAAGCTCATCAGCCACTTCTGCTCCCACTCAGCGAGGCGGTTCAGATCCTCTTGGAGGGCTTGCTTGTCACTGGCGTCCTAGCATTAAACTGAAGTAAATTGCTTTTATGTGAGTTGGGATAAGAATGTAATTTAATTGAAGTACTCAGTCCGGATGTTGTGGATCGTGAACTTATACTCTCCAAAGGGGTGGTTCAAGGTTTTCCCTTTTTGGATCGTGGTGGCCGTGTACAATCAATATACTTTTTACGTTGAATCCAAAATTTTAATAATAAATTTTCATTTAATTAATATACTTACCCAACTCACATATAGCAATTAACTCTAGTTCAGTGCTGGTAACGCTGTACGCGTTCCCCTTGGTAACAAGGGAGACCACCCTAAAAAAGAGTGATCCATCCCATAATATCAGACCGATGTCCGGTCCAACATCCGTATGCGTGCGCATACGCCGCCATTTGCATCATTCGAACGAAGCCCAACTCACTACTTTTTTAGACCCCCATACCACCACAGCGGGGAGGCGGGAGGGTTTAAACGATGTGAGTTGGGTAAGTATATTAATTAAATGAAAATTTATTATTAAAATTTTGGATTAAATGACATATTATTACCCAACTCACATATAGCAGATTGCTACTATAGGTGGCGGGTATATAGCGAAATTATGATATAAGAACCTGCCCTGCGACTACCATAACAGGTAACGCGGAACTGCCGTCCTGAATCAAGACGTCTCTGAGGTGGAAAAAAACCTCCTCAGACCGCCAGTAAGCCGACTCCAGTACTACAGCCAAAAACGGCCCGACCGGAGGACTGCCAAAGAGGAGGCCCATGCCCTTGCCTCAAACGTTCCAGCTATAGAGAAAGGCAAAACTGCCCTAACATCTCCAGACTGTGTTAATCAACAGGTAAACACCTGTCTGATCAACATGGAGACTCACTTGGTTAAAGTCCCTATCGCAATATCCTTACACCTGGTGTGATAAGTGATATCATAAAAGCTTCTGACTTTCTGACCAATTGCCGAGTCCGTGACAGGTACCTTCTAAGCGTCCTCACAAGACAAATAACCACATCAAGCTCCCCAGGAGCAAGAATCCAGTGTAGCAGTCCATCTAGGTAAGGTTGACTACAAAACGTCATACCTCTACCCGAGTAGATAGACCCTCTTCCCTCCATAAAACAGTGTTTAACGTCGTTTTCAACCGTTCAAGGTTAAATCACGACGGAGATGAAAGATAAGTCAAATGCCCTTTGATTCAATGATCTAACAAGAACCGTTAAAGACAGAAAAATCCTCGAAACTCGAGATGTTAAACTTGCTAACCGTGACTCTAAAGGAACCACACTCATGCTTCAAGAATTGAAAGTGCAATTGGAAGCTGGTTGCCCCCATTACCGCTTAAATGTCGAGGTTAAATCACGACCGAGATGAAAGATAAGGAAAGTGACCTTAGATTCACTGATCTAACAAGATCCGTGCGAGTCAGAAAAATCTTCGAACCTCGAAAAGTTTAATTGGCTAAACGTGACTCTAAAAGAACCAAACTCTTGTTTCATGAATTGAAAATGCAAATCGAAGCTGGATTTCCCCATTTTCCGCACAAATGCCAGAAAATTTCAAAGAAAACCCACAAGAGCTGTCTTTATTCAAAATAGCCAGAAAGCACGCTTACTCCCACTTCTCACAGAAGCTACTAGAGTAAGCTTGGCCGTTTTCCGTGAAAAAACGCCAGGCTAGCCTTGAAAAACAGAGTAAAGCCAAGCTGCACCAAGCCGTAACAAAGTGCCGAAATCTCATAAAGTCTTAACAAAGTGCCGAAATCTCATAAAGTCTTAAATAAGACAAGGGAGACAAAACGGAAACCCAAAAAGAAAGGTGGATAGCCACCTGCAAAAAAAAAGAAAGAAGAGGAGTTCTTTCCGTAAGAAAAAAAGCACTTTGAACCACGCCAGTCTAAGTGGCAAGTGAACAAAACCAAAAACCCTATAGAGACTCTGAACCAAATCCAGAGTCGAAGCAGAAGCCCCTGAGTATCTCAAGGATACCCCTACAGTAGACATCCGTGTAAAACGAATGTGAGAAAGCAAAGATGCCTTCTTGCCAGCCTTAAGAGGTCTGGGAACCAAGATTGCAAAGACCCGTCTGTGAGACCAAAAGGTCGCCGAACAGATCTAAGAAAGAGCCCTGTGAAAGCGAGGGTATCGAGCCAAAGCTAAAATAGACAACAGCCAGCCTGAAGCTTTTCGTTTAGAAACAAAAAACCGCCAAGGCCTGCCTAACGCTTTCCCTTTTACCGTGAGCTTTTCTAAGAAGGAAAAACCCCGCGTGCATAGAAGCGGACTCAAAGAGAGAACTTTCAAACGAGAAAGAGATTAAGGTCTCGCCAAAAGAACAAAACTTTAAAGGCAGAGGCTTACTCTTAGGTAAAAGACGGCAAAGCAACATCCTTTGTATCTGCGTCCTGTAGGACCACAAAGATAGCCAATCAGAACGTAACCGCCCAGGCGAGAGAAAAAAAGCAAGTTCAAAAGAGCCCATCATAAAGAAAAGATGCGACAATCTATCCGAGCTAGGAGATCTTGAACTCACAGATAGTATCTCCTTCAGACATGGGATTCAGAAAAAGTGATAATTAAGGAAAAAAAAAGTTGGGGGTCTGGGGGTCGCAGAAGGCCCCCAGTAGGGTCCAGGGGCAACGCCCCTGGTCGGGGTCTGGGGGCGAAGCCCCCAAAAGCTGAAGGTTTTTAGTGTTTTAGACACACAAAAATGGCCCTGAAATGCATATTTCAGCTTAATCATAGCCCCCCCCCCACCCCCCTTCTCTTCCTTCCCATGTTTCTCAAATTAATTTTACGCTAAGACTCAAAATAAGGAGGAGAAAGAGAGAGAGAGAGAGAGAGAGAGAGAGAGAGAGAGAGAGAGAGAGAGAGAGAGAGAGAGAGGCGGGGATGGGGGGGGGGGGGTGGTGGCGTGTGACGGTGTGGTTTCAATGTTCTTACCTTGTCGGTGCCAAACGACCCCAGTGGCTGATTACACGACTGGGTTTTCAGGATAGTCAGGTGCTTGTTGCTTTTCAAGTGGCTTTTGAGGGCAGTCTTTTCATTGGAACCGTAGTTGAGCTTTTCCCGGCAAGTTGATTTTAGCAAAAGCATCGCCAACTTTCAGTTTCACGTCTTGTGTCTTCTGGCCTTTCTCGTATTTCCAGCTCAATGATACAACTTCATCGAGCCAGTCGAATCTCCAGAGATTTTTCTTGTACTTCTGCTGGTCAATTTCCCGGGATAGAACGGTTTCGTCTCGCTTTAGCTTCCTCATCATTTTGGCAAGTGGCTCGAAGCGATGTAAAAATGGCGCCGAATCATTCTCATACGGTATGCTCATACTGAATCCCCGATAGCTACGTTGAAACGGTGACTGTGGGAGACAAAGACACAGAGCGCGTTCCCATACGGATCGACCAGCAACAGTCTGACCGTTTTAGGAACCAACCGTTCAAGAATAGTATGGAATGGAGCGTCGCGATCAGCGGACCGGCCGAAAAACTTGGGTCTATACTTACATACCCCAAAATTTTCTCAGCGGATTTGCACAAATCTCAAGAATGATCCCTGGAGCCTAAAAATTTACGGAATTCCGTAATTTTACGGAAGAATCCCATGTCTGCTCCTTGCTATCAAACTCCAGATGGATGTTTGCCAAACCCGAGGGCGGTTCCGTAGAACGCAAAAAGAGAACGTAAGTTCTTAAGCCTGGAGTTAACCGAATCCTACAGAAAGCGCTCCGTGAGTGACACGCTACCTGAGCGTACGACACAAGCTAAAGCACCCTCGCCGCAGGTATAAAGTTGAGTGTTGTCCACCAAGGAAGTGGTGACAAAGAAGACTCGCCTGTGAAAACTTCCACAAGAACCATAGGACCCAGACAGAGGCTCTAAGGGCTTGACACCCAAAGATTCTCCTCAGAAAGCTCAAAACCACAATGAACTGCCGCGAACAGCGACACAAGTGAAGTAAGAGCCTCCCCATTTCCTCCTCCTGTTCAAAAGCATCATAACGATAATCGAAATGATGAGAACCAGTCACCCATCCCGATAAGGAGAAACTTGCCAAAATCAGAAAAATTTTGAAAAATTTCCAAACACCGGAACTTCATGACCAGGTCTCCATCCACCTGTCCCATGCCAGCTAGAAGACTGGAAGAGGAAGTGGATACAGCCTGCATAACAGCAAAGGACCCGCAATAACAGAACCGGAAGCCAAAAGCTGAAAAGTGCCGACCACCAACACCACAGTGTTAACGGTAGAAGGCCGCTATCCCATCCTGTAACCGGAAGACGCAGCCGCAAAAGCGGAAGCGAAACCGGCCGTGGATTAGTAAACATGCGAACCAACCGGTTGCATAGAAGCACACCGGACGATTCCATTCAACCTCGAACCATTTCAGCTGCGAGCGCCACCGCCCTTGCTAACTTGAAACGGAACCTGAATACAGTGCTAATCGTTAATGCAGAAGCACCTTCATCTGAACAGCCGTCAAGCACAACCGTGCAATCCGGAAGCTGCCTTCCTGTTTGACTTAAATTATCCAACAAGGAACCAGCCTTACTGCTCACTTCCTGCCCCCCGGGAGGAAGCGGAAGTCAAAACTACAAGACATATGCCATCCTCAGGGCAATGAACGACAATTCCCAGCCGCGGAAGTGAACTTACTGTTCCTCCGAACTCCGGAAGCCGTCGAACAAAGATAGGGGTGGACGAAGCAAAAAAATTTCTCAGCCACCCCTTCCTGTCAAGTCCTAAATGCCGTTTTCCACTGCCCACGTCACTGCGCTGGACAACTTGAACGGCAAGTTAAGCTGGGTGTCATCCACCACCGTGGACACCTCTCCAAACATCACCTTCCTACTCGGTGTCAAAGTTAGGAAGGTGACCCCCAGAGAGACTCGCATGGCCAATCCAAGAATCACCCAGCCCAACAACTTCCTGCCCCCAGGGCGGAAGCTTACGTTGCCCAGCCACGAAAATGCGTGCTACATTCCTCGTGCGAATGTACACCACTTCCACCGGAGAACCCGGCTACACGCGGCCATTTGCCAACTCCAGGGCAATGGACAACGATCTCCGGAAGCTGAAGAGAACATCCTGTTCCTCCGAACTTCCAGAAGTCGGAACCAGCAAGAGGTGGAGTCAGTTACGCCCTGCTCTCAACCACCCCTTCCGGTCAAAACTTAAATGCCGTTTTCCGCCGACCACGTCACTGCGCTGGACAACTTGAACGGCAAGTTAAGCTGGGTGTCGTCCAACCCATGGACGCACCCTCGTTAACCTTCCTGCTCGCCATCGTAGTCAGGTAGGTGACCCCAGAATGACACCCATGGTCAGCCCCAGAGTCACCAATAACTTAAATGCCATTTCCGTTAGCCCGCTGGACAACTAAAACGGCAAGAAAGCTGGGAGTCGTTAACCTTCCTGCTCGCCATCGAAGTCAGGTAGGCCACCGAGGCCTATTCAGTCACACCGTCCTGCTGGAAACCAGACGCAGGTTATCTGAACGCCGTTTCCGCCGCCAGCGCCACTGCGGCTGACAGCTTCACGGGCAAATTCAGTTGGGAATCCTCTACCACTGAGGCATCCCCGTCATCCGCCCTACCCTCCGACTCGAGATCAAGCTCGGAGCCAGGAGGCAGAACATCAGACAGTTTATCGTCGGCAGAACCGACCACTTCCTGCCCCCTGGGCGGAAGAGGACTAAAACGGTCCCCGATAGTCCCGTAAAGAGACATACGGATACGCTCGTCCTTTCGCTGCTCATAAGAACTCTGACGGCCTCCAACGCACGAGAGAGCCCCCTGAGCTCGCACACCGGCAAGCGGTGTAGACATACCTTGTACTGGTGTCACAACCAGGAGAGACACCATCCTGGTACCCCCATCCTGCGAAGCATGGACATCCGCCCGAGTCACAGTCGCCGAAGGCTTAGCGGAAGTCGAAGCCGGAACTGCAGGAGACTGCCGTAACTGTGCTAAGGAGAGAACGTCAGAAACACCCGACGGAAGCGCACGTAATTCCTCCCGAGTGGAAGATAATTCCGAGGCTAACGTCGAAACTTGAGCGCTCAAAGTTAACAATAAAGACGCAACTTCAGCTGGCGCTAACCCAGGGCAGCCATCTGAAGTTGAAGCAGAAGCAGAAGAAGCTCCGCCCGAAACACCACTCTTGCCAGAACGTAAACAAGTCTGACCGGAAGTTAAACTGACGTCTGCTAGCACAGGAGATTTAACAGAAGTTGAATCAGAAGAAACAGACGCGGATTTTCCTGCGCCCTTATCTCTCCTCGAGCTTCTTATTGGAGGCGTATCGTCAGGTACCTGCCTCGAACTAGGCTTCCATATAGCGCTATCAACAAGCGCAGCCTCCGCCATAGCAAAACAACTCGCGAAAAATTTCACAGAAAACAATTTCAGAAAAATTTCACAAGTACAAACGAGCGACTAAAACGTCGCTAAAGTTCTAACAAAACGGAAAGCTCTCACCACACAGCGTAGGTACAGGTGTAAAGTTAGGCGACGACCAAGGGGAGATGCCAAAGCCAAAGACTATGGCGAAAAGCTGAAGACAGCAGGAGCGTACATCAGAAGCGTCCTTCCCAGTTGAACCGCTGAGAGAGAATGATGCAAATGGCGGCTGATGCGCACGCATACGGATGTTGGACCGGACATCGGTCTGATATTATGGGATGGATCACTCTTTTTTAGGGTGGTCTCCCTTTTTACCAAGGGGAACGCGTACAGCGTTACCAGCACTGAACTAGAGTTAATTGCTATATGTGAGTTGGGTAATAATATGTAATTTAATTCTTCTTTAGAACATATGGGTCAAACTCGACCCACATCATCCAGACTGTGTAGTCCAAAGTGTGATCCGCTGAAGGTTTAACTATTGTAGGAGCTTTCCTATTATGAAGATTGTAAATCTGTTGACCCGGCGGAAAACCGTGAGAGTTGTAGATAAGAAACAAACAACGTCTTTGGTTTAGCTCTGCAGATCTATTGTCTCATGCGTGCACTTACTATTTACTCGTTTTCATGTCTAGTTTTGCCTCGCGTTGTGTTCTGTCTCCTAGTGCGTGCACCTCTAATCTGTCTGTCGCCTAATTTATCCTCTCTCACCTAAAATTACCGGGTTAGTTTATCTTCCTAAAAAGGCCAAGATTGCGAGAAGAAATGACGACCTACGTGATGATGAAAACCATTCAGACGAATAATGGAGCCAATTTCATGGGATTACTTTTCTATAAAATAGTTTATTAGACTTATTCTTCTTGAAAGTATACAAATAGAATAACACAACAAGCATAATTTACGCAATATTATAAATGCACATACGAAGTCAGTTAAAAATCCCGGGTCGCCTTTATAAGGCAAACATCAAAGAGCGAGAGTGTTACAAAAAACAATGAAGCCACCTAATCTCCCATCCCTCGAATAAATCCTATTCTAAGGTGAGACTCCGCATATCGAGCTAGCGACATTTTTACCCACTACAGGATCTTTTGTCACCTGACTGACTAACTATGAAATTCCCTCAACCTATTTACTTTATTGGATCTCTAGATGGAAAAACGGTTCTTCCCTATTGGGATAAATTTAAGGATGGTCTAAGACATCAGAATTTGCTATTTTAACTTCGATAAGAACCGGACGGACGAATCCTCCTATTCTTCGCCAAAGTGTTTTGTCCCTAATGCCAAAATCAAGTTTCCCCCTAGAGAAAGGGAGAATGTACGTTCTGGCTCACCGATTCCGACAGACCCTAAATATTAACGCAAAATAGGCTTCTGGACTAAACTTTTACTAAAATGAAACATGCGACAAAATCAGAAAAATACTGCATAAATCCATACAAAAAAAAATACAGTAAAGTAAGGTTGTTTTGAACCAATGCCGGGTCTGTCGGAATCAGTAACCCAGAACGTACATTCTCCCTTTCTCTCATACAACGCTAAATTTAGTTTCCATTGAAATATTAATCCAATCTGCCCTTCGTAGCCAAGCCCAACACTACCGTATTGATCTGGGAAGGAAACCAGCCAGCGTGTGTTTTGATCCAGGCCAGGCCTGCTCTATATTCCTCCAATGGCAAGACAAGATTAAATCATGTGATAGCAACAGTTACGTCACGTCCGCCCACCACTTGGTGTTGATAGTAACATAGCCTAGTGATTTTGCCATTTCATTCCGGACTCGCCTGCCGTGCAGTTGTGTTTTCTGTGAGAGAAGTGTTTTTACTGTCACTATATTTGCTAAATATTTATGTCTCAAGATAGCATTTCTGAAGAATTAGAGAGAGAAATTCTTGAATCACAAGTTGCTCATCAAAATCTATTAGATTTTTCAACACAGTCATCAACTTTAATTTTACATTCACCAACTATGGATATACCGGAATCATTGAGTGAATGGAATTCTGAGCAGTTTTTAACTATTGAAGAGCACCTCAGTTACCTCAACAATTTTGTTGAAGTATTATCGCAAATGAAAAATGAAGGGCCATCTCAGAGTGGAAAACTACCTAAATTTCCTTCACGCCCAAAACGGAAACTTTCAGATTTGTATGGAGGAAAACCAAAGAAAACCAAAACAACAATGACGTTCAATGAACTCCACGAATATTTAAAGTCAAAAATTGTTGATGTAAGCATGAAAGTTAGGAAGGAAGTGTTCTTTTTTAATCCGGAAGATATCACATCATCAGCAAGTGCCATTGAAAAGTTAGTTGAGGGATATAGACACATACAAAGACAGGAGGCAACTTCAATGGGCTTCAATTTGCAATATGGAATGGTTCTAGAAATCGCATTTAAGTTTTATGAAGCAGAACAAGGCATTCATAATGAGACCTGGGATGGCTGGTTGGAAAGAAACGTTAAAATTTCTTCTACGTATGCACGGAGATTGAGGGAGATTGCCCGTTTACTATTTCCATACAGAGCCAAATTCAGCACAGTTGGGATGTCTTTTTATGAAGTCTTCAACATGAGAAAAGAACTCAAAACCATGTTTGAAAAGAATGAGGATATCAGGCTTTATTGGGCTGAGAAAGTGACGTCAATGGTTCCAAATATACATCAACAGCAATCACAAGAGTAGGAAAAAAGAGTTAGAGCTAACACTGCAATCAGGTCACGCAACTGGCAGTTGCGCCAAAATAGGTCAACACCCTGCTTCGCGATTGGGCTGAGAAAGTGACGTCAATGGTTCCAAATATACATCAACAGCAATCACAAGAGTAGGAAAAAAGAGTTAGAGCTAACACTGCAATCAGGTCACGCAACTGCCAGTTGCGCCAAAATAGGTCAACACCCTGCTTCGCTTCGCTTCGCTTCGCTTCGCTTCGCTTCGCTTCGCTTCAAAGGCTGCCTTCGGGCGGCCGCCGAGTGTTAACTTATTCAATTGACTTGTTTATTTTATTCAAGCTTTTGATAAGTGTACTTGGTGGCTGCTTTGAAACTCAACAAAGCCTTCTCCCCTTTCACAAACACTCCCCTTTCACAAGCAACGTTCTCTTCCCCGCTGCAGTCAAAACAAAGCTGTCATAGCGGGTTTTCCCGATTGACAAAAATTCTTATTACACACTCAGACTATTTGAAGCCGCGTTTGTTCTCCAGTGTCCAATTGCATAAGAATATTCTGGTGATGAATAAACGCGCTTTGTGTCATTAGCATCTAAAGATTTCTTGTTTACAATAGTTGTGTTGATCTGATGAAGCGCGGAACTGATCTTAGGGTTGTCATGGTGAAACACTCGCTTCTGAAACAGTGCTTCCTTGTAGTTATCATGCGATATGCTCGACTTTACAACCTGTTTGCTTACACCCTTTGCTTTTTTAACCACCCCTTTCTCACTTGCAACACTGTACATCTTTGCACGCAATCCAACATACTCCTTAATTATCTTCCCATTCATTTCATCTTTCATCTTTCCAATAACCTTCTTGTTAACATTTGAGTGCAATGGTGATTCTTTAGGGTAGTCGCAAGTGTCATAAAAAGAATCTTTTCCTTTTACTGCAGGACTTTCAGCTTCTAGATCTTTGTAAATGTCATCCGCTGGAATGTCAAGTAAGAATGAATCTGTGTCTGTGTAAAGTACTCTCGATTTGGGATATCTTGGTTTCAAATAATCATACAAAAACTCAAGCATCAACAGTTTTGACAACTCTAGCACAGTAAAGCCTATGAATACTGGTTTGTCAAGCTTGACTACAAGTTTTTTCATTAAGATACCATACAGCTGTTCATGAAAGTATTTAAAGTCTTGATACTGTGGTTTGGATGTCAGCTTGATGGCCTCATTTTCTCTTGTAACAAGTCTAACATCCTTTCTCTTGTGTGGGTTTTCCATTGTCTTACCAAAGCAACTGTTGTTCATCAGTTTAAAAAAGTCTTTCTCTGATGCATCAGCGGCTTTGGTTCTCAGTTCTGTGTTTTTCATGATGTAAGGTTTCATAAACTGTTCTTGATCAAATAAAATTATACGATGAACAGCCTTCAAAATTAATCCATGTCTAATGTAAAACTGTAACAGTCTGTAGTGACACACATACTTCTTTTTGTGAAACAGATTGGGCACCAGCTTTGGAGGTTCTCTTGGGTTTACTTTTAACCTCTCAGCCGCTAAAGGATAATCATTATGTAGATCATGAAGTGATAGTGGATAGTCTAAGTCAACTTCTAGTATCCATCCCTTTCGACTGTCTGGGCCTGCTTTTAATATTGTCAGCACAACACATTGTGAAAATGGTCCTGAATAGATCTTAAAGTTCCGAAGTGGAAGCGTCTGACACATTGCCCAACCATACAAATTGTTTGCATCTAGATACATGATGTAATTAGAAGGTTTCATAGGATCAAAGTCGTCCAAGTATTTGTTGTTGGCTTTGCAGTAATTGTGTGAAGCCATACTGATTCCTCCACGTAGTCCATTTTCAATCATCTGAAGTGTAGGTAGATCTGATAGCAAGTCAATCTTTACTCCTGTAAATCTAAGAAATGCATCCCAGCTCATGCCTGGTGCAGATATGTAATGTGAAGGATCTAGATTGTAGTGCTTCATACATGTTCTTCTGTAATTCTCAAATATATCTGCAAGTAAACAAACATCAGCCAACAAATATTGATCATGATAATCACCCATTGTATTACATCCTAATTTATTCCATGCAGTCTTAGCGTGTTCATAGTCTTCGTCACTTATACCTTTACCCTTCAGCCGTGAGAAGTAAGCATCCTTTGGTGGTAACTCATCTTCATCAAACCTCTCCCACGAATCCATGTATTCATATGGATAGACTCCCTTTCTAACTAAGTCACTGTCAAAGTACTTACATGTGATTGGAAAAGCAGTTAGTGATGAAGATAAAGACTCAAGTGTTCCCATCAGATGTTGAGCAGAATCGTAGAAGTGTAAACTATTCAGAGTAAAGGCCATGTACTTTTCTGAAGACTGCGCAATGCATCTTGCTTTGTATTCATCAGTTACTGCCTGCATGATCAGATGTGAATCATAACCGCGCAAGTTATGGAAGAAGATTGGAAGCTTCCAAGTCTTAGGATCAAACTTTAATTGTAGATTACATTTGCTGTGTGCTGCTCCTCGGAACTGCCCACTTACATGATCATGATCTCTTACTATTGGATTGTCTGTGTTTGGTGTTAGACTTTGTTCGCATATCCAACACTGTGTGGTAGAGTTAAACTGTTCTTGGTCTTCAGGTTTCATAACAATGTCTGAAAGATTCAGTTGTTTGGAGCAGTCATTTCGCACTTGGTTCATTTGCTGTAAGAAGTTCTTTGCTGCATTAGGTCCTCTGTACAATTGCGGTTTAGAATGTTTACCATCTGAACTAACAACAATAAATGCATATGAACAGACTTGATGATTACTTAGAGTTACTGTTTTAGGTAGGTCTTTTGGTAAAGGTCCTTCATATGGCACAATGATAGATTCAAAGTCAGCATAAACAACATAAGGACTTTTCTGTAGTTTGCATACATTCTTAAAATACACTTTGCTGTCTGGCGGTGGTGTTGTTAACTTCACGACCGCATCATCAACGCTCTTACAATGTTGCTTGTGTATAAGTGCTGCATGAATTGATGGAATACGCAAGAGACATCGCCTACAAAAGTCTTGTTTACTATTGTGATTGCTTGTGCTCGCCATCAGTCTACTCATTGTACGAATCAAAGTGTAATGATATTTTACACCATCAGTCATTAGTAACATGTCAACATGGTTAGTATCACAATCACCAATCGTTGGTGAGTTCTTTGATATTCTGACTGGTTTCAGTTCATCTTCCTCATCCCACGTGTAAACATTTACGGTGATGGGTTTGTTTTGCTGTTCAAATTTGTCAATGCTTGTAATGCTGACAGGAAATTCAATACCAGTAAAGTTTAGTTTATTTCTGTATGCATGATAGTTAGACACTCTTTCTGCATTTTTCTTTACACTGTACAGTCTTGCCAGAACACACCACATAAAACATTTGTCATCATCATTCTTTATGTTCAGCACAGCACGTTTTTTGACAAGAGCAGGAGGTAAAGGTATGTAACTTCTACCTCTGATGGGGGCAAATTTACTTAGCTTCAATTCTATTTTTATAATTTCACCTTCTGACCATCCGGATCCTTTCATCTTTGCATCCTCTGCAGCTTGCTCAAACCGTTTCATCATTTCATCTGCCCAGTTTCCATTCAATTCTGCCATAGAATTAAGTGCTAGTTGTCTGGTTGAAACATGAACTTCTAGCACCTCATCACTGACTGTTTTGTATTTTATTAAACTGACTATCTGCGCTTTTACTGGAGGTTCAATCAACAAATTGTTTGGAATTTGTTCAATGGCGTCTTGCACACTGGACTGCACATTTTGAGGATCCGTTACTTGTAATTCAACGGTGTCAAATACTGTCGATAAAGATTCTAATACAGAGTCTTCCATCGCTGTGAGTTTGATTTTATAACTCAAAATAAAAATATAAATTAAAAAAATGAAGTTGCTTAGAATTCTTTCTCAGAGCTTCCATTTTTGTTAACACTATAAAATCTGAAATAAAAAATTATTTAACATTTGTACCACGTGGAACTAATTGTAATTCCTCTTTTACAAAGGCTCTTTGCGGTGCTGGTTCTCTCAAGTAATATATAGGTGGATTTGTCTCTACTACTCTCTTGATTTCATGAATGTCAATACTCCAGATTGGATCCGTTGCACGCTTCCTGCTGTCACCCTCAGCTTCACCGGGTGCATATAAATATCTGACTTTCTGATTGAAAGGTAGTAATGCCACTGGTGTTGTTGACTTTGGAGCAACAGGTATTGTTTTCTGTTTGATTGCATCAACTGGTCTTAACCCTGTAGCTTTAAATACCTCCAGATTCATTGCTCTAAGTACTGATGGTAATCTTTTGACCCATTCAGTGTTACGCAATTTACTTTCTGTGTCCAAAAATTCCTGATGGTACTGATATGAAAACAGTTTTTCTGCCAACTGTTTGTTAAAGCTCTCAACAATAGCCTGTGACCTGTGGTTTCCTGGAATACCTCTCTTCACTGTAACATGATGTTTTAACAGAAGCTGGTTGACAGCTCCTTTAAACTCCTTACCATCATCGCACTGAATCATTCTGGGATACTTTAGTGGTCCACGTCTGTAAATTTCTTGCAGGGCAACAGCTGTAGCTATAGCACTTTTCTCTGTCAACGGTTCAGCATCTTTGTATCTTGTTGCAACATCAACTACAGTCAGTGCATACTTATATTTCTTCCTTCTGACTGTGTCATGCGGTAAATACAGCAGGTCTATTTGATGAGTGTCATTCGGTTTAATGTTAACAAAGTGTGGTCGTGTAATTTTTCTTGGTGCAGGTAAATAGATCTGCCAAACTGCCTGCTTTGACAACCATTTCTTTGCTATATCTTGAGAAACACCTGCTGCGTCACTGAGCTTGTCAATAGCAGTTCTTCCTTTCCAGTATCCTTTTGGGGAATAATATATTTTAGATAACAAAGCATCACTCATGGTTTTTTAAATGACAGAATATTAAGATTTGACAGCACGCGCAATAAAGTAAACAACAGCCATACCAATAACAATGAAAACAATCTCGCCCACCTTCTGCTCTTCTGAAGGCTGATAAAAGTCACCCAGTTTTGGAGGAGCACTTGTCTTCATTTTCTTTCCAGTTACAAGATAGTATTCTTGAATGGCTGCATCAACATTGGCAAAGGTTTTGTTTGCATGTCCTTGCTGCCTGAGTTTATCATTCATAAAGTCTAACTGCGCAATTCGTTTCTTCTCGTATTCATCCTGTGCTTTCGCCAGTTGTTCCATGGCTTTGTTGTGCCTTTCCCTCTCTTCACCATTTTGCAGTTTAGAAAACAAATAGTTGCTGCCAGAAAATGCAAGCGCATTTACAATCGCACCTCCCACCATCATAACCAAGCTAGCCATTTTATTGTCTTACATGTTTATATTTTCTGGAATAATTCCTTGCTTCACCAGGAAGTCTTTTGTTGCAAAGGAAGCTGTCACAACACCAATTAGTTTAGCACCGTCTTCGAAGTCTAACTTTCCCAAGTCGGCTGGTTTCATTCTGAGGAGACTTTTACCCAGCATTGTGTAACCTACACTCAAGCCTCCAATCACTGCAGCGTGATAAACTAGATTAACTATTGTCTTTTCAGAACTCATTTTTATGTTATCAAAATTAAAATATTAAAATTATTCCATATGAAATGAATCCACTGCAGGTACTACTGTGGGCTTTTTTATTGTTTGTACTGCTTTGTTTGTTGGTTTTGGTGTTTCTGATTTTGGTGTTTCTGATTTTGGTGTTTCTGACACTTTATATTTGCCTTGCCAAAGTTTGTAAAGCAAGTATCCACCTCCTCCAACAACAGCTGCTACAGCTACTTTTCTGTATGATAGAAATGAAGATTTTAATTCTTGATCAGTTTGTGTGACCTTAGTCACTTCAGGAATGTCTGGTGTCTGCTCAACTTCAGACATAATGTTCTGCTTTGCCTTTTGATTTAACTTTTTTTGTCTGTTCCATTCGGCTAGTTTTTTTCCTGCTTCTACTCTACCAGGTTTCTTTGTCACTGTGTTCACTTCTGGTATTTTCGTCTGCTCCACTGTCTGCTTCAACTGATCCGTCATCTTTTTTATTCTGAAAATTAATGTGTTTGAAAGTAATTAATCCAGCAACAAATGGTACTAATAAAGCACCAAATCGATAATACAGGCCACAGGCAAGAGATTCGAGGGACTTGGAAACAACAGGGTCATGAGTTAGATCATGTGTTAAGTCTTCCTCCGAGTCGAGAGGTGTAAAATGTCCAAAAATCTTTGTGTACAAACCTATAACAGTCTGTCCAATACTTCTAACCATCTTAGAACCAAGCACTGATTCATACCGTCCATGATACTTTTCTATATCTTCTGAGGAAAGATGTTGTACTTCTTCCACAGTTAACTGCTGCCCAAGGTAGTGTTTTGTTTTTCCACAAACAGCAAGTGAATACAATCTTTCTTTTTTATCAGGTATAGTCCTACTGTCACAGATTTCAATATCTGTAGCAGTCTGCATCAGCAATTCATCACAGTTCATTTTATTTTGATGCAGAATAAAATTAAAATCTAGTAATTAAACTTGAGTAAGAACTTGGGTAGGAACTTAACAAGAACTTAGGTAGGAACTTGAGTAAGAACTTAGGTAGGAACTTAACAAGAACTTAGGTAGGAACTTGACAAGAACTTAGTAAGAACTTGACAAGAACTTGACAAGAACTTGAGTAAGAACTTGACAAGAACTTGAGTAAGAACTTGACAAGAACTTAGCAAGGATTTCTACAAACATACATACTGAACTGGTTGATCAGTTTTTAAAACCAGTTTCGAGTGCTTAGAAGATTTCAGATTATTCTTTATTCTTTCTCTCTCCTGTTTGTTTTCAATGACATCATTTTCTCGAAGACACTCTTCAAAACTGTCACGGTCCTTTGAATAGAACAATGTTATTGTTTTGAGTTGCTCTCTAAAGTCTTTCAGAACTGCATTGTATTTTTGTGTTAATATCCAAACTGATATTAATGCATGTCGTCCACTGAATGCAAGCTTTGCTAGTGCACTTTTCTTTCTAACAATGTCACGTTCTGCTGCACAGTCATCAATAATAAACAGTGTTGGCGTGTTCTGAAAAAGATCGAAATAATGCTCCAAGCAAACATTTAGACGATCAGAAGGATTTACAATAAATATATTTTGATCAGACCATATGAATTTTCTCTCCTTGTATGTTCTGTTATGCTTTATGGTTGGACAGAATATGACTATGTGTTCAAAGTGATTTATGTAAACAGTCTGTAATAAATCCAAAACATATCTTGTTTTGCCGCAACCTGTTGCCCCACAAATCAAAGAACAGTGTGGATCTTTTGGAAGAAAATCTAGATACTTCATTTTAACACGTTCAATAAACAATATCCTGTAATCTGCTTTCAGAGATGTTTAACTGCGCATCTGACACAACAAACACGTAGATCTTAACTGATTTACTACTACTCCCTACTTCCTTTTCAATTTGTATTGTGATTCCTTCTGATCCGTTTTCAATTCGCCTTCCACTTCCATGCAGTTTGTTGTCGTCAGTTGTTCTGAGATCCAGCCATAACGCATATTTATTTGTCAAGAAATCTTCTACGCCAACACCGTGTAAATGTAGATCTTTAGCCACAAGATCAGATGTTGGGTCTTTCAATCTTCCTCCAGTAAAGTACTTTCTTGCTTCATCATAGTGTTGGTATGGCAGCATGCCAGATGCAAATATTTGGTTTGGCTGCCCTTCAATTGTGCAATATACTCTATTGATTAGTGGATTGTAAAACTTTTCTATTTGCCTTTCATATGAATCTTTTGGTTCCTCAAACAACATAAGTATTCCCTTCATTGACCTAGCTGGTGTATTCAAGTTAATGTTCCAGATTGGATCAGCCTGGCTTTTTGAAAGTGTACTGTGATTCAACACTCTTTCATAATAGATAGGCAGCTTAGAACTGTACTGATTTTCTATAAGTCTAGCCAGTTCAGGATGGTTTACAACATCAAACTCTAAAGAAATTCCAGACACCTTATACTTTGCTTCCGGGTCTTGTGAAAGCATAACACGATCATAACTATTGAAAGTCAGGTCGTATGACAGCCTGTCACGCAATGCTCCTTGATAGAAGGGAGGATGTGAATTTATGAGTTCAAAGTCAAGTGGAATACAAAATTTGTTTCCAAAAGCAACATTGACAGCGTTATCTTTTTTGTTGTCAGCTTTATCTCCGGCTCCTATTCTAACTTTTATCCCATTGTCTGACTGAATCCCTTGAAACACTCTGTTTTTCTTTTCATTGTCAGTTAACCAATTATCTGCATAAACTAAAAATACATCTGCATTATTCAATGACATCACTTCCCGCCCTTCCAGTTTGACAGTAATCTTCCTCACAATTGCTCTTCCTACATTATAAGCCAAAGTCCTATTTTCATCTGAGCCAGATTCTAATTCTAATTTGAATGATAGTCTTACAGTGCCTGGTACAATAACATCGTTCTTACCTAGATTAGGAAACCTAACAGTAAGTATTTCATTCTGATCAATAGTAGAAGGATTATTTGTAACTATAACTGTTTGCCTTATTCCTTTTACCCCGAGAGGTTCTTTCAGCCTTCTGTAAGGATCAAGAACAGAACCGAACGATTGTGCCATCTTTTTTTATTTTCAAAATAAAAAATAAGTTACAAATGGCAGAAGGTGGATTTGAAGATTTATTTGAGCCAGCGGACGACATGAGCGAAGCAATCCCTTTGGTTCCCTACCATCATTCACTGCATTATGAGGTGGCACGACATGAACTTCTGGAAGGTAAAGTTAGAGATTTCTACAAAAGTTTAGGAGAAGAACCTGATGTTTTAGATCCAAACCAGTTCAAAATGGAAGCAAATCATTTATATACAACTAGCGATAAAGGAGAAAAAGTCCAACTTACATATAAATCTAATCCTGCTAAGTTTCTATCAAAAGTTTCACTAAAACAAAAACTTACTGCTAATCGACTTAGGCAATTAGATATTGTGCCTAGCACACGGTCATCACCTTCCCATGTTGTTTCCTTACTTCAACAAGCAGAACTAGGACTACCAACTGCTACTCAAATAGAATCTGTTCCATTGCAAGATCTTAATAAACTTGCAGATGAGGCTGATCAACTTATACAAGAGATAGAGACTTCTTTTTCTGAGGAAACTTCATTGAAGACTCCACATGAACTATTACCTATGAGAGAAATAGAAGCCCTTAATCAATCACTACAAACCATCAGAGGTGAAATAGCAAATAATCTGTCAAAACTAGGTCAGCTGGATGAAGATATAAACAAAGAGAAACAAAAACTTGCTGATGCTGATGATTTGAACCTAGAACAAGAAGTAAAAAACAGAATTTCTAAGCGTTTAAAAGATTTGCAGGAGGAGAAAGCCATAAGGTTAGAAGTTCTAAGTAACAATAGAGAACAACTGAGAACACAGGTCAGCAGAATAAAAAATACAATTCAAAGAATCCTTTACGAAGACACAACTCTTGCTGAAAGAATTAGAACGCTTTTCAGAGAGCAGGGAATCACAATAGCTAGTATACTAACTGCGTTAGGATTTGCAATAAGCACATTAGTGTTAACACTCACAGGTGGCACTGTCACACCTCCACCTCCACCTTCACCTTCATCTCCATCTGATCCGGGATGGGTAAAGAAACAACTCAAACACATTGCAGAACTATTAAAGAAAATAGCAGCAAAAGCTTTGGATGCACTTCCAGGAATCATTGGTTCAATTGTTAGCTGGCTGTTATCTTTTGCAGGTAAAGTTGTTGGTTTCATGGCTGAACATCTCTGGACTCTAATAGTTTTAATTGCAGGTGTTCTGCTAACGAGAATAAAGCAAAAGTAAGCCTACACCCACTCCACCAATTACTAGAGCAGTCTTCTGCGATTCATGATCATCACTAATACTAACAGCTTGATCATCACTAGTGACAGAATGATCTTCACCTGCAGCGTGATCTTCACTTGTCACGCTTTGTTTCTGTTCATTGTGATATGGCTGTAACATCGTTCTGATTTCTGAATTCAGTTCTTCACCCTTTCCAAGCGGCTGGGTGTCACTAGCAATAATGATTTCATTGTTATAATTTGTTATTGTTCCAATCTGCAGCTGGAGATCAGAAGGTAACATGTAAAGGCAGTTACCAACAGCAAAGTCAACTTTTGATCTTGCATAACGGAGAGAGTCTTGATACCTTTTGATGCTGGAAGGCAGATCAACTGCAGAGTTTATGACATCTTCTAAATTTGATAACAACTGTTTCTGTGCACCAAACCCTGTGCTTGTTCTCATTATGTTTGATCGTGTCTGTGCCTGCGAGCCTAGCAAGCACCACGCATATGTTCGGATAGATTCATTGATCCTTTCAACACCTGATCCAGTGAAACCTTTGCCGGTGTCTAATATAAAAGTAGTCCATGCATTGTGGTGCTCTTGTTCTATTGATCCTAACTGTACCTGCACATTTGAAGAAAAAGATGTATGACCTGGCCAGTAATCAAAATTATACCTCCTGTGGACACCCCATAAATATAGTGTTCCCATGCCATGGTTTTTGTCTTGCTTTTGCCTAAAGTCGGTCTTAAAATCTATATTGAATTCATTGCAGAGACGCTCATACACTTTCATGTTTATCCTATTGTTGAATGGGTTCCAGCTCTTTTCATGCGGCATTGGTGCCTGAAGTTCAGACAAGATTCTCCTGCACTGATAGTAAACGTGAAATGTGTACACACACTTTGTCAGTAAGTTTGAATTATTCATGTGGTCTGCATAGGACACTCCACATCCTGTGGTTGCACAGAATATTGCAAAGTTTAACTGATTCTGATAGAACTGAATTGGGTGAGAGTTCCACATCTTTGGAACACTATCATTTTTGATTGGGGGATTTAGGTAAGAATGGAATGGGTCAGGCACTTTAACGCGAATGGATTCTGTTTCTGTTACAGCAAAGTCCAACTCATGGAAAGAAATAGTCTTTGGATTGTAATATGGTCCAGTTTTGTATTTAACGTCTTTGTTGAATTTATACTGAATCATTTTTGTTGTTGAATAAAAAATGTTTATCACACTAACAAATGTGAAGACTAGTGTGCCAGTTAAACTTGCAAACCCTATCAACAATCAAAATGGAGGAATGAAAGTTGCACTGCATGAAATTATGTACAAGGTTACTTGGTATAATATCAGTAAAAAAAAGGCTAACAACTGGGTTAGAATTAATGGTAAAACACATTCTGTAGAAGATGGTTACTATGACTTCTGCACTTTAGAGAAAGAATTGTTTGCTCCAGTAGGTATTACAGCGAGTTTAAATCATGCAAGTCTCATTGCTACTCTTACTATGCCCAAAACTAGAGAAGTAAACGTTGAGTTTCCAACCAAACTCCTTGATATGCTTGGAATTACAAATTTATACAAGGGAACACGTCCCATTGACATGGATGTTAACAGTGTACTGTTTGTTCACATGAGAGAGCTTAACACATCCTATAATCTGTTTAATGATCAGCGTTCTGATCTGCTTAGAATTCTTCCACCGAGTGATGCCTCTTTTTGTAAAATGCACGTGCCAACATTTAAGACACTTCAGTTCAAGGACTTGGAGGAAGGGTGTCATGAATTCCTACACATTGATCTGAAAAATCAAAGTGGACAACCAGTTGATTGTTTGTTTAACATTACATTGGAAATAGTTCCATAAAATATTGAGTATTAAAATGTCGAGTGGACCTACAATAGCTTATCCTGTTGCATGTTCAACTATAGAGTTGAAAGATTTAGCAGACGCTATCGACTTTGAGAGCAATGCTGAAGTTGGTGCAGTGTATGCATTCGAGTTTACAGACACTGGTCATTACAAGAGAAAGGAAATCGACGATGAAAAGAAACCAAGATTCCTCAAACTAGGTCAAATCCGTGATGTTAATGTACCTGATCCAATTGTCGATGACACATTCTACATGTGGAAACATCAGAATAAAAAATGGGTACTTAGTCCTGTTATGAAAAAGATTGACTGGGAAATGAAGTTTGAATTTGTGAGTCCATACACTCTTGTTGGAAAAGACGACACATTCCGTAAGTCAATCAATGCTAAACCACTAATTGTTAGCCTTGTTCCTGCGTTTAACAGCAGGGGAGAAGTTGCAGTTAAACCTTTCCATAAGAACAACTATCTCATTCACAGAAAACAAAGTGTTGAAAAGGACGCTGACACCATTGTCGATTTTATACCCAAGCTTCCAATAGGGCAGAATGCAACTATGATATTTGATATAGTTGTCAGGAAAAGGGAAGAAACCACAAACACTGTTCTAATGAGAGGAATAAATCTCAACTGGAGACCATTAAATGTTGAAGAAGTCAGAGTATTTATTGCTGTTCAAAAGGATTCTAACACAATAAAAAAACAGACGTCAAACCAAAATGTTGTTGTTAACGCAGATATAAATAATTTAACAGAAATAAGAAGTATTAATCTTACTTATCTTGATTTGATTGCTTTCTACTATACAGATAAGGTGTTAAGCAATGAACAGCTTCAAAGCTTAGCAGAAACACTGGCCAGTGAGAATTAAGATAAATATTTTATATTTTGCATTAAAAAGATGACTAGCAGTGTGAAGCTTTATCCTAATATTGATGAAAGTGCAGCAGAAAGTCAACAATTCAGACTGGCACACATTAGTAATATACAAAAACAACTAGAAGATGAATTAGAAAAATATTCTCGCGCTAGACGTAAGTACTCAACAACTTACAACAGCCTTTCTAATGCCAGCACTGGTTCTACTATCCTTGCATCAGCTGCAGGTGTAACGGGAACAATTCTGTTAGCTACCGGAGTAGGGACTCCAGTTTCTCTAATCCTAGGTGGTGTGGCAGCAGCAGTTGGTGGTTTATCATTTATAGCATCAGCTATAATGAAAAAAATTGTGAAAAAGCTTGAAAAACACGAATCCATTTCCACTCTTGCATCATCAAAATTGTCTAGCCTAAAACTGTCTATCAGTAAAGCACTTGAAGATTCAAAAGTTTCTGACGAAGAATTCAAACAGATACAAACAGACTTTGATGACTACAAAAGTAAGAAAGCAAGTATTCAAACAAAAACACGAGCTGAATATAACAAGCCACTCGATATAGAAGATCTGAAAAAGCAGTTTTTAAAAAAGGGGATTCAAATAGGACGGGAAGAAAAAGTAAAAATAGAATCACTTGTAAAGAGTTAACTATTCGTTTAGACAGTCACATTGCATGTATCAGATATAATTCTAACAGTGAAAGAACATATGAAGTAAAGTTTGTAAATGAGAGAGCGTATTGAGCTTAAGAATGTTGTATCAGAGAAAGGGAGAATGTACGTTCTGGGTTACTGATTCCGACAGACCCGGCATTGGTTCAAAACAACCTTACTTTACTGTATTTTTTTTGTATGGATTTATGCAGTATTTTTCTGATTTTGTCGCATGTTTCATTTTAGTAAAAGTTTAGTCCAGAAGCCTATTTTGCGTTAATATTTAGGGTCTGTCGGAATCGGTGAGCCAGAACGTACATTCTCCCTTTCTCTCCCCTTTTAGAAGTACCATATGCAAAACAGACGGGACACCAAAAGGAGCTTATCTGAGTGTGCGCAGGTCACCTAGGTTTAATTTCCCCACCTAGCTAGCTTTTTTAGGACCGTTCAGTCACCTGAGGCTGACGTTCTAACAGTCCGGTTGTTTATTTCTGACTATCTACGAATTCTCGCCTATGTATCTTTTGAACCTTTACTGGTATTTGAGGTAAACAAGCCAGTCGCATGCAGGGCTATCCTTTGTAACTGAATTACTCCTACGCTGTCCTGACTTTATGACAAAGTGGTACGATTCTCTAAGTTCATTTACTCTACGTTTTTCCCTGTGCTATCCTGTTGAAAGAAGTCTCCTCTTCTTGTCCCTAATCTAAATCTTGATCTAGTCTACCTTGCCTCTTCTCTCTCCCTATTCTAATCCCTAACCTAGCGCCCTCAGTCTATGTCCTTATTCTAACCCATTCTATTCTGTCCTAGAGCCTGTCCTGATGCGTGTAGGAACTTCATTTTACACTGTCCAATCTGCACAGCAACGTAAACAAACACACCGAACCAAAGGCATATTGGCTGACCGAAAAAGAACATTAACCACACTACTCAGTTTCAAAACTTAACGCGGACAATATAGTCCGTCCTTTTTCCTTTATCTTTACACTTGCTGGTCACAACAAGCGCTCTTTTAATAACTGTTGGCCATATTAAGCAACCTACAACACTATCTTCATCAAAGAAACCTTGTCTCTCCTCCCTTTTACGGATGCTGTCTCTCCAAGTAAGATCACTGAACAACTAGCGGTTAACGTTATTGCCACAACGACGAGTCGCTATGACTTTCGCGTTGCCTGACTAAATAGACCTGTTCGGTATCTGAGCAGCTCTCGCGAGATATACGCGAGACACGCTCTTTGTTATGCTTTGAACGTCGCGAGAACTTCGAACCTCGGCTTCTGCAGCTCGCGCGCGATCACTGTACCACATGCTTTGCTATGCTCTGAAGTTTGCGAGAGCTTACGAGAGCTTAGAATACCGATAGGGTCTATTGACAACTACCTTTCAATGGCTTCAAAACATATTTTAAACACTTTCATCCACATTTCTACCATTTATCATATTAACAAACACATTTTCCCAATGTTTATGAATCTTTACTGCTAGACCGCATCGGTACCGTCCAAAACGGCCGACCAAAACAGAAACCGAAAGTTCGATTACCTCCCTTAATTGCGTCGTCTAGCTTTGGTTTCGATACTAAATACACTTCTTTTAAAATCTGGGGCCAGCGATAGCATGACAGAGGGAACTCTGTATGCCATGACTGTCCCGAACCTTCAATATTTACTTCATCTAATGCTAACTTTTTCAAATATGGCTCTCCAGCCACACTATTATTCACACTCCCTGGTTAACATCTGTTAGGATATCAAGTATGTACAGTCTGGTGGGTCATCAATTTAATTCAGTCTGTTGGATTATCAATTTAATTCAGTCTGTTGGATTAGGTCTGGTAGGTTGTCAGAAAAATCCTTTCAGTTGGGTTATAAGGGTAAATTCTGAGTAGTCTGTTGCGTTATGAAGTTAATTCAGCCTGTTAGGTCATCAGTCTGTTGAGTTATCAATGCATAAGGCAAATCCAGTCTGTTGGGTTATCAGGTTAAAATTCAAATGAAGAAAATCAGAACAGAGGATGGCAATCAGTACAGTGGTCGCCGCTTAATAAAACCGTGGTTAATAGAGCCAGCCGCTTGTGACAAATGGATTTGTACATAATTCAGTATTAGATGGTTTAAACAAATGTGTACAGATTGGCTTGCCATACTTGTAGTTATCACGGCTTGACCGCGTGATCCCAGCGGCACCTGTTGAGATGAGGTGACCTATTTTTGTTAGGCGTATCTCCATTGGCTGCTGTGACCAATGAGTCATGTCATCTTCAGAAATTTTCTGACGACTCTGCCGTGGTTGGTTGTATTCTTGATGGTGATGAGAGCTTGTATAGAGAACGTATTGATGATTTTGTGTCTTGGTGTGATTCCAACTTTTTAGTATTAAACGCAAGCAAGACGAAGGAAATAATTTTTGATTTTCGCAAAAAGAAAGACTGTCCATCCTGTAGTCATCAAAGGTGATGCGATTGAGATAGTCAGCGAGTACAAGTATTTAGGTGTAGTTCTAGATAACAAGCTTAGCTGGTTTAATCATGTTGATGCTGTTTTTAAGAAGACGCAGTCAAGATTGTTTTTCCTGCCCAAGCTGAGATCATTTCATGTGTGTAACAAGATGCTGTACATGTTTTATCAGAGTATGGTGTGCAGTGTGATGGTGTTTGCATCAGTGTGTTGGGGAGGGAATGCCACTGCATGGGACACTGGCAGGCTGAACAGGCTGATAAAGAAAGCGAGTTCTACTGTAGGCCAGAGCCTTGACACCCTTGAAGTCCTTGTTGAAAGAAGGCTTGCCAGTAAGTCCAGAGCTATTCTGCTCGACCTAGGGCATCCCCTCCACGACGCACTGATGGATCTCCGCATCACACGGAACGCTCGGTTTCTTATGCCTAGGTGTCGAACGGAGCGTTTTCGGTGTTCTTTTCTTCCTGCAGCTGTGAGATATTTTAACAGCAACCGAGCCATTGTCCTGGCCACAGACTATCAGTGATGCCTTTTAAATGTACCTCTTAATGATAGATTTAATTTGGTTTGATGACTGTTTGACCTTTGATCATAACTAGTGCTGTGATAATGAGCTTTAGCACTGTTGTGATGGTGTTGACACAATACTTTGCCCAATTGAGTCTAACTACCTGATGGCTAATCTACTGTGATACCTGTGATAACTGATGATGATTACTGGGATTGGTTTTATGTGTTTGGTAATGGTCTCTTCTTTTGGTAGTGCAATAGAGTTAATTATGGATTGTTGTTATCATCATTTACATAAAAACTTATCTGTTAATCCAAACAATGATATAATTACTGTGATGTTCTTAACTACACTTTAACATGGAATGTATGAATGTATGTATGTATGTATGTATGTATGTATGTATGTATGTATGTATGTATGTATGTATGTATGTATGTAGGTATGTATGTATGTATGTATGTATGTATGTATGTATGTATGTAGGTATGTATGCATGTGTGTCGGTGTGTCATGTGTGCAATTAAAAAGGGTATTGTAGTTGTACATATATTACTTTAGATATTTTTTTTGTTATCATGGGTTTTATGAATTTTCTTCTCTTATTCTTTTATAATTATTAATTAATGACCTATATGTGCTGATGACCAATTTAATTTCCTTTGTTGGATCAATAAAATGTTATGAGTTATGAGAAAGAGAGGTTAGCATTGTTGGATGTGAAGGGTAGAGCGTGCCCGACAGTTGCAGAGAACAGACGTGTTTCTGACTGATGTCTCCACGTTGGGCTGTAACGCTGCTCACCGAACACTGAGGTCGAACACCGTACGACTCGTGTTGCGGAAGAATCATGAGTGGTTCTATGCTGTAAAGATACAGGTATTTATTGAATTGTATTTTGCTCAGTAATATTGACTGGTGAAATGACTGTGAGAGTCATGTTGTAAATTGGGTTGGAGAAGCGTGAGCTGTGTCAGCCATTTTGAAAAGGAAGGTTGTATGTTCTTTTGGTAATGAAGTTACTTGTAAATGAGCTGGTGTAAATAATATAACAGCATAAGTTGGTGAACGGATAGTTGAACAGTATTGAGAAAGAATAGCAGTATTATTTCGTAGAAAAGTTTATCTAAGAATTGAGACTTATGGTAGCCTAAACTTTTTACGCAGCACCCCGGTCGGAGTGACGAATGGCACCACTCGGCAGCGGGAGAGAGAGAGACGGGCATTCCCTCGTTAGCGCTACGAATCGTTGATTGTGGGCGCAGGGTTGTATCAGCGCTGGAGTACTGGAAACTGGTGGAGCCTCACCCCATAGTCACCACGAGCGGTATTTCGTCGTGGGTGATATGGATCCAGGGTATGTACCCGCTTAAGATTGTGGAGTCACTGTATGTGTGAACTGCCACCGAAGAAACATAATCGTCAGAAAGATTGTGTGAGACGAAGACGTCGTCAACTAAGAATTACGTGACATGTGAAATGTGCGTAAAGTGAAACTGTGTTAAACAGGAAATCAAAACGTTAGAGGAATTGTGTGAAACGAGAACTTCATCAATCGTGCGACGGTTGGTCTCCGACGTGTTTCAAGATATTATTCTTCTTATATGTGAATGCAAGTGATTTGTAGAATGCATGAGAAATAACATATTTGTATTATTGTGTTGATGTTACAATACAGGTACGAGGGCAAAGGGCATTAACTGTGTTTAGTCTTTGTGCCTTGTTTGAGTGTTGTGTGTGAGTAACAGTTAGTTAGTAAACAGAGCAGAGCACGCATATTTTCTGATATAGCATAAATACACACAAACACTTACCCGAAAATTCATCAGTAACACCGCTTATAAAAGCCGATTTCAGACGGTCCGGATTTATCACTCTATCTTATGTATTAGAAAAAGCCGGTTAATAAAACCAACCCGCCGCTTATTAAAGCCAGTTTTCTCAGAGAAATCACGTAGTTTGTGACTAAAACTCACATTAGCTTGTTCTTGTAATCGCTCAAGTCATAGGCCTATTTATTTTCACACCATCGTCACTGATTTGCGTGAACGTGCGAATGTGGAAGCCGGGCTATCGGACTTGACAGGTGATGATGAAGATGACGAGGAGGATGAAGAGATGCCACCCCCACCGCCTTCAAACACAGAGATGAGGCAAATAATGACCCGCCTTCGATCTGGTCTGGAAAGTCGTGGTTACTGCATGGAATTTGAACCATTCGCAGACTCAGTGAGAGAACTGATGTGGAAGACGACCAACAAACAAACACTCATAAAATCGTTCTTCTCTGCCGTGTAATGATTCGTGACGGTGACAGTGAAATTATTGATGTACGGAAGTGATCAAAGTAAACGTACATGTATGTACATAATTAATACAAAAGTTCAACATCCTTCGTGAAGTTTTGTTTAGATTCAAACAAGTGTAAATGACGAAAGAAAGTGACTGAGTGAGGTAAACAAAAGAGAAGAATTTTTTTCTCGAAAATGACGTATTCCTGGACCACCGATTAATAAATCCGCCGCATATTAAAGCCATTTTTCGTCGGTCCCGATGTGGCTTTATTAAGCGGCGACCACTGTACCAATAAATGTTCAAGTTGAACATCAAACACTGTCCGTCCTCTTCTTTTCTTCAATCTCTTTCTCTCTCTGTCATCCCTTCTGTTTTATGTATTTTATGTGCTGAAGAAGAGTGCATGTCTCTCTCTGTCATCCCTTCTGTTTTATGTATTTTATGTGCTGAGGAAGAGAACATGTCTCCCTCTGTCATCCCTTCTGTTGTATGTATTTTATGTGCTGAAGAAGAGTACATGTCTCTCTCTGTCATCCCTTCTGTTTTATGTATTTTATGTGCTGAAGAAGAGTACATGTCTCCCTCTGTCATCCCTTCAGTTTTATGTATTTTATGTGCTGAAGAAGAGTGCATGTCTCTCTCTGTCATCCCTTCTGTTTTATGTATTTTATGTGCTGAAGAAGAGTACATGTCTCCCTCTGTCATCCCTTCAGTTTTATGTATTTTATGTGCTGAAGAAGAGTACATGTCTCCCTCTGTCATCCCTTCAGTTTTATGTATTTTATGTGCTGAAGAAGAGTACATGTCTATCTCTGTCATCCCTTCTGTTGTATGTATTTTATGTGCTGAAGAAGAGTACATGTCTCTCTGTCATCCCTTCTGTTTTATGTATTTTATGTGCTGAAGAAGAGTACATGTCTCCCTCTGTCATCCCTTCTGTTTTATGTATTTTATGTGCTGAAGAAGAGTACATGTCTCTCTCTGTCATCCCTTCTGTTTTATGTATTTTATGTGCTGAGGAAGAGAACATCTCTGTCATCCCTTCTGTTTTATGCATTTTATGTGCTGAGGAAGAGAACATGTCTACCTATGTCATCCCTTCAGTTTTATAATTGTATGTGCTGAAGAAGAGTACATGTATCTCTCTGTCATCCCTTCTGTTTTATGTATTTTATGTGCTGAAAAAGAGTACATGTCTACCTATGTCATCCCTTTAGTTTTATGTATTTTATGTGCTGAAGAAGAGAACATGTCTCTCTCTGTCATGCCTTCTGTTCTATGTATTTTATGTGCTGAAGAAGAGAACATGTCTCTCTCTGTCATCCCTTCAGTTTTATGTATTTTATGTGCTGAAGAAGAGTACATGTCTACCTATGTCATCCCTTCTGTTTTATGTATTTTATGTGCTGAAGAAGAGAACATTTCTATCTCTGTCATCCCTTCTGTTTTATGTATTTTATGTGCTGAAGAAGAGTACATGTCTACCTATGTCATCCCTTCAGTTTTATATTTTATTAGCTGAAGAAGAGTACATGTCTACCTCTGTCATCCCTTCTGTTTTATGTATTTTATGTTCTGAGGAAGAGAACATCTCTGTCATCCCTTCTGTTTTATGTATTTTAATTTTTATGTGCTGAAGAAGAGAACATGTCTACCTATGTCAACCTTTCTGTTTTATGTATTTTATGTGCTGAAGAAGAGTACATGTCTACCTATGTCATCCCTTCAGATTTATGTATTTTATGTGCTGAAGAAGAGAACATGTCAAAACCGGCCCACTGTGAAGTTGTTCGTGTTGCTGTTTATTCTGGTGAACATTTTTTTCCTTGTTATCTTGTCCCAGAAATTGATAATTTTTCTTTTTATGGGGCAAGCACGACCTCACTATGACCTCAGCATTTGATTTTAACCAGACCTGTATCATGATGGGAGGTGGTCATCCAACCCTAGAAGCCAGTAAAGTTACAAAGCTCTTAGTTTAAACATCTGAGAAAACCTAAAAGTAAATTTTAATGACATGAACGTGACACACTGTGACCTTGAAATTTGATGCCAGACTTGCAGTTTAGAAACCTTCAAACCCAAAACATTTCAAAGCTCTAGCTGCAAAAACATTTGAGATATATGTAACCTCAACGTTTAGATCTTTGCTGACAGACGGACGGATGGACAAACTGACACTGCTCATTACAACGACTGACTTATTACTCAGGTGAGTCAATAGAAGCAAGCTTACCGTATTGAAGGTGTTCAGCCCTGTAACAACACTGCGGCATGTCTTCAGCCACATCAATCTCTATCTTGACGTCTGACACAACGCCTGTGTCTCCTTCCTCCATGCTGTTACGAGAAGCCCCGACCCCTGACTGTTCACTTTTTAGGGTGTTGATGATCCCTGACTGTTCACGACCCCTGACAATCCCTGACTGTTCACTGTTCCAGGCACTGCTGTGACAAAACAAAAACAAAACTGTCAGATTCAACATTTACAGCAAAGCAGGTAAAGGTATTCCAGGATATATAAACTGAGCAAAAACATTATTGCACCCATTTTTGTACCCCAACTAAAACGTTCATTCCTGTGTCATTTCATTGAAACTTTATATTCTTTCTTTATTTGGTGTTTAATGTTGTTTTCAACCATTCAAGGTTATATATCGCGACGGGGAAAGGGGGGAGATGGGATAGAGCCACTTGTCAATTGTTTCTTGTTCACAAAAGCACTAATCAAAAATTTGCTCCAGGGGCTTGCAACGTAGTACAATGTATTACCTTACTGTGAGAATGCAAGTTTCCAGTACAAAGGACCTAACATTTCTTACATGCTTGACTAAAATCTTTATAAAAATTTATTATTCTATACAAGAAACACTTAACAAGGGTAAAAGGAGAAACAGAATCCGTTAGTCGCCTCTTACGACATGCTGGGGAGCATCGGGTAAATTCTTCGCAGTGGCTACACTTATGCCGCCCGTAACTTTTCCTTTCTTTGCTTTGATTACGCCACAAAGAATTTCTCCGCCAGGGCCGCGCTCTACTTCCGGTTTGATTCGGTTTGGGCGGCCATTTTAAAGCGTGGGTCGTGTGAGGACAGACGTGTTCAACAGTTCATTAGTAGTGGTTGTGCGTTAATTTCTACCCGTATGCAGGCCGGTTTACTTTAGTCATGGATAGCGGACTTCACAGCGAAGCAGTTTTGACAGTAGGAAGTACGTTTGAGTCCTTCGACAGGTTGCAAAAAGTTATCTCGGACTTTGAAACGAACACGTTCGTCCAGCTCTACGTTCGGTCGTCGCGAACCCTGCAGGTGCAGCGCTAACGAGCCCCCAGAAAGACTTTCAACGAAGC
The DNA here is from genome assembly GCF_037325665.1 of Littorina saxatilis. Classification (NCBI taxonomy): domain Eukaryota; kingdom Metazoa; phylum Mollusca; class Gastropoda; order Littorinimorpha; family Littorinidae; genus Littorina; species Littorina saxatilis. Next base: position 63,078,064 of record NC_090253.1, on the reverse strand, counting down.
ATTGCAGTTTGGCGAGTTGGACTATGCCTGCATCAATGGAGGACGAAACTGATCTGATGCAAACAAACAACCACTACATTTTCCCTCCAATTAACCTGTACGCATAGTACACAGTCATACGGGAAAAATATAACCCATAGTACATTCAGTACAGTACATCCTAGTACACACCATGGAGGAAATTCCACCACAAATCATACACACGATTCCTAGTGAATAATAGTGAGCGTGTTACGACAGTAAAATGGCGTCATGTCGTAACTAGACAATGTCCGGGTAGGATCACGCCGCGCCGTACGTAATCAAAGTCTGGCCGAGTGACTCTACGACTCGTGGAAAAGGTGTAACCGAAGCCTGTAGTGAGCGGGTTACGACAGTAAAATGACGTCATGCCGTAACTATAGAATTTCTGAGTCGAATTACGACTTGAAAAAGACGTAACAGTAGCCCCTACCTAAATTCTTCCCCCAAACCCACATGGATTATGATCTTTGAACTGACTACGCTCAAGTTCAACATTACCCTTATTTGTTGAATTTGCCGGGGAAGCATTCAGCCTTGAGTTCATTTTGGTAGAAGCCAGGCTGACGTCCTACGAAAAGCCGCATGTTTTCAAAACTTACATTTGATGGTAGTTCGATCGCCATTGGAGCTGAGAAATAGGGGACTGTATTCTCCGTCAACTTTTACTCTGTGTGGCCAAGAGTTCAGTACCTTTCGCTGTGCACAGGCGCCTGGAGTATGTCAGCTGCGTCAGTGGCTGTAAACAATACCGGTCAGCGTCTGTGAACAAGGACAGGTAGCTGGTCTCAGGAAATGTTGTGGTGTCATAAACCAAAGAAACGTTGTAAGGTTCAGGGACGTGACAGAAATAAAATTATAACCAAAAGGTAAAATTATGAAATTGACAAAGCTTGGAAATTATTACACAAAAATAAACTAACAAAAAAAAGTACAAATAACATCGCATAGAAGGCACAAGGCTCATCTGGCCTACAGGCACTCCATATAATTTGATAGTTATGATATGATAATTGACCCGAAGTCCCATGTACAAGGCCAACTTTTTATTAAGGTATAACATGGCTTTAATCTCACCCTGATCCGGGAACCAACACTCTGTAAACTTCTACCTTTGTAAGCAATGCCAATATTAAGTTCACATTCGTTCTTGCAATGATGCATATGCATGGATATTGAGATTGCCAAATTAACTCTCACCGTAAACATGGTAGTCACCATGCCCCTGTCCGCAACACACCGCAACAACATGTATTACTAGATTCTGTCACAGGTACACATTTTGAACACACGTAAAAGTCCATATCCCGCACAACACAGATTTTTTTTTAATTAGAATCAAGTACAGTGCCATCTGTCTTCACTGGCAATAACACATCAGGACTCGTGTAACATCTTTTAGTTCGGCCTTCGGGCAAAACTACCACGTGTGACACTAGCCCAACAAAGGAACAAGGGGGTGTTTTGCATTACTTACGTAATCAATCACTTCTTTGGTTAATCACCTCACCAAAAGCATGTCTGATAACTTATTCGACATGCAAAACATCCAAAAACAAAGAGACTGCCAACGTTCCAAAATTCAGAATTAAAAAACAAGAAAACTAAGTTGTTCAGTCGAACGGTTGTTATTTGACAAAACAATAAGTTACGTTCACAGATATTTCCACCCAGCTTGTGTCTTCTCCCCAAGCAGCTGCACTTTTTGCTAGCTAAGTATTTTTTCTGTTTGATTAATATTAATTTTGTTTGTCTGTGCACTTAAAAGACCGCTGGGTCGAAATATCTGTGAACGTAACGTATTGTTTTGTTAAATAACAAACGTTTCAACAACTTAATTTTCTTGTTTATCTTAATTTTTATTCAACATAGATGATTGGCAGATCTATAAAGATATTGCACGTAGTAGCAGGTCAAGTTACTAGTTCACTATAAGGCCACTGGTTGAGAACACTTGAGGGTGACAGCAGCGAAATATCCAAGGGAAGTAACTACCTAAATAGCTCGACCCAGAATGTACACTGGGTTACTTCCCGTATACTGATTTGACAGCGTACTTCACCCAAATGGTAGGTTGAAGGGTGTCTACTTCAAGTCAAAGAAACTACAATGGGAAGAAGGATAACTTCCTCATTGGGCATGCTTAGAAATGAGAATGGCTAAATATGAGTTATTCCCCTTTGCTGCATGCTGACCAGACTGTCTCCTGCTTTGTTATGACTAGTACAGTCGATCTTTCTCATGTTGTGACTTGCTTTATTTTCACATTTTCGGTATTTAAAACAGCAAACACACACACACACACACACACACACACACACACACACACACACACACACACATACACTGAAGAAGTTTCCATTCTGATTCGGTTATTTTATTTGGTGCTATATGTTTGCTTCACATTGTTTCTTTTTTTTACATTGCTTGAGGTATCCCCATTCGCTAAACACATCCATAATGCATGCATGGCTCATTCGAAAGAGGGCAACTGAACAACTGATGCCCAATAGCAATAAATACTGAACAACTGAACAATAAATAGCAATAAAATGATGACAGTGCCAAGTTTTTAAGTACAAAGTGAAATCATGTGACTGGACAAAGGCACAATTACAAAATACAAATAAAAAAATCGTGGCCCATTTTAAATTAAGTTCTCAGCTCATGGGGAAGCATAAGATGACCCTAGAAACCGAAATTAGGAGACCTCCCGCCCCCAGGGCAGACTACAAAAAAAAAAGGGGGGGGGGGGGGGTAATTTGTGAAAAAGTATAAAAGGAAACTGTATACATGTAATTAGTTAATACCCCAAAAAGTTGTATAGTATATACAATGTCAGACCCTAAAGAAAGTTTGTTAGTCATTGCTTAGGCAAAACAAAGCAAAATAGTCTGTTTACGGTATCCCGACCAACCCTATTATTTTTTCCCCGCCAACCCTAGACCTTTTTTTTGGCATTTGGAGAAAAAGAAAAAGAAAAAAAATCAATTTTGTTCCTGTTTTTTTGCAAAATAATTTAAAAAGATGGTTATAAAAAAAAAATTAAGAAAAGCCGACCTACCGACCCTCTTTTTGTGTGCCTATGTTACTGTAAACAGACCAAAAGGTACATCAAAAACAACACACCAGGGATGCTACTCTCCCCTTAAAAATAGCCATGGGTCATAGGTGTGACGTTTGAATCTTTTAGCTAAATAAAACCATAGGCAATTGATCGGAAATATCAGGAAAAATCTTACAAGTTTATTATTTGTTTGCTTGGACCAATCCTCTTGCCGAAGTGTTTTACAGTAAAAATTGATTTTACGTCAAAAGTATCACAGGAATATCGAATGTTGAGGTAAGGCTGGGATAGCCAAGTTCAAGAATAACGGAAGGTGACTGTTGAATCTTTTTGAAAATGTATAAAAATATAGATGGTAGGCAATTCAAAATTAAAAAAAGGACTCTCGGAGCATGGACTTTTGAGTCAAAAATTAAAGAAGGCTCTATGAGCCGAAGTACATGTTTTGTCTCTTTTTTTTTATTTTGAATTCCCTACGATCTATATTTTGATACAATTTTGGACCCTCTTTGTACGGAGAGAGTTGGCAATTGTTAATCACATTCTCTCATCTCATCGACTCTCCTTCGGCTCCTTGGTAACATGCGTTCCGTCTCTGCCAGGAATGGACACAGCAGCAGATAACCGGTAAATATGTAACAGGCATAAATGGCAAAATAGCTCGCCTCGCCTGATAATATATGAGACAACTGTTCTATTACAAAGTCTTTCTTGGGAGGCTTGGCTAATTTACTCGCTCGTTTTACACGGGGTTCCATCGTTTTCTTTTCTAATCGGAAAACCTTGCTCCTCAGTTTGTTGACCTTCTGCCGAAGTTCCGCTTCACGAGGGGATGGAGAGGATGACGACTTTGATGCTTTACATCCTATGTCCTCCAGGATCGCCTGAATGTCATCTAAAAAAGAAAACACACACACAAAACACACATAAAATAACATAACCATAACAAGTTACAACCTGGAAGAAATTAAAACATGTGTAATTCAATCACAAAATGAAAATAAACAATAGCGTAGGAAGGCAGGCCAGAAATGAAGTGTATTAGCAACTATGGATTCGATGTGGAACAATGATGGAATTGACCTTGTTTGGTACTGAATGGGTGAGGCCATTAGAACTGTACCCACGGAATACGCGCTATATAAGCTTTATATTGATTGATTGATTGATTGATTAGGACAACAGTACCAGGTAAACTCCTCACACACCATGCCTCTTTCTTTCTTTCTTTATTTGGTGTTTAACGTCGTTTTCAACCACGAAGCTTATATCGCGACGGGGAAAGGGGGGGGGGGGGGGGGAGATGGGAATAGAGCCACTTAATTGTTTCTTGTCAAACCATGCCTCTAACAGGATATGTTTCCCATCTTTACGTGTGGGAACTACAGGTACAATTTCATCCATCCATGCATCCGCCCTATACAGCTTCTTCTTCTTCTGCGTTCGTGGGCTGAAACTCCCACGTGCACTCATTTATTTGCACAAGTGGAATTTTATGTGTATGACCGTTTTTACCCCGCCATTTAGGCAGCCATACGCCGCTTTCGGAGGAAGCATGCGGGGTATTTTTGTGTTTCTAAAACCCACCGAACTCCGACATGGATTACAGGATCTTTTTCGTGCGTATTTGGTCTTGTGCTTGCGTGTACACATGAAGGGGGATAAGTCACTAGCAGGTCTGCACATAAGTTGACCTGGGAGATCGGAAACATCTCCACACTTAACCCACCAGGCGGCCGCGACCGGGATTCGAACCCTCGACCTTCCGAGTTAATAGACCGACGTCTTACCACCCCGCCCCAGCGCCCGTCACCCTATACAGCGATTATCAACTATGTAATGGATGGGTTTAAACATTTTTTGATGTCAGGGTGTTCTTCATGGTTAAAAATCTCTTACCTGGTTGAACAATTTGTGTATCAGGCGACAGGTCGGTGCTGGCTTCATTTGTAGCTACCCTTTGCGATGGTGGCTTCCTCCCACTAGCAACCTGCAAATTGCACAGCTCTTTAACTGACAAACTCACAACCAACACCCAGTCACAATGAAACATTTCTCCCAATTTCATGGCATTGGTCTTAGGCCACACACAAAAAGTGTATGTTTCTGGTAAGGCAAAACAAAAAATAATCTGTTTACGGTATCCGGACCGACCCTATTTTTTTCCCACCGGCCCTAGACTTTTTGGGGGCATTAAAAAATAAAATTAAAATATTCAGATGGCTAAAATACAAAACTAAAAAGCCGACCTACCAACGCTATTTTTGGGGGGCCTATGTTACCTTAAACAGACTTTTTTGTGACCTAACATGACTAAAGGTGGAGATTTTTTTTCTAACCTTTTTTTTTAAAACCATCTTTTAAACTATTTTGTTGAAAAACAGGAAAACAATTGATTTTCGAATACCCCTTTTATTTTTGAAAATGCAAAAAAAAAAAAAATGTCTAGGGTCGTCGGGAAAACATAGGTAGGGTCAGGTGACCAGAAACATACAACTTTTTTGTTGTTGACGCCGACCCTATACCTTTTTTGCCATTTGGGGCTGTTTTTTTGCAAAATAAGTTCATCATATCATCATAATCAGGACGTCGATCCAAAATAAGTAACTTTTTTTTGTTGGCCTTATCATTTTTTTGCGCTAAATGCAAACAGGCATTATTTGATGGGAACAATGCTGTTGTTTTCAATTCTTACATCAGCCTCAAACTTGTCATTACTCAACCTGCATTTAATAGTGTGCTTCTTTGGTTTGCAAAAACCTAAAACCAATAAATAAATAACCTTCGGTGGTGGATTGGGCACTGCAAACAATGTCGGGACAGCATTCCACACAAGTGATCCTCTCTGCAGGATTGTTTTACTGGTTGGCCTCAAAGTGATCAATACAAAGCTTGAGACCTTGAACAGCAGCTGGCTGCAGCTTTTCAAAGTCCTCTCGCCTTGTGAATTGCATCCATATTCTGCACCTAGTTTGACAATAAAAACAACAATGTTATTGTTAAACTAAGCAAAAAGGAAAGACAAAGAAAGCTAAATCAGATCTTCAGTCTAAATCTAACGCTCTGCCTGAACGCAAAACGGATGAGTGATGTACCTTTGTACTGTAGTTTTCCCGTAAGCAAGGTTTGATAAAGGTTTCGGCAAATATTCCCACGGGTTTGTCATCAAGTCAGTGTAAACTGTTGTTTTGTACTGACTGCTGACTCACACTCACAGTCGTAAGTACTCGCTGACGCTGTAGTCTACTGAGTGAGTTGACTCGAGCCATTGCATTCTCATTCTGAAGAAGGTAAACCTGATGAAATAATCACTGCACAACCCACCTTTTTTCTTCTGTAGGGAACTTGTGGAAAGTTTTCCCGAAGCAGCTCTGTTTGTAACGGGCGTTCTTGCAACAAAAAGCCGAGCACAATTATTTACCACCACCTCGCACACGATCGGTACCTACGCGATCCGCCATTTTGTTTTCGCCGCCAGCATGTGACTAGGGACGATAACCCACAAACACTTTTTCGCATTTTCTTCGCAAGTTCCACGTCTTCCTTTTGTACAGTGTTTGTTCAAGTGCATGTTGTTACTTTCAGTCTGTGTGAAGTAAATAGTGAAGTGTTTCTTTTCCGGTTTGGTGCAAATCATTTCTGGGCAGATTTTTCACTGTTGCCACAAACACAGAAACAGACAGACAGACAAAAACACATACACACACACTCTCTGATTACACATACGCTACAACGAATAACATATTATTGTCAGGGTATATTTTAATAAGATGCAAAACATCTTGAGAATATTTGATACATAACAAGGCAATCCTAAACATTCTCCACCAATAGATATTTGGCTATAGTAATCACATGTGCAATATTCATATAACATATTACAGTTAAATAGCAATAAGACCAAAAAAAGCCTTGCACATGTGAGCTTGGGAACGACAGTTACGGTACACATGCACCTGTGTGCATCCGTGTGAACTCGTGGTACCTCTATACTATCGGGGATCCATTAAGGTTTCCGAGACTGAGTTTCATTTCTATTGAATTGGTCTCGCGGAATAGCCGATTCTAAAATTTGCATAGGTAAAACGATTGGTTTTTTTGGTACAAGCCTCTGGAGTAAATTTTGTGATTAATGTTTTTGTGAACAAGAAACAATTGACGGGTGGCTTTATTCCATCTCCCTTTTTCCCTCCGCCGCGATGTAAAGTTGAATAGTTGAAGGTGACGTTAGGCACTAACTAAAGAAAGTGGGGCTGTCTGACACCCCTCGAGTTGAATGGGTTAATCTTGTGACACCGGTGCACAGGATGTGAACGCTAAAACTGTGCTTTTGCTTGGAATCTTTGAGGGAAAAAGACGTGTATTTGGTGCGGCGTGTTTTCGATGCCGTTGTGTGACATGTCTGTCACGGCCGGAAATCTTTCCGGAATGTGAGGATTCTTTTGCTGGTAGGTTAATTTGATTTGATGGGGTTGTTATGTACAACTAGAAACACATTTTTCATTGTCTGCGATGTTCTGCCTAGCATGTGTGTACAGTTTTATGCAATTCGACTGAAATGTGTGATTGAAAAAAAAATGCAACACTATTTACTTTTGATCTCAAGTCTGAATCTTTTTTTTCTAATTGGACCAATGTGCAGTTTTATGTTATTTTTGTATTTGACTGGTATCTACCTGATTTGAAACTGTTTACAGTGATGCTAAACCTGAACAGAACTTTGTACAGTTACTTTTATGTTTTTTGACAAGTGTGTGATTTTAAACAAAAACAACACTGTTTATGTGGATGCCAAACCTGAAACACAGTATTAATTTGACTTATGTATCTGTATGACTTGTGCTGGCGTGCATGTGTGTAGTTACTTTTTTTGCTTCCTGGCTCAAGTGTGTATTTATATTATTCAAAACATTTTTCTAGGGCTCAACACTATTCCTTATTTGATTTTGAGATCTGATGCTAAGTGTGTGGTGTGCAGGGGCGGACGAGGGGGGGGTTTCTGGGGTTTCCGGAAACCCCCCCCCAGCCAAAAAATAAAAATATTTTTGTGTGTTTTTTTGGGTTGAGTTTCAATTTTGTGGGTATTAATCAGTGACAAAATCTGCTGCCTGGAACTGGTAATGATCATCCTCAGAATGCACCAGCTTGCACCATTTTGCATCCTTTTTTTCAAAATTTTCCGGGGGGGCATGCCCCCGGACCCCCCTAGCAAGCTAGGCGCTTCGCGCCGTCGGCTCGGCGCTTCGCGCCTTCACACCCATATCTTCACAATATACTTTTGGAAACCCCCCCCATAAAATGAACTGATCCGCCCCTGGGTGTGTGTACAGTTCTTTTCTTTTTTACACTTTGACGGTATTGATGTGTAAACTGTTACCATTCATTGATTCTAACCCTCAACAGCAGTATTAATTTGGCTAATGATTGGAAACACTAATTCACTTATTGTCTGAGATGTGCTTTTTGACTGAAGTGTGCAATTTGAAACAGATTCAACACTGTGCATGCATGTTGATGCCATAGCTTTTTGACTGAAGTGTGCAATTTGAAACAGATTCAACACTGTTCATGTTGATGCCATAGCTTTTTGACTGAAGTGTGCAATTTGAAACAGATTCAACACTGCTTATGTTGATGCCATAGCTTTTTGACTGAAGTGTGTGCCTTAATCAGTGCTGGTTAGCATGTCTTTACAGTTTATGATTTTTTATTTAAGCATGTGATTTTAGTAAGAACTAATAAATACCTTGACAAGTGTGTGCTTTAAAACAGAAACATAACTTCTGTGGATGACAAACCAGAAAAACAGTATTAATTTTACTTATGTATCTATCTGATTTGTGCTGGCAGGAATGTGTGTAGTTACTTTTTTGTTTTTGCTTTCTGAATGAAGTGTGTATTATTGAAAACATTTTCAAGGGCTCAACACTGTTCCTTATTTGATCTTGAGATATGATGCTTAGTATGTGGGTGCATGTACAGTTCTTTTCTTTTTACACTTTGACAGTATTGATGTGTGAACAGTTATTGTTCATTGATTCCAAACCTCAACAGCAGTATTAATTTTGCTAATGATTGAAACACCGATTCACTCGCTTTTTGACTGAAATGTGCAGTTTGAAACAAGATTCAACACGGCTTATGTTAATGCCATAGCTTTTTGACTCAAGTGTGTGCCTTAATCAATGCTGGTTAGCATGTCTGTATAGTTTATGCTTTTTTTAATTGAAGCATGTGATTTTAGTAAGAACTAATAAATACATTGTTGTTGCCGTAACGTTTTTGTTCTTAAGACTTTTTTTTTTTAAGCTTGCGTGTGTCTTATCTGAGACATTTCTTAATTGTGAAGAATCTGGTGAGTGATTGTCAGAATGAGTGTGTATCTGTGTAATGGCTCCTTTGTTTAGTCAACAAAATTAATATGTTGAGCCCAGCTGTCCTAAACGGAAAAATATGTGTCTGGTTTGTCTCAAAACAGTAACGTTTCACAAAATTGAACAAAACTGTTGAAAACACACCTACTGGAGCTAACAAAGGCAGAGATTAGGTACAAATCAAAAGTAATGTGTTAAATATCACACTCACACCAGCTTCACATTCACAGAGTGACAGATTGGTAAAAATTAAAATACATATAATGTGTTCAACGCTTTATTTAACTGAACTGTCATTGTCAACATATATATATAAAAATTAAAAACAAAAAACACGTAACACTGAATTCAGGGAAATTTTTAGTTACTGTCTTCAGCAGCACTAAAGAAATAGAAAAAATAAAAAAGAAGAACAAAAAACACACACACACATTACACATTTACAGGTTCACAATAAATGTTCTAAGGTAATATCAAAGTAAGCACTAAAGCAGACACCAGACTTGATCCCAAAAAGGAAAAAAGAATCGCTTCTCCAAACATAAACATACAAAGTTAGAAATACCATTTCTCGAATAACAATGAAATGAAAACTCACACACACTGAAGCAGAAATAATAGGTAATCTAAAACTAAAGAGCTTCACACATAAACATACAAAGTTAGAAATAGAACTACAAGTTCTTGAATAATAACAAAATGAAAACTCATGCACACACTCCCGAATCATCGAGCGGCGCACTGACGCTAGCCGTTCCGCTTCTTGCCCTCCAAACCATTTCTGCGTATCACGTGACACCGCTCCGAAGTACGCAAAAGGGAGACCTCCATACAGGGTGACTAATGTTGACTGCCACTATACAGGGTGACTCATGTTGACAGCCACTATACAAGGTGACCCATCTTGACTGCCATTATACAGGGTGACCCTCGCTGACTGCCACTATACAGGGTGACCCATATTGACTGCCACTATACAGGGTGACCCATGTTGACTGCCACTATACAAGTTGACCCATGTTGACTGCCACTATACAGGGTGACCCATGTTGACAGCCACTATACAGGGTGACACATGTTGACAGCCACTATACAGGGTGACCCATGCTGACTGCCACTATACAGGGTGACCCATGTTGACCCGTCAGACCTCAACTGAGGCGGTGTGACATCATCCTTCTCGTACAAGTACTTCATCACAAACCAGAACATAAACCATATCTTTGAAGAACAATGCGGGAGGTACCTGGCTCGGTCAGTCATGTGATGTCCGGGTCAGAGGTCAGCCACCTGATGCAGACCTTATAGGGCAACATAGGTCTTAATACGTATGATGATGTCAGCTCAATCATATTCAAAATTCATGTCCAACACAGGTAATTAGACCTGACGGACAATAAGCCCCTACTTTAGTTCAGTTCATGATGTCAGCTCAATCATATTCAAAATTCATGTCCAACACAGGTAATTAGACCTGACGGACAATAAGCCCCTACTTTAGTTCAGTTCATGATGTCAGCTCAATCATATTCAAAATTCATGTCCAACACAGGTAATTAGACCTGACGGACAATAAGCCCCTGCTTTAGTTCAGTTCATGATGTCAGAAGTATCCCCGTGTTTTTCTCTCCCCATTGTGGGTTTAAAAAAACCCGCTATGAGAATAATTAAGGTTTTCTTTAAATGTTTTTTTAAACAGTTTTTTATTTAGTTACATATTTATACAAAGCCGTAATTGAATGTTCCCGAAATACCATCAAACGTTGAGACAAGAAATTCACTAAAGACGCCACATTAAACTATAGCTAGACTTAGCGTCTTTATAACATACCAGCGAGTGTTCTAGTGAGTTATAACGTTAAAGAATAAAACAGTGTTGAGACCACAGTATTGGCTGTATGTTTTTATGCTTGATGTGACCTGGTGGCAGAGGGTACGTGTGGACTGCTGGTTTTCGATGCTTGGTGAGTGGCAATCGTGAGTTCTTTCTTTCTTTATTTGGTGTTTAACGTCGTTTTCAACCACGAAGGTTATATCGCGACGAGGGAAAGGGGGGAGATGGGATAGGGGAAAGGGGGGAGATGGGATAGAGCCACTTGTTAAGTGTTTCTTGTTCACAAAAGCACTAATCAAAAAATTGCTCCAGGGGCTTGCAACGTAGTACAATATATGACCTTACTGGGAGAATGCAAGTTTCCAGTACAAAGGACTAAACATTTCTTACATACTGCTTGACTAAAATCTTTACAAACATTGACTATATTCTATACAAGAACCACTTAACAAGGGTTAAAGGAGAAACAGAATCCGTTAGTCGCCTCATACGACATGCGGGGTGCAGAGAAATAAGGATGTGGAAAAGAAGACTTTTGGTAAGTGAAATAAAGGTGATGGATCCAGTCAGGTAGAAATAAGACAACAAGAAAAGAATTGGAAAACTGCAGGGAATAGTAGGGAGAGTTTTCTTGGAAGGAAATATAGGTGAAAGGACTGGTAAGGCAGAAATAAGACAAAAGAAGAGAAATAAAGGGGTGGGGTAGCTTGGTGATAACACTCCCACCGCGTGAAGGCGACCCCATGGGAGCGGCAATCGTGAGTGTAAGTTGAATTCACTAACACACACACACATACACACACAAACACACACACATAGACATACACAAACACACACACACACACACAAACACACACACACACAAACACACTCACACATACGCACACACACACACAATATTACAAATATATATACAACTATGCAAAAAATACAAATGGCCAAACTATGACATGTTTTGTGGTCACTCAAACAGGAAGATAATACATCTTCAAGGAAGTCTGCCAGAGCAATTATCTAAAGACATTTGACCAGCCAGGGAGGACAATTTCCTATATATGGTACTCACTTTTTCATTGCTATTACTAAATGCTATCTGACTCAGTCAATCACATTTCAATTCCATAACATTCAAATCGATATCCACCAGCCATTTTAGCAAACAGGCTCGCATGAGCTTTGTATGGTGAACATGTGTTGCTTTAAATCGAGCATCATAACCTGTCAATGCATCTATTTTGCTGAGATGTATGTGTTAACATGTGTCACTTCAAAGGGTCAGACTGGGTAAACTGCACACCACACCCCGTGCATACGTTTTTACATTTAGTCAAGTTCTTTCTCGTCCCAACCAATATGGGACTCCCCCTAACCCGCGGGGGGTGCTTACGCGACTTGTTTTCTTCTCCTGTATGTATGTGCCAACATGTGTCTCCTCATATCACCGTACCTTGAAATCCTATCATCACAGTTCACACTCTGTACATGCACTTTGTATCTTCTGCTGTATTTCTCAACATGTGCGTTTTTACATTTAGTCAAGTTTTGACTAAATGTTTTAACGTAGAGGGGGGAATCGAGACGAGGGTCGTGGTGTATGTGTGTCTGTCTGTCTGTCTGTCTGTGTGTGTGTGTAGAGCGATTCAGACTAAACTACTGGACCGATCTTTATGAAATTTGACATGAGAGTTCCTGGGTATGAAATCCCCAGACGTGTTTTTCATTTTTTCGATAGATGTCTTTTATGACCTCATATCCGGCTTTTTGTAAAAGTTGAGGCGGCACTGTCACACCCTTATTTTTCAATTAAATTGATTGAAATTTTGGTCAAGTAATGTTCGACGAAGGCCGGGGTTTGGTATTGCATTTCAGCTTGGTGGCTTAAAAACTAATGAGTGAGTTTGGTCATTAAAAATCTGAAAATTGTAAAAAAAATATATTTTTATAAAACGATTCAAATTTACGTTTATCTTATTCTTTATCATTTTTTTTTCTTCCAAAAACATATAAATATGTTATATTTGGATTAAAAACAAGCTCTGAAAATTAAAAATATAAAAATTAGTATCAAAATTAAATTGTCCATATCAATACACTTTCATCTTTTTTTTTTTTTTTTTTTTTTTTTTTTAACCTCAGTTGCATGCAGGTTTGCTACTACAATTATTTTTTTTGCCTTTTTTTTTTTCTTTTTCGTGTGTGGCTTGGAGCAAACCTTCTTCATAGGACTTTTCTTTTCTCAGTCAAATGTGTACATTTTTAAATCAACAAACTTTATCAGTAAACTAATATGTTTAAGTAAATAAATAAAAATAATCATAACATAAATTTATTCCTTATCATACATTTCTATCCCATAAATAACAGTCTCTAAATATTATTATTTCAAACCCTCAATTTAAACTTACACTTGTTTTATACCAGTCCCCTGAGGGTTAAATCCCTTTGAAAAATAAATAATATTTCAAGGGGTGTCCCATATCTAAATTTACTTATACACATTTTTCCAATCAAGATTAAATAGGTAAGATACTTAAACATATCATGTGTCAAACCATTCTTATCTTGCACACAAATCAGGACATCTGTTGCTTGTAAAATAATTGCTATGTTATATCGATCGTAAAACAATGTTTCAACATGCTTCCACAAATGGTGAATTTTACTGCAATAGAAAAAGAAATGTTCAATATAATCAACTTGTTCAATACAATATGGACATTTATCATTATTTGTGAGTCCCATTTTTAAGAGAAGAATATTGGTTGGGTATATATTGTGTAATATCTTCCACTGTAATTCTTTTAGTCTGGTTTCTGTTGTTGTCTCTTTTGCATTGAGCCAAACTTTTTCTTCAATATTAATACCAAGTTTGTTCAGCCAAAATCGAACACAGCAGGGTGGACTATATTTCATATTTGTCATAAAATTTCGAAAGTCTCTAGCTTTTAACATAACTTTATCATTAAAATACAATTTCGAAAATTCTTCAGTAACAGCATATACATAATCCGTATTGTTTTTTAAATAACGAGACAACGCCGAGTGAACAACAATGTACTGTAAATAGAGTTCTGGTGAAGTACCAATTAAGTTCTGTACATTTTGAAATGACAAAATGGAATTGTTTTCTAAAAGGTCATTGACATGTGTTATTCCTTTTTTGCCCAGTTGTCAAAATAAATTACATTATTTTGATATTTTATATCGACATTATTCCATATGCATGCCATCTTCAGAGATGAAGGAGAGTGCAGTGTATTATGTTCCAACCAGACTCGCAGTACTTTGCTCCAGAAGGAGGACTGAAGACTATCTAACCCTTTAAACTTTTTAGGACCAATAATTGAATTAAAACAAGATAAATCTGTTCCAAAATTACTTTCATCTTATTCCTTGTCGGTTCCTGATTCCAAAAACATATAGATATGATATGTTTGGATTAAAAACACGCTCAGAAAGTTAAAACGAAGAGAGGTACAGAAAAGCGTGCTATCCTTCTCAGCGCAACTACTACCCCGCTCTTCTTGTCAATTTCACTGCCTTTGTCATGAGCGGTGGACTGACGATGCTACGAGAATACGGTCTTACTGTGTTGCATTGCGTTCAGTTTCATTCTGTGAGTTCGACAGCTACTTGACTAAATGTTGTATTTTCGCCTTACGCGACTTGTTGATGTACCAGTCTGTGTGAAGCAACACTCACACTCTGTACATGCACTTCTTGTTTTTGTATCCTGTGTCTCAGCATATGTTGCTTCAAACTCCAGTACCGTGTAAACTTAGCATCACACACTGTACAGCATGTCTTTTCTCACCTGTATGTCTCACCATGTGTTGCTTCAAATCACTAAACTGTATGAACCTAGCATCACACTCTGTACATGCATGTTTTTTCTCCCCTGAATGTCTCACCATGTGTTGCTTCAAAGTACCAGACTGTGTGAACCTAGCATCACACACTGTACATGCATGTTTTCTCTCCCCTGTATGTTTCAACATGTGTTGCTTCAAATGACCAGACTGTGTGAACCTAGCATCACACACTGTACAAGCATGTCTTTTCTCTCCTGTATGTGTTAACATGTGTCGCTTCAAAGTACCAGACTGTGTGAACCTAGCATCACACTCTGTACATGCATGTTTTTTCTCCCCTGTATGTCTCACCATGTGTTGCTTCAAATGACTAAACTCTATGAACTTAGCATCACACATTGTACATGCATGTTTTTTTTCTCCTGTATGTGTTAACATGTGTCGCTTCAGCTGACCTGACACTATGAACCTAGCATCACACTCGGTACAAGCATGTTTTTTCTCTCCTGTATGGGTTACCATGTGTCGCTTCAATTGATAAGACTGTGAAAACTTAGCATCACAGTCTGTACATGCATGTTTTTTCTCTCCTGTATGTGTCAACATGTGTGCCTTCAAAGTACCAGACACTTTGAACCTAGCATCACACACTGTACAGGCATGTTTTTTCTCTCCTGTATGTGTCAACATGTGTGCCTTCAAAGTACCAGACACTTTGAACCTAGCATCACACACTGTACAGGCATGTTTTTTCTCTCCTGTATGTGTCAACATGTGTCCCTTCAAAGTACCATACGCTTTGAACCTAGCATCAAACACTGTACATGCATGTTTTTTCTCTCCTGTATGTGTTAACATGTGTCGCTTCAAATGACCAGACTCTGTGAACCTAGCATCACACTCTGTACAAGCATGTTTTTTCTCTCCTGTATGGGTTAACATGTGTCGCTTCAAATTACAAGACACTGCAAACTTAGCATCACACTCTGCACAAGCATGTTTTTTCTCCCCTGTATGTCTCACCATGTGTTGCTTCAAATTACCAGACTCTGTGAACCTAGCATCACACTCTGTACAAGCATGTTTTTTCTCTCCTGTATGGGTTAACATGTGTCGCTTCAAATTACAAGACACTGCAAACTTAGCATCACACTCTGCACAAGCATGTTTTTTCTCCCCTGTATGTCTCACCATGTGTTGCTTCAAACTATTAAACCGTGTGAACTTAGCATCACACACTGTACATGCATGTTTTTTCTCTCCTGTATGTGTTAACATGTGTTGCTTCAAATTACTAAACCGTGTGAACTTAGCATCACACTCTGCACATACATGTTTTCTCTCTCCTGTATGGGTTAACATGCTGACTGCAGTCTGTGTTTCTGGTGTCTGTATTTCTTGTTTCAGGCAGGTATCGCTGGGAGTGTTGACTGCAGCCTGTGTTGCTGGTGTCTGTATCTCTTGTTTCAGCCAGGTATCACTGTAAGTGCTGACTGCAGTCTGTGTTTCTGGTGTCTGTGTCTCTTGTTTCAGCCAGGTATCACTGTGAGTGCTGACTGCAGTCTGTGTTTCTGGTGTCTGTATTTCTTGTTTCAGGCAGGTATCGCTGGGAGTGTTGACTGCAGCCTGTGTTGCTGGTGTCTGTATCTCTTGTTTCAGCCAGGTATCACTGTAAGTGCTGACTGCAGTCTGTATTTCTGGTGTCTGTGTCTCTTGTTTCAGCCAGGTATCACTGTGAGTGCTGACTGCAGTCTGTGTTCTTGGTGTCTGTATCTCTTGTTTCAGCCAGGTATCACTGTAAGTGCTGACTGCAGTCTGTGTTGCTGGTGTCTCTATCTCTTGTTTCAGCCAGGTATCACTGTGAGTGCTGACTGCAGTCTGTGTTTCTGGTGTCTGTATCTCTTGTTTCAGCCAGGTATCACTGTGAGTGCTGACTGCAGTCTGTGTTACTGGTGTCTGTATCTCTTGTTTCAGCCAGATATCCCTGTGAGTGTTGACTGCAGCTTGTCCTTCCAATGTCTGCACTGTAGGCATGGTAGCTGTGTTGTCTGTGACCACAACCTCCATGAAAGGCACTGGAAAAAAAGCAAGACTCTTACATCAAGGTGCTGAACATAATCCATGATCATTTGATATAAACTTTGCAATGCGTTTGACATTACTTATCTGCAGGTAGAAGTGTGTGTGTGTGTGTGTGTGTGTGTGTGTGTGTGTGTGTGTGTGTGTGTGTGTGTGTGTGTGCGTGTGTTGAAGCATGTGTGTGTGTGTGTGTGTGTGTGTGTGTGTGTGTGTGTGTGTGTGTGTGTGTGCGTGCGTGCGTGCGTGCGTGCGTGTGTGCATGTGTGTGTGTGTAAATTTTTAACAAGTGAACACAATTATTTCAGAAAAGCTCAGAAAAAGCGCATTCCACTTATTTGTGTTTAACATTCACTGTGCTTACTGGGTGATGGACGACACAAAGTCTGTCTTCTTCTTCTTCTTCTTGTTTGTTCATGGGCTTGGACTCATGTTTTAGCACCGTCACGAATGGATTTTTACGTGTATGACCGTTTTGACCCCCCATTCGGGCAGTATTTGCCAATTTCGGGGGAGGTATGCTGGGTATTTTCATATTTTTATAACCCACCGAACTCTGACATGGATTACAGGATCTTTTCCGTGTGCACTTGGTCTTGTGCTTGCGTGTACACACAAAAGGAGTTAAGTCACTAGCCGGTCTGCACATAAGTTCACCTGGGAGATCGGAAAAATCTCCACTCTTAACCAATCAGGCGGCAGCGACCGGGATTCGAACTCACGACCTCCCGATTAGGAGGCCAATGTCTGACCACCACGCTACTGCGCCCGTCACATAGGCTGTCAAAAGTCTCTGTATCTTTAAAACAATACTATTTTTTGATTGAGACTTTATGTAATCCTAAAACACCATAACTAACTTAACGATGACGTAACTTGAAGTACTCAGTCCGGATGCTGTGGGTCGTGAACCTATACTCTCCAAAGGGGTGGTTAAAGGTTTTCCCTTTTTGGATCGTGGTGGCCGTGTACAATCAATATACTTTTTACGTTGAATTCTTCTTTAGAACATATCATATGGGTCAAACACGACCCACAGCATCCAGACTGTGTAGTCCAAAGTGTGATCCGCTGAAGGTTTAACTATTGTCAAAGTTTTCCTATTATGAAGATTGTAAATCTGTTGACCCGGCGAAAAACCGTGAGAGTTGTAGATAAGAAACAAACAACGTCTTTGGTTTAGCTCTACAGATCTATTGTCTCATGCGTGCACTTATTATTTACTCGTTTCCATGTCTAGTTTTGCCTCGCGTTCTGTTCTGTCTCCTAGTGCATGCACCTCTAATCGCCTAATTTATCCTCTCTCACCTAAAATTACCGGGTTAGTTTATCTTCCTAAAAAGGCCAAGATTGCGAGAAGAAATGACGACCTACGTGATGATGAAAACCATTCAGACGAATAATGGAGCCAATTTCATGGGATTACTTTTCTATAAAATAGTTTATTAGACTTATTCTTCTAGAAAAGTATACAAATAGAATAATACAACAAGCATAATTTACGCAATATTATAAATGCACATACAAAGTCAGTTAAAAATCCCGGGTCGCCTTTATAAGGCTAACATCAAAGAGCGCAAGTGTTACAAAAAAACAATGAAACCACCTAATCTCCCATCCCTCGAATAAATCCTATTCTAAGGTGAGACTCCGCATATCAAGCTAGCTACATTTTTACCCACTACAGGATCTTTTGTCACCTGACTGACTAACTATGAAATTCCCTCAATCTATTTACTTTGTTGGACCTCTAGATGGAAGAACGGTTCTTTCCTATTGGGATAAATTTAAGGATGGTCTAAGACCTCAGAATTTGCTATTTTAACTTCGATAAGAACCGGACGGACGAATCCCCCTATTCTTCACCAAAGTGTTTTGTCCCTAATGCCAAAATCAAGTTTCCCCCTTTTAGAAGTACCATACGCAAAACAGAAGGGACACCAAAAGGAGCTTATCTGAGTGTGCGCAGGTCACCTAGGTTTAATTTCCCCACCTAGCTAGCTATTTTAGGACCGTTCAATCAAACGTCACCTGACGTTCTAACAGTCCGGTTGTTTATTTCTGACTATCTACGAATTCTCGCCTATTTATCTGTTGAACCTTTACTGGTATTTGAGGAAAACAAGCCAGTAGCATGCATGGTTATCCTTTGAAACTGAATTACTCCTACGCTGTCCTGACTTTATGACAAAGTGGTAAGATTCTCTAAGTTCTTTTACTCTGTGTTTTTCCCTATGCTATCCTGTTGAAAGAATGCGAAGACTCCTCTTGTCCCTAATCTAAATCTTGATCTAGTCTACCTTGCCTCTTCTCTCTCCCTATTCTAATCCCTAACCTAGCGCCCTCAGTCTATGTCCTTATTCTAACCCATTCTATTCTGTCCTAGAGCCTGTCCTAATGCGTGTAGGAACTTCATTTTACACTGTCCAATCTGCATGACAATGTAAACAAACACACCGAACCAAAGGCAGATTGGTTGGGGCAAAACGAATTTGAGTGCAGTATGCCCCATTCATTATAGATAATTTAAGTCTAAATTTAATTAAGAAGTTATGCGATTGTTATTGTACGTGTATATGCAATTGTGATGTATACTTATGTACTCTCTCTCTCTCTCTCTCTCTCTCTCTCTCTTTCTCTCTCGCTTACTCTCTCTCTCTCTCCCTTTCCTCTCTCTCTTTCCCTTTTATATTCTTTGTCCATTTGGCGTGTCCGGTCTCCATTATGCCTTTGCTTTTTGTCATATATCTATATATATGTATGTTTGCACATTTTGTTTGTTTCTCGTTTGTTTTGGTTTAAAAAGTACTTGTCGAAGTGTTGTCGCAAGTTATCGTAATCCATATGTTAAATTCTCCCGTTAGGGTCACCACCATAAGCTTGAACTTGTTGATGATCCGTAACATGTATCATGTTCAAATACATGAATTGTTGAATAAACACTGTTTTAAACCAAAGCCAGATTGGCTGACCAAAAAAGAACATTAACCGCACTACTTTCAAAACATAACGCAGACAATATAGTCCGTCCTTTTTCCTTTATCTTTAGACTTGCTGATCACAACAAGCGCTCTTTTAATAACTGTTGGCCATATTTAAGCAACCTACAACACTATCTTCATCAAAGAAACCTTGTCTCTCCTCCCTTTTACGAATGCTGTCTCTCCAAGTAAGATCACTGAACGACTAGCGGTTAACGTTATTGCCACAACGACGAGTCGCTATGACTTTCGCGTTGCCTGACTAAATTGACAACTACCTTTCAATGGCTTGAAAACATATTTTAAACACTTTCATCCACATTTCTACCATTTATCATATTAACAAACACATTTTCCCAATGTTTATGAATCTTTACTGCTAGACCGCATCGGTACCGTCCAAAACTGCCGACCAAAACAGAAACCGAAAGTTCGATTACTTCCCTTGCATCGTCTAGCTTTGGTTTCGATACTAATTACGCTTCGTTTAAAATCTGGGGCCAGCGATAGCATAACAGAGGGAACTCTGTATGCCATGACTGTCCCGAACTTTCAATATTTATTTTATCTAATGACCTAACTTTTTCAAACATGGCTCTCCCGCCACACTATTATTCACACTCCCTGGTTAACATCTGTTAGGATATCAAGTGTGTACAGTCTGTTGGGTCATCAATTTAATTCAGTCTGTTGGATTATCAATTTAATTCAGTCTGTTGGATTAGGTCTGGTAGGTTGTCAGGAAAATCCTTTCAGTTGGGTTATAAGGGTAAATTCTGAGTAGTCTGTTGGGTTGTAAGGGTCAATTCTGAGTAGTCTGTTGGGTTGTAGAGTTATAAAATCTGTTGCGTTATGAAGTTAATTCAGCCTGTTAGGTCATCAGTCTGTTGAGTTATCAATGCATAAGGCAAATCCAGTCTATTGGGTTATCAGGTTAAAATTCAAATGAAGAAAATCAGAACAGAGGATGGCAATCAGTAGTGAGTACCTTATGTTTAAGTTGAACATTAAATACTCTCTGTCTTCTTTTCTGGTTTTTACATTTAGTCAAGTTTTGACTAAATGTTTTAACATAGAGGGGGGAATCGAGACGAGGGTCGTGGTGTATGTGTGTGTGTGTGTATGTGTGTGTGTGCGTGCGTGCGTGTAAAGCGATTCAGACTAAACTACTGGACCGATCTTTATGAAATTTGACATGAGAGTTTCTGGGTATGATATCCCCATACGTTTTTTTCATTTTTTTGATAAATGCCTTTGATGACGTCATATCCGGCTTTTCGTGAAAGTTGAGGCGGCACTGTCACGCCCTCATTTTTCAACCAAATTGGTTGAAATTTTGGTCAAGTAATCTTCGACGAAGCCTGGACTTCGGTATTGCATTTCAGCTTGGTGGCTTAAAAATTAATTAATGACTTTGGTCATTAAAAATCTGAAAATTGTAAAAAAAAAATTTATTTTAATAAAACGATCCAAATTTACGTTCATCTTATTCTCCATCATTTGCTGATTCCAAAAACATATAAATATGTTATATTTGGATTAAAAACAAGCTCTGAAAATTAAATATATAACAAGAAGGGCAAAGCCCATACGACTCACATGCTTTACACATTTTTCCTACCAAAATACATGTGACCTTGACCCAAGGTCAAGGTCATCCAAGGTCATGCAACACAAAGCTGTTAATTCAAGACATAGGAAGTACAATGGTGCTTATTGGCTCTTTCTACCATGAGATATGGTCACTTTTAGTGGTTCACTACCTTATTTTGGTCACATTTCATAAGGGTCAAAGTGACCTTGACCTTGATCATATGTGACCAAATGTGTCTCATGATGAAAGCATAACATGTGCCCCACATAATTTTTAAGTTTGAAACAGTTATCTTCCATAGTTCAGGGTCAAGGTCACTTCAAAATATGTATACAATCCAACTTTGAAGAGCTCCTGTGACCTTGACCTTGAAGCAAGGTAAACCAAACTGGTATCAAAAGATGGGGCTTACTTTGCCCTATATATCATATATAGGTGAGGTATTCAATCTCAAAAACTTCAGAGAAAATGGGAAAAATGTGAAAAATAGCTGTTTTTTAGGCAACATTTATGGCCCCTGCGACCTTGACCTTGAAGCAAGGTCAAGATGCTATGTATGTTTTTTGGGGCCTTGTCATCATACACCATCTTGCCAAATTTGGTACTGATAGACTGAATAGTGTCCAAGAAATATCCAACGTTAAAGTTTTCCGGACGGACGTCCGGACGGACGGACGGACGGACGGACGGACGGACGTCCGGACGGACGGACGGACGGACGGACGACTCGGGTGAGTACATAGACTCACTTTTGCTACGCATGTGAGTCAAAAATTATTATCAAAATTAATTTGTCGAAATCAATTTAAAAACACTTTCATCTTATTCCTTGTCGGTTCCTGATTCCAAAAACATATAGATATGATATTTTTGGATTAAAAACACGCTCAGAAAGTTAAAACGAAGAGAGGTACAAAAAAGCGTGCTATCATTCTCAGCGCAACCACTACCCCGCTCTTCTTGTCAATTTCACTGCCTTTGCCGTGAGCAGTGGACTGACGATGCTACGAGTATACGGTCTTGCTGCGTTGCATTGCGTTCAGTTTCATTCTGTGGGTTCAACAGCTACTTGACTAAATGTTGTATTTTCGCCTTTTGCGACTTGTTTTTATTCTCTTGCTCTCTCGGTCATCCCTTCTGTTTTGTGTATGTTATGTGCTGAAGAAGAGAACATGTCTCTCTCTGTCATCCCTTCTGGTTTATGTATTTTATGTGCTGAAGAAGAGTACATGTCTATCTCTGTCATCCCTTCTGTTTTATGTATTTTATGTGCTGAAGAAGAGTACATGTCTCTCTCTCTGTCATCCCTTCTGTTTTATGTATTTTATGTGCTGAAGAAGAGTTATGTGTACATGTTATGTTATATGAAGTCTTATATCGCGCGCGTATCTCCAGACTCGGACTCAGGGCGCAGGGATCTATTTATGCCGTGTGAGATGGAATTTTTTACACAATACATCACGCATTCACATCGACCAGCAGATCGCAGCCATTTCGGCGCATATCCTACTTTTCACGGCCTATTATTCCAAGTCACACGGGTATTTTGGTGGACATTTTTTATCTATGCCTATACAATTTTGCCAGGAAAGACCCTTTTGTCAATCGTGGGATCTTTAACGTGCACACCCCAATGTAGTGTACACGAAGGGACCTCGGTTTTTCGTCTCATCCGAAAGACTAGCACTTGAACCCACCACCTAGGTTAGGAAAGGGGGGATAAAATTGCTAACGCCCTGACCCAGGGTCGAACTCGCAAACCTCTCGCTTCCGAGCACAAGTGCATTACCACTCGGCCACCCAGTCCTGGCTGAAGAAGAGTACATGTCTACCTATGTCATCCCTTCTGTTTTATGTATTTTATGTGCTGAAGAAGAGTACATGTCTACCTATGTCATCCCTTCAGTTTTATGTATTTTATGTGCTGAAGAAGAGAACATGTCAAAACCGACCCACTGTGAAGTTTTTCGTTTTGCTGTTTATTCTGGTGAACATTTTTTTCCTTGTTATCTTGTCCAAGAAATTGATAATTTTTCATTTTATGGGGCAAGCACGACCTCACTATGACCTCAGCATTTGATTTTAACCAGACCTGTATCATGATGGGAGGTGGTCATCCAACCATAGAAGCCAGTAAAGTTACAAAGCTCTTGGTTTAACCATCTGAGAAAACCTAAAAGTAAAATTTTAATGACATGAACGTGACACACTGTGACCTTGAAATTTGATGCCAGACTTGCAGTTTAGAAACCTTCAAACCCAAAACATTTCAAAGCTCTAGCTACAAAAACCTTTGAGATATGTAACCTCAACGTTTAGATCTTTGCTGACAGACGGACGGATGGACAAACTGACACTGCTTATTACAAAGACTCACTGATTACTCAGGTAAGTCAATAGAAGCAAGCTTACCGTATTGAAGTTGTTGAGCCCTGTAACAACACTGCGGCATATCTTCAGCCACATCAATCTCTATCTTGACGTCTGACACAATGCCTGTGTCTCCTTCCTCCATGCTGTTACGAGAAGCCCCGACCTCTGACTGTTCACAGTTCAGGGTGTTGATGAACCCAGACTGTTCACGACCCCTGACAATCCCTGGCTGTTCACTGTTCCAGGCACTGCTGTGACAAAACAAAAACAAAACTGTCATATTCAACATTTACAGCAAAGCAGGTAAAGGTATTCCAGGATATATAAACTGAGCAAAAACATTATTGCACCCATTTATGTACCCCAACTAAAACGTTCATTCCCGTGTCATTTCATTGAAACTTTATATGCCATTAAAGGCCCTGCATTGGGCTATCTGGCACACTTTTCGGATCAAAGATTTCTGTCATAGGTATCATGTGACTGCCCCTAAAGTACTTCTGATGAATTAAGCACTAAACCAATTATTTTCTGTCCCTAAACACCACAAAATGCCTAAAGTCGAAAGATGTAGTACAAACAGGGGAGTAAAACGGAACAGCCGTTTTTGTGTGCCTGTGTGAGCTCAGTTGCCGACTGACACAAACTTTCGCATTCGGCTTTTCTTATCTCGTAACTCCACACTAAATACCCCACTTCCCCTCTGAAGGATTGATGTACAACCCATGACACTAACATTCATGTAGTCGTTTATAACTGAGGTTGAAAAATTCGCTTCATGACGAGACAAGTATAAATGCCATTCACCCAAACTGAAATTTTTGCTGCCGTCTGCTCGCGCTGTACGGATTAGCTGTTCTCTTCTCCTCCCCTTGTTGCATCCTAGTTCTTCTGTTGTTTCTAGTTTTCCGTTGATGTTGTGTTTTGGTCTTCTTCATAAGTAGTCTTGTTCAAAAAAAAAAAATAAATAAAAACTTCTTTTTGTTGTATACGAATGAACTAAGAAAAAGCTGTTTAACAGCTGTGTTGTCAAATCAAGTTTTTTTCCAAAGTCAGTGTGGCGCCTGCGCAAAACTAATGCGCATAAGAAACGGCGTCTGCAATCAAAACCTGAGATCAACGCATCGACGCAAAAACTGTGATTTTGTAAGTTTGGAACAACAAATCAAGGTCAGAACAGCTATATAATTGCTATTGTATTTTCAGCGTAGCAATAGGGTCCGATATTTATTGACTCGAACAAGTATAATGCGACTCATCGGCATTATACTTGTCTCGTCTATATCGGACCCTATTGCTAAGCTGAAAACACACTAGCTGTTAATATAATGGATGGTCTGAATCTGGAAATCACTGATGCTTCACGGGCGCTGTGGCGGGGTGGTAAGACGTTGGCCTCTTAATCGGAAGGTCGAGGGTTTGAATCCCGGCCACGGTCGCCTGGTGGGTTAAGAGTAGAGATTTTTCCGATCTCCCAGGTCAACTTATGTGCAGACCTGCTAGTGGCTTATCCCCTTCCGTGTGTACACACAAGCACAAGACCAAGTGCGCACGGAAAAGATCCTGTAATCCATGTCGGAGTTCGATGGGTTATAGAAACACGAAAATACCCTGACCCAGCATGCTTCCTCCGAAAGCAGCGTATGGCTGCCTAAATGGCAGAGTAAAAACGGTCATACACGTAAAATTCTACTCGTGCAAAAACACGTGTACATGTATGGGAGTTTCAGCCCACGAACGCAAAAGAAGAAGAAAAACTGATGCTGAGATTGAGAAGGATTTGAGGACCACAAACACGAAGTTCAGAAAAAAAAAAGCTCTGAGTCTCTGGCATGATATTGATAGTCCATAATATTGAGTACAAGCCAAAAGACATCATAGTACCTCTTTTCAAATCACTTGTTCGTCCTATTCTTGAGTATGGGAACGTAGTGTGGTCACCTTCCTTAAAGAAGCAATATTACTCATAGAAAGTGTATAATAGCGATTTTCGAAAAAAGTTGCTTGCAGCCAGGGGCTAAACTATGAACAGAGATTGAAGTTTCTTAATATGCCAAGTCTGGAGCACAGGAGGTTGCGAGGCAACATGATCGAGACTTACAAAATACTACACAAACTCTATGATGAACACGCTGCTAACTCAATCCTTGCAGTTATATGAGGGTTCCAGCTCAAGAGGACATAATTATAAACTAATTTTAAAAAAACCTGTTCAGACTAACTGGTAATCTTGAAGTTTAGCGTGTTAATTAAATTCATAGCTCATAATTCAGAGGCATTTTAGTCTCCAAATTTGTAGAACGTCCTGCACTTGTAATCATAACAAGTCATTTTAGATCCCTTTGAAGTTACGGAATGAACTCCGATGAACTGTACGAATGCATTTCGTTTACATGGGTCAAAGAAGGAATTATCCGTATGAGCGGACAAGGGAGACAACTCTTTCGTGTTTAAAATGATGTCGCATGGTTGACGTTACGTACGCCATTTTTGGTGCATTTTTGTCGATTGAACAACCAAATTAATTAATTGTGCTTCAAGTCTGGAGCTCAGTCCGTCAATTAATTTCACGACAAATGTTCTTTGGCTTGCTTACATGGACTTGTATCAAAAATAAGTAAAGAATGTCACTGGATTCTGAGCTATAAATTTAACACTCTAAATTAAGTTCAAGATTACCCTAACCTGTATGCAAACCTTTTCTTACGAACCGTGTTGTGAATAACTGGAACATTTTACCAACCAACATTGTGTCACTGTCAGCAGGAACACTAAATACGTTTAAAAATGTACTTGCTGGAGACAATTTATGTCCTCTTCGAATTTAAAACTCAACTGAGACCGTCCTAGGACGTACGCAGCGCGCAAATTATGAACAATGATATTTCAAATCATCATTTAAAAACATAGCAGGCAAAAGGCTGGAAAGCCTAGGCCGCATAAGATGTTATGTTATGTTATGTTCAAAGCAGGTAGGCCTAATTCTGCGAAATTGCAATGGATTATGATCTTTGAATTGACTACGCTCAAGTTCAACATTACCCTTATCTGTATCTGTGGGTTACGTCGCTAGCATCCAGATTGCTGGCTTTGGCGCGACGGGTGGGTGTGCGCAGCGACGTCGTTTATCGGCGGCTGGTAGTCAGCGCCGCCTTGAATGCCTCAGTAGAGGCTGAGTGGACAACTGTGTTGTCCAGGTGATTCCACTCTATTGTGGATCGTGGGAAGAACGACTGTTTGTATTGTTCAGTGTTGCAGCGTGGTACAGCGAAACATCTGTTGTTGTTTTTTATGTAATTGTCCATGGGGTTGCTACCAACGTAGTCTGCTGTTTGTCTTCTGGGTCGGATCATGCGGCCAGCACGTTGAGGGGTCAGGAATTTTTTCTTCTTCTTCTTCAGCGTTCCAGAATTGTCTGGTGACGTGTGAGCTCGTTTGCCCATTTGGGTTCCCCACACTATACTCTGAGAGCATAGTCAGCTTCACTCCGCTTTCGTTGAGTAGGCATGCTGAGTATTTTCGTGTTTCCATAACCCACCGAACTCTGACATGGATTACAGGATCTATTCCGTGCGCACTTGGTCTTGTGCTTGCGTGTACACACGAAGGGGGTTAAGTCACTAGCAGGTCTGCACATAAGTTGACCTGGGAGATCGGAAAAATCTCCACTCTTAACCCACCAGGCGGCAGCGACCGGGATTCGAACTCACGACCTCCCGATTAGGAGGCCGACGTCTTACCAACACGCCACTGCGCCCGTCAGGAATTTGTCTGGAGGCATTGCCGGCACCAGCCCCTCAACCACCTTGTAGTAGAAAGTCAGGCGGAGGTTTACTCGACGTTCCTGGAGAGTTGGGAGGTTGTGGCGTGTCAGGAGGCCCGTAACAAAGCCAGGACGTCTTGATCGGTAGTCGTTGGCGATGAAACGTGCTGCTGTGCGCTGTATGCGTTCCATCCTATCGATGTCCTGCGCTTGGTACGGGTCCCAGACTACGGCTCCGTACTCAAGGAGGGGTCGGACGAGGGCCAGGTAGGCATTTCGTCTGCAGGCTGCCGGGCAGTGGCGGAGGTTTCTGCATAGGAAGCCAAGAATGCAGTTTGCTTTCTTGGTGATGCTGCTGATGTGGTTTCTCCACTTGAGGTTGTCCGAGAATAGGATGCCTAGGTACGGGTTGGAGGGGACAGTTTTGAGGATGGTGTTGTTGAGGGAGTACATGAAGGTGGAGGGTGGTTTGTGGGAGATGCTCATGACATAGCACTTGGTGGCGTTGAAGCGCATTCCCCATTTCTCTGCCCAACCTTCTAGACACTTCAGGTCCTCTTGTTGGGTGTGGTGGTAGTTGAAGGTGTTGATCTCTCTGTAGACGAGACAGTCGTCGGCGAACAGCCTAACCTGGGATCTGACTGCCTGCGGGAGATCGTTGATGTGGATGAGAATTAAGAGGAGTGGGCCCAGCACAGTGCCTTGTGGGACGCCTGAGTCGACGGTAGTGGGCTGGGACGTACTGCCTTCAACGACGACTTGCATGCTGCGTTCCGTGAGGAAGCAGTGAAGCCATGCATGGAGGGGGCCTGTGATGCCATAGTTGGCCAACTTGAGGAGGAGCCGGTCATGGGGGACGGTGTCGAATGCTTTGGAAAAGTCTAGTATGGCCATGTCAATTTGTTTGCCTTGATCAAAAGACTGTAGTAGGTCGTTGGTGGTGGTTAGTAGTTGGGTTTCAGTGGAGTAGCCAGATCGAAAGCCGTGGTTCAGGTTTGTAAGGATTTTGTGGGCTTGGAAATGGGACATAATGTGGCGGAAGATAATTAGTTCAAGGAGTTTGCAGGGGACAGAGGTAAGGGAGATTGGGCGATAGTTGGCGGGTTCGTGGCGGTCCCCTTTCTTAAAGGCACACAACACGTTGGCCGACAACCAGTCCTTGGGTAGGCGTCCGCTGTCGACAGAGGTCTGGAAGATCAGTGCCAGTGCTGGGCCGACGCTGTCGGCGAGGGTCTTGAGGACGGTGTTCGGGATGCCCTCTGGTCCGGACGCCTTGTTGACTTTCAGTTGTCGTAGCAACTTGGTGACTCCGGGGACTGTGATGGTAATGGGTGGGATGTCAGGGGCGGTGGGTTGGAGGTGGGGGAGGGGTTGGGAGGAAGTTTTGGTGAAGACAGATTTGAACTGGTTAAGGAGGATGTCCGCTTTTGACTGGCTGTCACTGTGGAGTTGGCCTTTGGTTTTGAGGGGGGCTACTCCGACATTGTCCTGTTTCCTGGCCTTGATGAACCGCCAGAATGGCTTGGTGTCGTTCCTATCTAGCCCTTCTTGGATGGTGTCGTTGATGTACTTCCACTCAGCTCGGCGTAACTCTCTTTTGCAGTGTTTTTGGAATTGGCGGTAAGGGGACCAGTTGTTGGAGGATCTCGCTCGGTGGAAGAGGCGTTTCAGCATACGTTTCAGGGGGACGGTTAGCCAGGGTAGGGTCTGCGATGGTTTTAGTGTAAAGGTTGGGATGTTGGTTTCCATGGTGTTCAGAAGTAGGTTCTTGAATGTGGACCATAGGGTGTCGACGCCTTTTCCCTCCTTGTGTTCATCAGCCACGGTTTGGGCAGCGCTGACAAGGTCACTTCTCATCTGGTCCCAGTTAGCCTTCTTGAACTTATAGCATTTACGGGGCTTCTGGCGCGTGATCTGTGGTCGGACGTCAAAGTCCGCGGCGACAATGTCGTGGTCTGAGACACCAGGTATGCTAGCAGTCGATTTCACCAGGGTGGGGTTGGAGGTGAACACAAGGTCTAGTAGGTTGGGGCCTCGGGTGGGGGTGTGGTGTACTTGGGTGAGGGGTGCGTTTGATGTGATGTTGATGAGGTGCCCTTGTATCTCGTTGTCTTTCCCTGAGGAGTGGGCGGTGTGCGTTGTCCAGTTGATGTCTGGGCAATTGAAGTCTCCGGCAAGGATGATCTCTCGCTGTTTCTTGCCGTCTTCAGTCAGTTTGTTCAGGGCTTTCTGGAGTTCGTCCAGGTCACGTTAATTCCGCTCGGGCATGTAGAATGCTCCCACATACAGGTCTTTGCGGTTCTTCAACTTGACCTTGACCCACTCCAGTTCACAGTCGGTGACAAGCTAGGGCTGCTCGACGGTAGTCAAGGACTTGTGCACAAGGACGAACACGCCACCACTGCTTCTGCCCAGGCGGTCATTCCTGAATATGTCGAAGTAGTCTGGGAATATTTCAGCTGACTTGATGTGGTCTGGTGATGGTGGTTTCCCTGGCTGGATACCTCGTAACCAGGATTCAGTGTCGCAGACAATATCGGGCTTGGTGTACTGGAGTACCGTAGCAAGCTCCTGCTTCTTGGCATTGGCGCACTGACAATTTACGTTGAGGACGCGCAGGTTAGATTTCTTCGGTAGACCGTAGGTAAGTGAGCTGGTTGATCTTGCTTGAGATCGTTGTTGATCTTTCTGCGGGGAGGATAGGGAGGAGGGGCGACTGGTGACTTTAGGGCTACTAGTACGGGGCGGGGAGAAAGGGTCACCAGATACTATGGAGTCGACGATTGAAGCATTCTGCAGAGGGGCAAAATAGTTCGTGCAGTTGAGTTCATAGCTGCGGAAGGTAAAGCTATCACAGTTGGTGCTGTCGCACCTGGGGCAAATCCACGCGACGTTAGGGCGGCTGATAGCATCGTATTCTGCAGAACCCACGTCCACACCCTTATTTGTTGAATTTTCCGGGGAAGCATTCAGCCTTGAGTTCATTTTGGCAGAAACCAGGCTGATGTCCTACTAAAAGCCGCATGTTTTCAAAACTTACATTTGATGGTAGTTCGATCGCCATTGGAGCTGAGAAATAGGGGACTGTATTCTCCGTCAACTTTTAATCAGTGTGGCCAAGAGTTCAGTACCTTTCGCTGTGCACAGGCGCCTGGAGTATGTCAGCTGCGTGGCTGTAAACAATACCGGTCAGCGTCTGTGAACAAGGACAGGTAGCTGGTCTCAGGAAATGTTGTGGTGTCTCCTAAACCAAAGAAACATTGTGTCTCTCATAGTAAGGTTCAGGGACGTGACAGAAATAAAATTATAACCAAAAGGTAAAATTATGAAATTGACAAAGCTTGGAAATTATTACACAAAAATAAAGTAATCAAAAAAAAGTACAAATAACATCGCATAGAAGGCAAAAGGCTCATCTGGCCTACAGGCACTCCATATAATTTGATAGTTATGATATCAGGGTTCCTGCAGGGCAGAGCTGATACAATTCAATGAGTTTTCAAGGACATTTCCAGGACCAAATAAATGTTTTTCAAGGACATGATTTTCCCCAAATTAAAGTCTTTTTTACACACGAAGCATCGCGCATGATGTTTCGATTTATCCGATGCTTCTAAAAGCCAAGCTTTGTATTTTGCATTGGCAAGCCATTGACGATTGAAGACGCAGTTGCCTTTCCCCATTTTCCACGCTAAGACACAGGAAGAGATATAAAAATGCCACTGCGGTTCTCCACGTCTGCAAACTATTAGTCATTCCGTAGTTGTTTCCCTTGCCAACTTCCGGGAAGGGAAGCAACTACGGGTGACTAGTAATAGTTAGTTCGTCTGCTTTCGTTTTCACTCGGTCTTTTATTCTCCCAAAATGTGTGTACTGTATTTGACTAAAAACAAAAGGGGGGTTGCATTTTTTTTTTAAATAAGACAAGCTGCTGACGAAATGTATAGGCAACAATTTGGAAAAATCAAGTACTTTTCAATGACTATTTAACAAAACTCTATTTTCAAGCTCTTTTCAAGGCCTAGAAAAGGTTTTCCAATTTTCAAGGAGTTTTCCAGGGTTTAAGGACTCTGTACGAACCCTGTGATATGATAATTGACCCGAAGTCCCAAAGGCCGACTTGATATCTGTTAAATTGTGATCCCCCCCCCCTCCCCCAGAAATACAACAGCAAAGTAACATATACTTACTGGTTCTGGTCTTGTGGTCTTTCTTGTTTCAATGGACTTTCGTGGCATCCAGTGGACCGGCAAGCTCCCTTGAACAAGGCCTCTGCATCTCCCTGATGGGGCTGAAAAGAAAGAAGTTACAAGTGGCTTGTTTCAATTCTGACCAAATATATATCATTATATTTAATAAAGGGTGCAAACATGTGGAGACCCACTTAGCCATCCATGTAAAAAAATGTGTAGGCCGAAAACACAAGCCCATGCACTGATGCAGTGATAATAATAATAATAATAATAATAATAATAAATGAGCATTTATATAGCGCAACATCATAACTTTACAATTATGCTCTATGCGCTTGACACATTTAAAATTAAAACACAGTTATTCAAGCATTTACATCTACATTCATAGTCAACAACGCTTAATTAAAAGCATACACCATTAAACATACATTACAAAAGATTCTTCCACTAACTAAGTAATAAAAACATGAATAAAATAGGTTGTAAAAAACAAGGAAATACCAGCTGAATACCAACAGAACATGTTATCAACAATGCTGAAAACAGTCCTAGATGTTTATACATTATCACTAAAACAACAAATACACTACATGTAGCCTACTGATGGACTGAGAAAACAAAATCAGGGGCTGTATTTCTTGAAGAGGTGCGTTTTAAGTGCTCGTTTGAATGCTTGGGGTGACTGAGAGTGGCGGATGTGAAAGGGGAGAGAATTCCATTGTGTGGGTGCGCAGAAAGTAAAAGTGCGTTGTCCGTATGTTTTGGTTTTGGTGTGTGGAATGGTAAGGATGCGACAGTCAGAAGAGGCACGGAGTTGTCTTGCTGGAGAATAGACGGTGAGAAGTTCAGAGAAGTTAAAGCAGGAGACGAGCCAGAAAAGAAGTTAAAGCAGAGGGTGGACAGTTTGTAGTCAATGCGGGCTTGAATAGGTAACCAGTGCAGTGTGTGAAGAAGTGGTGTTGCGTGATCTCGTTTTCGTGCTTTGAGAATGAGGCGTGCTGCCGAGTTTTGGACTTTTTGTAGTTTATGCAGGAGGTACAGAGGACAGCCAGAGAGAAGAGAGTTGCAGTAGTCAAGTTTAGAAAGAACAAAGGCACAGACAAGAGTGTTAGTTGTTTGAGAGGAGAGTGTGTGGCGAATGGTGCTGATCTTACGAAGCTCAAAATAAGCTGCTCTACAGACTAAAGATATATATGTTTGTTAAGGGTCATGTCAGATGAAAGGGTGAATCCAAGGTTTCTAGCTGATGGTGAGAAAAGAATGTCGGTGTTGCCTATTTGAACAGAAACAGGTTGGGGAGAGGGAAATGTAGTGTTCTTCTTTTTGCACAGTAAGACTTCAGTCTTATCATCATTCAGCTTCAGTTTGTTATCGACCATCCAAGATTTAACATCAGTGATGCATGTCTGAATGGTCTGGATGGCGGAATGTGTCTCTGCAGGGGGACTGGGTTTATACAGCTGGGTGTCATCAGCAAAAAACTGATTTAAAACAGAATGGTTTTGAATCAGTGTGGAGAGGGGCTTAGTGTACATGATGAAAAGGATGGGACCGAGTACTGAACCTTGAGGAACGCCGAAAGAAAGTGGGGCTGGAGCAGACATCTGGCCATCGACAAGCACAGCCTGAGTCCTGCCAATGAGATAGGACTCAAGCCATGCTAACGGTGGACCGGATATGCCGTACAGAGTCTGAAGTCTATGGAGAAGCGTGACATGGTCAATCGTGTCGAACGCTGCAGAAAGGTCAAGTAGGGTAAGCACTGACACATCACCACCATCCAGAGCAGACAGAATGTCACTGATTACTTTTAGTAAGGCTGTTTCAGTACAGTGAGAAGGGCGATAAGCGGACTGAGAGTGCGAGATCAAATCATGGGTGTTCAAATATGACAACAGCTGCTTCAAAACTACCTTTTCAAACACTTTGGACAAGAATGATAAATTAGATACAGGACGATAATTCTTCAAAATATTGACATCAAGACTAGGTTTTTTGAGAAGTGGTTTGACAAGTGCAGTTTTGAACAATGATGGAAAAACACCAGATAACAGGCTATCATTGACAATTTGAGTAAGAGTTGGCAACAACACATCAAGATTCTCAAAAAGCAGTGGTGTGGGTATGGCATCAAGTGGACAAGTTGTTGGTTTGGACTTCAGAATAATGGATTTAAGGTCTTTTTCACTGATTGGCTGAAATGATGGAAAAGAACAATCAGTGAGAACATCAACATGACTGGAGGAAGCAGAATGTGCACTCATCTGATCAAGTTCAGAACGAATATCAGAAACCTTCTTGATAAAATAATCACTGAATACATCTGGCAGCTGACT
Source organism: Littorina saxatilis (assembly GCF_037325665.1). Classification (NCBI taxonomy): domain Eukaryota; kingdom Metazoa; phylum Mollusca; class Gastropoda; order Littorinimorpha; family Littorinidae; genus Littorina; species Littorina saxatilis. The sequence continues at coordinate 63,043,637 of NC_090253.1, read as the reverse complement.
AGCGGGGAAAACAGTGGGAAGTGGGGATACCTTACTGCGGCCGGTCAACCGGCAGCAAATATCGAACAGTTTTTTGCTTGAATCGCAAGCAATAATCTGGGTTTGGAGGAAGGTTGTCTTTGCTGCGTGTACTAACTTAGTTACAATGTCCTTTGCTCCTTGAAATATTTGTTTATGGACAGTAAGACCAGTCTTAAGATACCTGCGCTCAGCACGCCTACGATCACATTTGGCATCACGCAGTTCAACACAGATATATTGGAATACCACGGTGCGGACTTGGACGGACGGACACGGCGACGTGAAACGGGGGCATGAACGTCAAGGGCAGCACGAAGTGTGGCATCAAGTTGGTCAGCTGAGGGGGAGGGGGGCAGCGCGTTCTGCAGCTCGTCCCTAAAAGCGTCTTTATCCATCGTACGGAGACAGCGGACAGACTTAAACATGGGTGGAGGAGGAGGACACTGGGTCATCAGATCAAACAAAACACAAAAATGATCTGAGGCTAAGACATGTGTAACAGACACAGATTGAACAATATGATCATCAGGCCTATGCATAACCCAATCCAGTATGTGATTCTTCTTGTGCGTTGGATGACTGACTGACTGTGTGAATTGAAAAACATCTAAAATATCTAACATCTTGACAGTGGAAGGGTGGTTGCAGTCATCAAAATGAACATTGATATCACCAAGCAAAACAGGAGTTCCAGACAAAGTGTTACAATGGTCAACAAGCCACAAGGTCATGAAATTCAGAGAAAAACATGGCATCAGTCAATTTGTTTTTTGAGTTTGGAGGAGGCCTATAATCTATGCAAAACAACTTAACTGGTTTCTCATGAAGGGCTAGTGTCACTTGTACACACTCAAAGGATGGATGTGTAAATGGCAGTACCGAATTAAACGACACATGACTAGAGAGAGAGTTTTTGAAGATCACTGCTATTCCACCACCACGAGTGACACTGCGGTGAAACGATCGGAGGGAATAGTTTGCTGATGTCAAGTCAACAATAACACTGTCGTCACCGTTCTCCTTGAGCCAAGTCTCGGTCAAAATCAAAATGTCTAGGTCATTGTCTGTGACAAACTCGACGATTTCTGTTCTTTTAGTTTTACATGCTTGCTGAGTTGAAGAAACAGACTGAGCGTTGAAAAGTGCGATGCGGAGAGGTGTGATGGTGGAAGTGGGGAGTAAGGTATGTGATCGAGACTTACAGTCTTTTGGCGTCGGTAGCACTGCCCCATTCCTCCGACGTGGTCTACGACGATGTCCCCTGTGTGCCTTCTTTGGAGGGATGCGTAGGCATGGAAGCTGATGGCAGTGAAAGCCAAGGTCGTGAAGACGACGACACAGCGACGACGCGTCACTGGGTGCAATAAAAACAACATAAAAGCATTAAACTTACCTCGCTTTAAGTCTTTCTCCTCGAAATGACGAGAACAGATGCAAGCATTTTCAGAATTGAAGCTGGAATCGCACCGGTCGATAACACGAATCAACTCTGCTCGCCATTTGTCAGCACTTGGAGACTTTCCAGCCTTTGGAATGCTCAAAAAAGAAAGGCCTCTGCACTTTCCTGCCGTTGTATGGCACCCGACTATGCAACAGTTCCTGTGAGATGGCATCGCTATTATCAATTTTGGAGAGAAAAAAAGGACAAAACTGGATGAAAAATTCTACGGCCCCAGCAATCTCATTACTCTGAAAGATGAACCGGAAGTGGCTGGTCCTCAGGTTTCGAAGTTGACCGATATTCCAGCTAAAGTGACCTAGATCCAAAGCCAGCCATCCAAGCTTTGAATGTAGGTCCGTGCTGAGGGTCACAGCAGCGAAATATCCAAGGGAAGTAACTACCTAAATAGCTCGACCCAGAATGTACACTGGGTTACTTCCCGTATACTGATTTGACAGCGTACTTCACCCAAATCGTAAGATGAAGGGTGTCTACTTCAAGTGCATGTTGTTACTTTCAGTCTGTGTAAAGTAAATAGTGAAGTGTTTCTTTTCCGGTTTGGTGCAAATCATTTCTGGAAAGATTTTTCACTGTTGCCACAAACACAGAAACAGACAGACAGACAAAAACACACACACACTCTCTGATTATACATACGCTACAACGACAAATACAAATACTCGGGGACAAATACAAATACCCGATTTTTCCGAGCGCTCTCCAGTCCACCCAGCTGGAAATGGGTACCTGACCCTATTCAGGGCCGGGGAAGGCAAAGGCAGCGAGGGAGAGGAGATGGGCACCGCCCTCATAAAAAGCTGGCCCCCAGAAAAGTGGAGATCTCTAACATCTCTCTCCCCTACGACCAGATGGTTATGGGAATACCTTTACCTTTACCTTTTACAACGAATAACATATTATTGTCAATTTTAATAAGATGCAAAACATCTTGAGAATATTTGATACAGAACAAGGCAATCCTAAACAATCTCCACCAATAGTTATCTGGCTATAGTAATCACATGTGCAACATTCATATAACATATTACAGTTAAACAGCAATAAGACCAAAAAAAAGCCTTGCACACAAAATAGATACAAAGACGCAGATGTTGCATAAACATTTTTCCATCTAATATGCATCGCATTGCAATTGAGAAGTGGCCATGTTAAGCACCACACAACTATGTGACTATGTGACACAAGGTGCACACAAAGGGTGACCTACGTTGACTTCCTTTATACAAGGTGACTCATGTTGACAGCCACTATACTGGGTACGTGACTCGATCATGTTGACAGCCACTATACAGGGTGACCCATGTTGACAGCCACTATACAGGGTGACCCATGTTGACAGCCACTGTTGACAGCCACTATACAGGGTGACTCATGTTGACTGCCACTATACAGGGTGACCCATGTTGACTGCCACTATACAGGGTGACCCATGTTGACTGCCACTATACAGGGTGACTCATGTTGACAGCCACTATACAGGGTGACTCATGTTGACAGCCACTATACAGGGTGACTCATGTTGACAGCCACTATACAGGGTGACTCATGTTGACAGCCACTATACAGGGTGACTCATGTTGACAGCCACTATACAGGGTGACTCATGTTGACTGCCACTCAGTATACAGGGTGACTCATGCATGTTGACAGCCACTATACAGGGTGACTCATGTTGACTGCCACTATACACGGTGACCCATGTTGACTGCCACTATACAGGGTGACCCATATGTTGACAGCCACTATACAGGGTGACTCATGTTGACAGCCACTATACAGGGTGACTCATGTTGACTGCCACTATACAGGGTGACCCATGTTGACTGCCACTATACAGGGTGACTCATGTTGACTGCCACTATACAGGGTGACTCATGTTGACTGCCACTATACAGGGTGACCCATGTTGACTGCCACTATACAGGGTGACCCATATGTTGACTTCCTTTATACAAGGTGACTCATGTTGACAGCCACTATACAGGGTGACTCATGTTGACAGCCACTATACAGGGTGACCCATGTTGACTGCCACTATACAGGGTGACTCATGTTGACAGCCACTATACAGGGTGACCCATGTTGACTGCCACTATACAGGGTGACCCATATGTTCACAGCCACTATACAGGGTGACCCATGTTGACTGCCACTATACAGGGTGACTCATGTTGACAGCCACTATACTGGGTACGTGACGCCGGTTAACATGCAGCCACTATACAGGGTGACCCATGTTGACAGACACTATACAGGGTGACTCATGTTGACTGCCACAATACAGGGTGACTCATGTTGACAGCCACTATACTGGGTACGTGACTCATGTTGACAGCCACTATACAGAGTGACCCATGTTGACTGCCACTATACAGGGTGACTCATGTTGACTGCCACTATACAGGGTGACTCATGTTGACAGCCACTATACAGGGTGACCCATGTTGACTGCCACTATACAGGGTGACCCATGTTGACAGCCACTATACAGGGTGACCCATGTTGACAGCCACTATACAGGGTGACCCATGTTGACAGCCACTATACTGAGTGACCCATATTGACTGCCACTATACAGGGTGACCCATGTTGACAGCCACTATACAGGGTGACCCATATTGACTGCCACTATACAGGGTGACCCATGTTGACAGCCACTATACAGGGTGACCCATGTTGACAGCCACTATACAGGGTGACCCATGTTGACAGCCACTATACTGAGTGACCCATATTGACTGCCACTATACAGGGTGACCCATGTTGACAGCCCCTATACAGGGTGACCCATATTGACTGCCACTATACAGGGTGACCCATATTGACTGCCACTATACAGGGTGACCCATGTTGACAGCCACTATACAGGGTGACCCATATTGACTGCCACTATACAGGGTGACCCATGTTGACTGGCACTATACAGGGTGACCCATATTGACTGCCACTATACAGGGTGACCCATGTTGACTGCCACTATACAGGGTGACCCATGTTGACTGCCACTATACAGGGTGACTCATGTTGACAGCCACTATACAGGGTGGCCCATGTTGATAGCCACTATACAGGGTGACTCATGTTGACAGCCACTAAACAGGGTGACCCATGTTGACAGCCATTATACAGGGGACCCATGTTGACTGCCACTACAGGGTGACCCATGTTGACTGCCACTATACAGGGTGACCCATGTTGACTGCTACTATACAGGGTGACCCATGTTGACTGCCACTATACAGGGTGACCCATGTTGACAGCCACTATACAGGGTGACACATGTTGACAGCCACTATACAGGGTGACCCATGTTGACAGCCACTATACAGGGAGACTCATGTTGACAGCCACTATACAGGGTGACTCATGTTGACAGCCACTATACAGGGTGACCCATGTTGACTGCCACTATACAGGGTGACTCATGTTGACAGCCACTATACAGGGTGACCCATGTTGACAGCCACTATACAGGGTGACCCATGTGGACTGCCACTATACAGGGTGACTCATGTTGACAGCCACTATACAGGGTGACTCATGTTGACTGCCACTATACAGGGTGACTCATGTTCCCGAAATACCATCAAACGTTGAGACAAGAAATTCACTAAAGACGCCACATTAAACTATAGCTAGACTTAGCGTCTTTATAACATACCGGCGAGTGTTCTAGTGAGTTATAACGTTAAAGAATAAAAGAGTGTTGAGACTACAGCATTGGCTGTATGTATTTATGCTTGATGTGACCTGGTGACAGAGGGTACATGTGGACTGCTGGCTTTCGATGCTTGGTGAGTGGCAATCGTGAGTGTAAGTTGAATTCACTAACACACACACACACAAACATACACACACACAAACACCCACACACACACACACATACGCACACATACACACACACACAAACACACACAAACACGCACACACACAAACACACACACACACACACACACAAACACACTCACACATACGCACACACACACACACGCACACGAAAACACACACATGCGAAAACACACACACACAATATTACAAATATATATACAACTATGCAAAAAATACAAATGTCATTGTGCGTTGGTAAAGTGGTTTGATTTTTACGTTTTTACACAAATCATTTTCAAATCCACAGATTGCCTCACATGTAGGTGGTTTGACACTGAACAGTGACAACACTAATCAACAACAAAGCAACAAGAAAAAAAACACAGTCACACACACACACAAACAAGCAAAAAACAAGCCATACGCAACCAAATGAAAATGGATCGATTGAACATTGGATTTCTCTTCTTTTAACTATGTGACGACAAAAAATTCATATCTAGGTGGCTAGCCGATACTACCTTCTTTCTTTATTTGGTGTTTAACGTCGTTTTCAACCACGAAGGTTATATCGCGACGGGGAAAGGGGGGAGAGGGGATAGAGCCACTTGTCAATTGTTTCTTGTTCACAAAAGCACTAATCAAAAATTTGCTCCAGGGGCTTGCAACGTAGTACAATATATTACCTTACTGGGAGAATGCAAGTTTCCAGTACAAAGGACTTATCATTTCTTACATACTGCTTGACTAAAATCTTTACAAAAATTGACTATAAATTCTATACAAGAAACACTTAACAAGGGTAAAAGGAGAAACAGAATCCGTTAGTCGCCTCTTACGACATGCTGGGGAGCATCAGGTAAATTCTTTCTCGTCCCAACCAATATGGGACTCCCCCTAACCCGCGGGGGGTGCTTACGCGACTTGTTTTCTTCTCCTGTATGTATGTGCCAACATGTGTCTCCTCATATCACCGTACCTTGAAATCCTATCATCACAGTTCACACTCTGTACATGCACTTTGTATCTTCTGCTGTATTTTTCAACATGTGCTTTTTTGATGTATCAGTCTGTGTGAAGCAACACTCACACTCTGTACATGCACTTCTTGTTTTTGTCTCCTGTGTCTCAGCATATGTTGCTTCAAACTCCAGCACCGTGTAAACTTAGCATCACACACTGTACAAGTTAAGCATGTCTTTTCTCTCCTGTATGGGTTAACATGTGTCGCTTCAAATTACAAGACACTGTAAACTTAACATCACACACTGTACATGCATGTTTTTTCTCTCCTGTATGTGTTAACATGTGTCGCTTCAAATGACCTGACAGTGTGAACCTAGCATCACACTCTGTACAAGCATGTTTTTTCTCCCCTGTATGGGTTAACATGTGTTGCTTCAAAGAACAAGACACTGTAAACTTAGCATCACACTCTGTACATGCATGTTTTTTCTCTCCTGTATGGGTTAACATGTGTTGCTTCAAATGACCAGACTCTGTGAACCTAGCATCACACTCTGTACAAGCATGTTTTTTCTCTCCTGTATGGGTTAACATGTGTTGCTTCAAAGAACAAGACACTGCAAACTTAGCATCACACTCTGTACATGCATGTTTTTTCTCTCCTGTATGGGTTAACATGTGTCGCTTCAAATGACCAGACTGTGTGAACTTTGCATCACACTCTGTACATGCATGTTTTTTTCCCCCTGTATGTCTCACCATGTGTTGCTTCAAATTACCAGACTGTGTGAACTTAGCATCACACACTGTACATGCATGTTTTTTCTCTCCTGTATGTCTCAACATGTGTCGCTTCAAAGAACCAGACACTGTAAACTTAGCATCACACTCTGTACATGCATGTTTTTTCTCCCCTGTATGTCTCACCATGTGATGCTTCAAATTACTAAACCGTGTGAACTTAGCATCACACTCTGTACATACATGTTTTTTCTCTCCTGTATGTGATAACATGTGTCGCTTCAAATGACCAGACTCTGTGAACCTAGCATCACACTCTGTACAAGCATGTTTTTTCACTCCTGTATGGGTTAACATGTGTCGCTTCAAATTACAAGACACTGTAAACTTAGCATCACACTCTGTACATGCATGTTTTTTCTCCCCTGTATGTCTCACCATGTGTCGCTTCAAATTACAAGACACTGTAAACTTAGCATCACACACTGTACATGCATATTTTTTCTCTCCTGTATGTGATAACATGTGTCGCTTCAAGTGACCAGACTCTGTGAACCTAGCATCACACTCTGTACAAGCATGTTTTTTCTCTCCTGTATGTCTCACCATGTGTTGCTTCAAATTACTAAACCGTGTGAACTTAGCATCACACTCTGTACATACATGTTTTCTCTCTCCTGTATGTGTTAACATGCTGACTGCAGTCTGTGTTTCTGGTGTCTGTGTTTCTGGTGTCTGTATTTCTTGTTTCAGCCAGGTATCGCTGTGAGTGTTGACTGCAGTCTGTGTTGCTGGTGTCTGTATCTCTTGTTTCAGCCAGGTATCAATGCGAGTGCTGACTGCAGTCTGTGTTGCTGGTGTCTGTATCTCTTGTTTCAGCCAGGTATCGCTGTGAGTGTTGACTGCAGTCTGTGTTGCTGGTGTCTGTATCTCTTGTTTCAGCCAGGTATCACTGGGAGTGTGGACTGCAGTCTGTGTTGCTGGTGTCTGTATCTCTTGTTTCAGCCAGGTATCACTGTAAGTGCTGACTGCAGTCTGTGTTGCTGGTGTCTGTATCTCTTGTTTCAGCCAGGTATCACTGTGAGTGCTGACTGCAGTCTGTGTTTCTGGTGTCTGTTTCTCTTGTTTCAGCCAGGTATCACTGTAAGTGCTGACTGCAGTCTGTGTTTTTGGTGTCTGTTTCTCTTGTTTCAGCCAGGTATCACTGTAAGTGCTGACTGCAGTCTGTGTTTCTGGTGTCTGTATCTCTTGTTTCAGCCAGGTATCACTGCCAGAGTTGACTGCAGTCTGTGTTTTTGGTGTCTGTTTCTCTTGTTTCAGCCAGGTATCACTGTAAGTGCTGACTGCAGTCTGTGTTTTTGGTGTCTGTATCTCTTGTTTCAGCCAGGTATCACTGCCAGAGTAGACTGCAGTCTGTGTTACTGGTGTCTGTATCTCTTGTTTCAGCCAGATTTCCCTGTGAGTGTTGACTGCAGCTTGTCCTTCCAATGTCTGCACTGTAGGCATGGTAGCTGTGTTGTCTGTGACCACAACCTCCATGAAAGGCACTGGAAAAAAAAACAAGACTCTTACATCAAGGTGCTGAACATAATCCATGGTCATTTGATATAAACTTTGCAATGCGTTTGACATTACTTATCTGCAGGTAGAAGTGTGTGTGTGTGTGTGTGTGTGTGTGTGTGTGCGTGCGTGTGTGACTGTGTGAGTGTTTTGTGTGTGTGTGTGTGTATGTATGTGTGTATGTATGTATGTATGTATGTGTGTATGTATGTATGTATGTGTGTGTGTGTGTGTGTGTGTGTGTGTGTGTGTGTGTGTGTGTGTGTGTGTGTGTGTGTCAGTGTGTGTGTGTGTGTGTCAGTGTGTGTGTGTAAATTTCTAACAAGTGAACACAATTATTTCAGAAAAGCTCAGAAAAAGCGCATTCCACTTATTTGTGTTTAACATTCACTGTGCTTACTGGGTGATGGACGACACAAAGTCTGTCTTCTTCTTCTTGTTTGTTCATGGGCTTGGACTCATGTTTTAGCACGAATGGACTTTTACGTGTATGACCGTTTTGACCCCCCCCCATTCGGGCAGTACAGTCGAACTCGCTTAAGACGAATCACTGGGGATCGGAAAAAAAGTTCGTCTTAACCAAAATTCGTATTAAGAAAATTGGTTGATTTTTTTTTGTAATTTTTTTAAAGTCTTGTACATTTTATGGTGTTTCAATTTGTTTCTTTCGCAACTTTCATGCTGCTTCACGTTTGGACAATAAAGTGACATATTCAGTTACATGTTCATGTGTGTCTCATGTTGAGTGATGATTGTTGAGTTTGAGTGAGAGTGAGCACACTGACACAGATGTTTCATCCAGTTGTTACGTTTTTGGTCACACACACACACACACTGACACTGTATATGCCAATTTCGGGGAGGTATGCTGGGTATTTTCGTGTTTTTATAACCCACCGAACTCTGACATAGATTACAGGATCTTTTCCGTGTGCACTTGGTCTTGTGCTTGCGTGTACATACAAAAGGAGTTAAGTCACTAGCCGGTCTGCACATAAGTTCACCTGGGAGATCGGAAAAAATCTCCACTCTTAACCAATCCGGCGGCAGAGACCGGGATTCGAACTCACGACCTCCAGATTAGGAGGCCAATGTTTTACCACCACGCCACTGCGCCCGTCACATAGGCTGTCAAAAGTCTCTATCTTTAAAACAATACTATTTTTTCTATTGAGACTTTATGTAATCCTAAAACACCATAACTAACTTAACGATGACGTAACTTGAAGTACTCAGTCCGGATGTTGTGGGTAGTGAACCTATACTCTCCAAAGGGGTGGTTAAAGGTTTTCCCTTTTTGGATCGTGGTGGCCATGTACAATCAATATACTTTTTACGTTGAATTCTAGATGACTACCACACAATGTCCAGAGAGCAGCAAGTCAACCTCATCAGGCTGCGTACTGGCCACAACAGGCTCATTGCTCACATGAACCGAAAGTTCAAGCTGGCGCCATCACCAACCTGTGCCTGCGGTCAAGAGCACGAAACAGCGGAACACATCTTACAGCGATGTCCCTTACTAGATGAGGAACGAAAAGAAGTGTGGCCGTCACCAACTCCCTTGCAGACCAAACTATACGGCAGTCGACAGGAGTTGGAGAAAACGACAACATTTATCACCAGTGCTGGACTGATTGTGTAACCTCTGCGAACGCCAAGAAGAAGAAGAGACGTTGAATTCTTCTTTAGAACATATGGGTCAAACTCGACCCACATCATCCAAACTGTGTTGTCCAAAGTGTGATCCGCTGAAGGTTTAACTATTGTAGGAGCTTTCCTATTATGAAGAGACGTTGAATTCTTCTTTAGAACATATGGGTCAAACTCGACCCACATCATCCAAACTGTGTTGTCCAAAGTGTGATCCGCTGAAGGTTTAACTATTGTAGGAGCTTTCCTATTATGAAGATTGTAAATCTGTTGACCCAGCGGAAAACCGTGAGAGTTGTAGATAAGAAACAAACAACGTCTTTTGTTTAGCTCTGCAGATCTATTGTCTCATGCGTGCACTTATTTTTCACTCGTTTCCATGTCTAGTTTTGCCTCGCGTTGTGTTCTGTCTCCTAGTGCATGCACCTCTAATCAGTCTGTCGCCTAATTTATCCTCTCTCACCTAAAATTACCGGGTTAGTTTATCTTCCTAAAAAGGCCAAGATTCTTTCTTTCTTTCTTTATTTGGTGTTTAACGTCGTTTTCAACCATTCAAGGTTATATCGCGACGGGGAAAGGGGGGAGATGGGATAGAGCCACTTGTCAATTGTTTCTTGTTCACAAAATCATTAATCAAAAATTTGCTCCAGGGGCTTGCAACGTAGTACAATAATTATTACCTTACTGGGAGAATGCAAGTTTCCAGTACAAAGGACTTAACATTTCTTACATACTGATCTTTTGACTAAAATCTTTACCGGGTTAGTTTATCTTCCTAAAAAGGCCAAGATTCTTTCTTTCTTTCTTTATTAGGTGTTTAACGTCGTTTTCAACCATTCAAGGTTATATCGCGACGGGGAAAGGGGGGAGATGGGATAGAGCCACTTGTCAATTGTTTCTTGTTCACAAAAGCACTAATCAAAAATTTGCTCCAGGGGCTTGCAACGTAGTACAATAATTATACATTTCTTACATACTGCTTGACTAAAATCTTTACAAAAATTGACTATATTCTATACAAGAAACACTTAACAAGGGTAAAAGGAGAAACAGAATCCGTTAGTCGCCTCTTAAGCTGGGGAGCATCGGGTAAATTCTTCCCCCTAACCCGCGGGGGGTGCCAAGATTGCGAGAAGAAATGACGACCTACGTGACGATGAAAATCATTCAGACAAATAATGGAGCCAATTTCATGGGATTACTTTTCTATAAAATAGTTTATTAGACTTATTCTTCTGGAAAAGTATACAAATAGAATAATACAACAAGCATAATTTACGCAATATTATAAATGCACATACAAAGTCAGTTAAAAATCCCGGATTGCCTTTATAAGGCTAACATCAAAGAGCGCAAATGTTAAAAAACAATGAAGCGTTGTTGACTATGAATGTAGATGTAAATGCTTGTATAACTGTGTTTTAATTTTAAATGTGTCAAGCGCAAAGAGCATAATTGTAAAGTTATGATGTTGCGCTATATAAATGCTCATTTATTATTATTATTATTATCATTATTAATCTCCCATCCCTCGAATAAATCCTATTCTAAGGTGAGACTCCGCATATCGAGCTAGCTACATTTTTACCCACTACAGGATCTTTTGTCACCTGACTGACTAACTATGAAATTCCCTCAACCTATTTACTTTGTTGGACCTCCAGATGGAAGATTGGTTCTTCCCTATTGGGATAAATTTAAGGATGGTCTAAGACCTCAGAATTTGCTATTTTAACTGCGATAAGAACCGGACGGATGAATCCCCCTATTCTTCACCAAAGTGTTTTGTCCCTAATGCCAAAATCAAGTTTCCCCCTTTTAGAAGTACCATACGCAAAACAGCAAACGCGGACAATATAGTCCGTCCTTTTTCCTTTATCTTTACACTTGCTGATCACAACAAGCGCTCTTTTAATAACTGTTGGCCATATTTAAGCAACCTACAACACTATCTTCATCAAAGAAAACTTGTCTCTCCTCCCTTTTACGGATGCTGTCTCTCCAAGTAAGATCACTGAACGACTAGCGGTTAACGTTATTGCCACAACGACGAGTCGCTATGACTTTCGCGTTGCCTGACAACTAGCTTTCAATGGCTTGAAAACATATTTTAAACACTTTCATCCACATTTCTACCATTTATCATATTAACAAACACATTTTCCCAATGTTTATGAATCTTTACTAGTAAACCGCATCGGTACCGCCAAAAATGGCCGACCAAAACAGAAACCGAAAGTTCGATTACCTCCCTTGCGTCGTCTAGCTTTGGTTTCGATACTAATTACGCTTCTTTTAAAATCTGGGGCCAGCGATAGCATGACAGAGGGAGCTCTGTATGCCATGACTGTCCCGAACCTTCAAAATTTATTTGATCTAATGCTAACTTTTTCAAACATGGCTCTCCCAACACACTATTATTCACACTCCATGGTTAACATCTGTTAGGATATCAAGTGTGTACAGTCTGGTGGGTCATCAATTTAATTCAGTCTGTTGGATTATCAATTTAATTCAGTCTGTTGGATTAGGTCTGGTAGGTTGTCAGGAAAATCCTTTCAGTTGGGTTATAAGGGTCAATTCTGAGTAGTCTGTTGGGTTATAAGGGTCAATTCTGAGTAGTCTGTTGGGTTATAAGGGTCAATTCTGAGTAGTCTGTTGGGTTATAAGGGTCAATTCTGAGTAGTCTGTTGGGTTGTAGAGTTGTAAAATCTGTTGCGTTATGAAGTTAATTCAGCCTGTTAGGTCATCAGTCTGTTGAGTTATCAATGCATAAGGCAAATCCAGTCTATTGGGTTATCAGGTTAAAATTCAAATGAAGAAAATCAGAACAGAGGATGGCAATCAGTACCAATAAATGTTCAAGTTGAACATCAAACACTGTCCGTCCTCTTCTTAAATTCTTCAATCTCTTTCTCTCTCTGTCATCCCTTCTGTTTTATGTATTTTATGTGCTGAAGAAGAGAACATGTCTATCTACGTCATCCCTTCTGTTTTATGTATTTTATGTGCTGAAGAAGAGAACATGTCTATCTCTGTCATCCCTTATCTGTTGTGTGTATTTTATGTGCTGAAGAAGAGTACATGTCTCTCTGTCATCCCTTCTGTTTTATGTATTTTATGTGCTGAGGAAAAAACATCTGTCATCCCTTCTGTTTTATGTATTTTATGTGCTGAAGAAAAGTACATGTCTCTCTCTATCATCCCTTCTGGGTTTTTTTGTGTTTTATGTGCTGAAGAAGAGTACATGTCTCCCTCTGTCATCCCTTCTGTTTTATGTGTTTTATGTGCTGAAGAAGAGTACATGTCTCCCTCTGTCATCCCTTCTGTTTTATGTATTTTATGTGCTGAGGAAGAGAACATCTCTGTCATCCCTTCTGTTTTATGTATTTTATGTGCTGAAGAAGAGTACATGTCTGACTCTCTGTCATCCCTTCTGTTTTATGTATTTTGTGTGCTGAAGAAGAGAACATGTCTGACTCTCTGTCATCCCTTCTGTTTTATGCATTTTATGTGCTGAGGAAGAGAACATGTCTACCTATGTCATCCCTTCTGTTTTATGCATTTTATGTGCTGAGGAAGAGAACATGTCTACCTATGTCATCCCTTCAGTTTTATGTATTTTCAGTCCTGTTTACACTAAACCCGAGGCAAGAGTACTTTCCCAAAAAGTTGAGTGTATTTTTTAAAAAGTTGGTGTACTTTGTGTAACCGAGTGCCAAATTACTTTACCCTTTCTCACCGAGCTCAACCACTCAAAGCAACTGACACAAGTTATATTACCAGGTTCTTTTATTCCATAAGATGAAATGGGGAATGTGTGGGATAACGGGGGTTTACTTTCCAATACAAAACTTTCAATGTATTACTATAGGACTAAACAACTCCAAAAAACAACGCTCTCAATCCTTCACTGCAAAGCTATATTCTAAATTCTCCCTCTAAACTACACTCTAAAAACACGCTAAATCCTAGATAGATAGATAGATAGATAGATAATTTATTGCCAAGTGTACAATACATGAATGAACATAAAAAATACACGAGGAAAGCAGCTTGCTGTGTGATAAAAACAAAAATAAATAGCATTCATACATCACTGGCGCATAGCATCATACATACATGGGTAAGACAATTTGGTATCACAGTAACTAATACATACACTATACAGACATGGTGAGAACTATGAAACTCTAAGAGCTATCGTAACCACAATAAAAGTACGCAGAATAAGATAGGATCACCCCCCCCCCCCCCCCCCACTATCAACTACTGTAAGAACTGAACATGTTCCATACTGATAAAATGTACCTCTAAAACAGCACATAAAAATAAACTCTTCCAACACATCACAGTGGTTAAAGAACGACTAAAACTACTAAAACATACTAGATGTGTATTCCGGTAATATAACCAGCTGCCAAAACATAGTCTGGCTTCATCGCGTCACAGTGGTGTCACCATACTAAAACCCACTCTATATATCACAGTATGTAATGTCAGCTACTAAAAGCATACTCCTAGAGCATCCTAAAACGTGTCACAATCTGTAGAGTTCATTTACCGGTTATTAAAAGCCAGGACAGCCTGGGGGTAGAAACTGTTTCTGAGTCTTGCCGTATGGCATCTGAGCCTGCGCCCCGAGAGCAGAGGCTGGAAGAGATAACCAGCCGGGTGTGTGGGATCCTGCATGATGGACCTACATTTCCTCATCATGCGCAGGATGTGAAGGGAGTCTATAGAGGGGAGATCTCTGCCAATGATCCTGCTGGCAGACCTAACTATCCTTAGCGGATTATGACATTATTCAGTTATTCTGCAGAAAAACCAAAATGCTGGAGAAAAACTGTCTTTTCTGCAGCATTTCTGGATAATGTCATCTTTCGCCGAAGCAGCGTTTTTTTCTGCAGCAAAACATTTTACTGCAGTAAAATTGAAATCAAGAATGCTGCAGTAAAACGGTGCTGTTGTTTTACTGCAGAAAACCTGTTTACACTTTTTCTGCAGCATTTTGTACTGGCTCTTGGCGGATTATGACATTATTCAGTTATTCTGCAGAAAAACCGAAATGCTGGAGAAAAACTGTCTTTTCTGCAGCATTTCTGCATAATGTCATCTTTCGCGAGAGCAACGTTTTTTTTCTGCAGTAAAACAGTTTTACTGCAGTAAAATTGAAATCAAGAATGCTGCAGTAAAACGGTGATGTTGTTTTACTGCAGAAAAACTGTTTACACTTTTTCTTCAGCATTTTGGCATTATTCAGTTATTCTGCAGAAAAACAGAAATGCTGGAGAAAAACTGTTTTTTCTGCAGCATTTCTGCATAATGTCATCTTTCGTCGAAGCAACGGGTTTTTCTGGAGCAAAACATTTTACTGCAGTAAAATTGAAATCAAGAATGCTGCAGTAAAACGGTGCTGTTGTTTTACTGCAGAAAACCCGTTTACACTTTTTCTGCAGAATTTTGTACTGGCTCATTATAATGTTGGAGCACGCGAGCCCCCCTCTGTCGAGAGATGGACTCATCCAGAATTACCAATAGTTGTGCTACACGCCTTCTGATTGGTACACTGCGGAACAAACTATTATACTATCCCAGGGGGCGACGAATACAAACGCTACTTTACAAGGTCGTTCGTTTTTCTCCAGAAAAACTGCGACAGACTATTCTGCAGTAAAACAACATCACCGTTTTACTGCAGCATTCTTGATTTCAATTTTACTGCAGTAAAACTGTTTTACTGCAGAAAAAAAACGTTGCTCTCGCGAAAGATGACATTATGCAGAAATGCTGCAGAAAAGACAGTTTTTCTCCAGCATTTCGGTTTTTCTACAGAATAACTGAATAATGTCATAATCCGCCAAGAGCCAGTACAAAATGCTGCAGAAAAAGTGTAAACAGGTTTTCTGCAGTAAAACAACAGCACCGTTTTACTGCAGCATTCTTGATTTCAATTTTACTGCAGTAAAATGTTTTGCTCCAGAAAAACCCGTTGCTTCGGCGAAAGATGACATTATTCAGAAATGCTGCAGAAAAGACAGTTTTTCTCCAGCATTTCTGTTTTTCTGCAGAATAACTGAATAATGCCAAAATGCTGAAGAAAAAGTGTAAACAGTTTTTCTCCAGTAAAACAACATCTCCGTTTTACTGCAGCATTCTTGATTCCAATTTTACTGCAGTAAAACTGTTTTACTGCAGAAAAAAAACGTTGCTCTCGCGAAAGATGACATTATGCAGAAATTTTTGTCTGCTGTTTGAAGTGATTGTGTCACTTTAAAGTTTATAGAATTTGTTTTATTTGCCTCCAACTACATTGTTTGTTGTCTTGTTGATCTAAATTAAGTTAATCTTATTAGTAGTTATATAATATCGTTATTTTAAGCTATTATTTAAAACTTTGAATTTTTTTTTCTAGTTTAATATGGATTGTTTCACTTCATAAATTTTTTGTTGGAACTTTGTTTTTATTTTGCTTCCAACTGCGTTTCCTTTAGTTGGACTTTACTTATTTTGGGTTGGATTTTCTGATTTAGTATTTAAATTGTTGATTAGTCTTAAGTATTTATTTGTGTTTGCATCTTTGAACTTTGAATTTTTCCTACTATTTGTGGTTTGGGGTTGTTTTGTTTGTGCTTGTATATATGTTTTGAAATAAGATTCATTTTTGACTTCATTGACAGGGTATCTGACTTTACTTAGAATTGTTGGATATTTTTGCGGATGATTTACGCCAAAACGTGTTTGGATATAGTCATGTGTTGACTAACCTATCTTGTGCCAGATTTTTTGTGGTACTTGAAGTAGATTGCTTGAACTTGCATTATTATTTGAAACTTTTTCAAACCTTTTCTCTAAACTTGGACATATTTTGGTGTGATTTTGAAAGTTCAAAACTTACAAAATGGAGAGCGAAGATGATTATGATGCGTTGTTTGAAAAGTTTGTTAAACAGGCAGAGACTTTGGGTCTTGCTGCAGAGAAACGTGAGAAATACGTGAAAGAAAGTTTTGATCGTTTGGAGAGAAAACGAGAAAAAGATGAAAGACAAAAAGAATCAGATAGACAAATGCAAAAAGAAAGGGAAGAAAGACAAATGCAAAAAGAAAGGGAAGATGCACAAATTGAAGAAAGTCGAAGACAAAAAGAATTGGAAAGAGAAGAAAGACAAATAGAAAGGGAACATGCACAAATTGAGGAAAGTCTAAGACAAAAAGCATTGGACAGGGAAGAGAGACAAATAGAATTGAAAAAAGAAGAAAGAGAAAAAGATAGGGAACACCAGTTGCTAAAAGAAAGGGAAGAAAGAGAACACCAGTTGAAACAAAGAGAACTTGAGATTAGGCAGGCTGAACTTAGTGCTGGTTCGCGTACACCGCAAAATGATCGGGATTCTCACACCAGGCTCCCTGCATTCAGAGAACAGCAAGATGATATAGACTCATACTTGTTTAGGTTTGAAACTCATGCAAAATCTCTGGGATGGGAAGAGACAAGATGGATCACGTACTTGTCTGCTCTCTTAGAGGGTAATGCATTAAACCTATACCATAGCCTTGCTGCTGGTGGTGAACTAACATACCAATGTTTGAAAGAAAACTTGCTGAAGAAATTTCAGTGCACGTCTGAAACATTCAGACAAAAACTCCGAAATATCCGTCGAAGTGAAAAGGAACCGTTCCAAACTTTTGGGATTGAGTTACGACGATTGTTTGATCGTTGGGTTGCGCTATCTAACATTACCACAGATGTTGATGGTTTAGTGAACTTGATTCTGGGAGAACAATTCCTTGAAAGTGTATCGGCTGACTTAGCGACTTTCATTCGAGAGAGAGGTCTTGTTAAACTTGATGATATGGTCACAGCTGCCGAGAATTACCGTTTATCACGGGAGTCAGGATATACTATTTTCCCAGCTGGTTCCTGTGTTCAGGAAGAGTATGTTGGCACTGCTTTTGCACATGGTGATAATCACAGGGGTGATCAGGAGTTACCGCGAGTTGGTTCTGGTTTTGCAAAGCGTAGTCATAACCAGAATGACGAGAGTTCTGGGAAAGTGACGTCTAATGCTCAGGCATATCCTCAAGGTGATGCATGTAAATCACGTAAACGTAGACGTAGTCGTGCAGGTGGTCAGAACCATGATTCATTTCGACCGATCAAGAGCATTTGTTACTTGTGTCATGAGAAAGGTCATAAGGTACTACAGTGTAGATGGCGGACACATCCTGTAAATCCTTGCCTCGCTTGTGATTTTCACGGCCATAAGTGGAAATCGTGTCCGTACAGAGCGAGGGAAATCGAAGCGCTGCGTGAAGTGGGTTTGAGAGTTCCTTCACCCCGAGAAAAAGACACTTGTTTATTGTGTTTGAGGAAAGGACATTGGGCAGTACAATGTCCATGGCGTAGATATAGGGAAAACAAGAAGCTTGAAGAAGAAGAGAAGAAGAATGCAGTTGTTCCGCAGATCGTTTCTCCAGTTAAGAAAGTTGTGCAAAGTTTGAAGTTGGAACATGGTAGTGTCAACGAGAGTGAATGTACAGTCCTTCGAGACACGGGTTGTACGATTTCTGGAGTGCGTAGAGGATTGGTGTCAAAAGACCAGTTTGTCAGTGGTAACGTCACTTGTAAGACATTTGGTGGGGAGGTCATTACTTATCCTCAGGCGAAAGTTATGGTAGAGACACCTTACATTTCGGGTGAAATGGTTTGTTGCGTCCTGAATGATCCTGTGGCTGATTTGATCATAGGCAACATTCCGGGGATTTCAGGGAGTGCAGACTGTTTTCCTGATGTTGAGGGGGTTACGGCTATGGCTAATCGTGCGCAGGCAAAGAGAAGAAACCCTCCTGATAGACCTTTGGTTCTGACTCCAGATCAGAAGGTTGCGTGTTCGAATGAGAACTTGGCAAAACAACTCAGTCAGTTACAGGCAGAAGTGAACAGATTAAAGTCTAAGTCAAGAGAGACTACTGCTGCTGTAGGCTTTGGTGGCACTCGCAGAAAGAGGTCAAGGAAATGGTTTGACTACTTGTCGGTTTTGCATCAGGAACATGAGTAATCGTACTATGTTGGAAGAGTCGTGGACTCATAAGAAAACTGATGATGCTAAAGAAAGACTTTTCATGTTTGGGCTAGAAAGCAACATGACTGGAAATTGTCGGGATGACAATGAATTGTGCATGCCTTGGATGACAATGAATTGTGCATACCTTGGATGACAAAATTGTGCATGCCTTGGATGACAACATTGTGCATACCTTGGATGACAAGATTGTGCATGCCTTGAATGACAATGAATTGTGCATACCTTGGATGACAAAATTGTGCATGCCTTGGATGACAACATTGTGCATACCTTGGATGACAGATTTGTGCATGCCTTGGATGACAATAAATTGTGCATACCTTGGATGACAAAATTGTGCATGCCTTGGATGACAGTAAATTGTGTATACCAGCGGTGTCGTTTTCAGTTTGACTGAATGGTTGTTAGGCTTTAACGTCCTTTTGGACCAATAGTTCTATTTTCGGAGAGATATTACCAATACGTTGAGAATGAGTTAAAAGAAAAACTCAGTGGAAGAAGTACTTTATCAGACATAAAGTAGTGTTGTTACACATATGGGATCAGTAGATCAGAAAGTTTGTTTCTTATGTCAGCTACGACAATTTTGATCCGTAGTGGAATGCGATATTGAAATTGTATTGCAGTGAAGTAGTTACCCTCATTTACCTGTTATCCTAAAGAAAAAATAACCTCGGTCGGTCATTTTTTTTCCGGGAGGAGGGGGTAATGTGACAAACGGATTTGCACATAATTTTATATTGGAGTTATGTGACGCAAGTGTACAAAATTTCATGGGCCACGAACTTTGAGTAGGCACCGCACGGTGAAATATTGTCCGCGCAGTGCAGTGCTGTCACGTGTGAGATGTGACCAATCAGAGAAGAGTATTAACTGAGGTCACGTTTGTAGAAACGATAGACAGCAGAGCTTTCCAGACCGTTGAAAAGACAAGACGGGTCTCCTGTTGGGTAAAGTTTCTCACCGGGCGCTAGAGGTCGTTGGACTCGTGCCGCGGTATTGAATCGTTAAATTCAACTGCTGTGTTTACAGGTATTTATTGAATTGATATTTTGCTCGGAGATATTATTTTGCTCGGAAATATTGACTTGAGAAATGACCGGGAGAGTCATGTGTGAATTGGCTGAAAAGCGTGCGCTGATGTCAGCCATTGTTGAAAAGGGAATGTTTACATGTTTTTCGGAAATGAAGTCGCTTATGAGTAAGCGGGTGTATATACTGTAACCGCATAAGTTAGTTGACGGTAGTGATAAAGAATGTCAGAAAAGTTTATTCAAGTATGGAGACTTATGGTAGTTTAAACTTGTGTATTTTAGCATCCCGGGCCGAGTGGGTCGCGGAAGTGGGGAGACGAGACGGGAGGTTCCGCCCATTACGTCCCGAGCCGTGAGCTGTGGGAGCGCAGGAGGGAGTCAGCGTGAAGCGCTGGAGAACGGGGACCCCGTCCCATTCCACCACGCGAAGACAGTTTGCGTGGGTGGGGTGGATCAGTACGTACCACTGAATGTGTGAGTACGACTGGGAAGAAGTAACCAGCGAGATAGCTGTGCGGAGATACGTTCCCCAAGTAAACAAACACGAGACGTAGAGCGTTCGTGGTTTTTGTGATCTGTGTGTAACAGAAATGAATATTGACAGAAGTATTGCCTGAGACAATGACTTCGTGTGTAGTGAGACAGACAGGCTCTCACGGAACAAAGCTTGAAGTGTTCTACGTGTGTGCACGTGAATTATAGACTGCATGAGAAAGTAACATGTGTGTATTTCTGTGCAGCTAGATTTCTGTATATTGACAGAAATAGAACTTTCATGTTGAGTGAGAGTGATTTGTAGAATGAATGGGAAATAATATGTTTATGTTGTGTTGATTATTTCAATAGAGGTACATGGGCAAAGGGCTGTAACCGTGTTCTTGTCTTTGTGCCTGGTTGGAGTGTTGTGTGTGTGTGTGTGAAGGCTAGGTAGTAAACAGAGAGAAGCACGCACAATTTCTGATAGGAGTAAATATACATACATACAGACATACACACTTAAATTCCAGCCGTAACACTGACATCAGCTCACAATTTAAGACAAAAATGCACCATAAAAAGCATGCAGACCGAGGGGTTGTGACTTATGGTACCCTGCGCCTTGAATATGTGCGCGATATAAATTGCATAAAAAAATAACAAGAAGAGCAAACGCTCGATCGAGTCACTTTCGCAGTTCTGAATATTATATGAGGCATCAGATGGACAGGAAGAAATTGCTATTCACAACACAATGAGTCACGTTCACATAAAATTTGAGCCCGGTCACTTTTATAGTTTCCGAGAAAAGCCCAACGTTAAGTTGTGTGTTGCCGAACAGAAAAGGCTAGTTATCTCCCTTGTTTTTCTGATAACGTTCGTAAAAGGCTACAGATGTAAATACTTTGATGTAAAGAATAATCCTACAAAGTTTCAATCACATCCGATGAACTTTGTCAAAGATATAAAATGTCTAATTTTTCCTTTGACGCTGACCTGTGACCTTGAAAAAGGTCAAAGGTCAACGAAACCATCGTTAAAGTGTAGAGGTCATTGGAGGTCACGACTAAACAAAATATGAGCCCGATCGCTTTGATAGTTTCCGAGAAAAGTCCAACGTTAAGGTGGTGTCTACGGACGGCCGGCCGGACGGCCGGCCGGACATTACACTGACCGATTACATAGAGTCACTTTTTCTCAAGTGACTCAAAAATAAAAATCCCTGCGCTTAGAGCTGTACCCACGGAATATGCGCAATATAAGCCTCATATTGATTGATTGATTGATTGATTGATGGTACCCACCAGCCACAGGCACAGTAAAAAGAGAGTTTAAATTATATTTATACTAAATAACACTAAATTTTGCCCATTTTGCGAAATCGGCAGCCACTTTTTGGTTTTAAAGTTCTCAAATGCCTGGGATATCATCACACTTAGACAACTAGATACTCCAATGGATAGATATCGCAATAATCGATAAGTTATGGCAAGTTATTGCAGAAAGTGTAGTTTTCGTGCATTTCTGGAGTTATGCTCGACACAGACCAACATAGACCATACAAAACATAGTGGGGAGGTAAAGCGATGTTAATGCAATGTTCTGGTGACACAAAAAGTAACAGACTGGCTGTCGCTTTTGCGAAATGGTCACATTTTAGAAGCCTTTCCGCATTTTCGGCAAAACGCTGTTGATTTCACGTAATGGGCAGCGTTTTGAAAAATGTTGCCGATTCTGCGAATTCGGCAATTCCGTGAATTCGGCACGACATGTATATGTTTCAGTTAATCTGTGAAACCAGGGAATACGTGTATTAACTAGGTAATACATGAATTAACTGACGGAAAAAAACAGTTCTTTCTTTCTTTATTTGGTGTTTAACGTCGTTTTCAACCATTCAAGGTTATATCGCAACGGAAAAAAACAGTTAATTCATGTATTACCTAAAATAGTTTAGTTAATACACGTATTCCCTGGTTTCACAGATTAACTGTAACATATATACCTGTGGTAACTTTTGTCTGCAGTTTGAGTGTTGTGTTTCACGAAGCACAAAACGCGATCGATATTCTTTCTTTCTTTCTTTATTTGGTGTTTAACGTCGTTTTCAACCATTCAAAGTTATATCGCAACGGGGAAAGGGCGGAGATGGGATAAGGGAAAGGGGGGAGATGGGATAGAGCCACTTGTTAATTGTTTCTTGTTCACAAAAGCACTAATCAAAAATTTGCTCCAGGGGCTTGCAACGTAGTACAATATATGACCTAACTGGGAGAATGCAAGTTTCCAGTACAAAGGACTTAACATTTCTTACATTACAAAAATTGACTATATTCTATACAAGAAACACTTAACAAGGGTAAAAGGAGAAACAGAACCGTTAGTCGCCTCTTACGACATGCTGGGGAGCATCGGGTAAATTCTTTCTCGTCCCAACCAATATGGGACTCCCCCTAACCCGCGGGGGGTGCGATCGATATTGACCATAAGCTCTTTTTATATAATTATATACGTATGTTCTAACTATCCTCTAGATTATAAATATATTCGTTGATGACACAACCATTTGTCGAGGGTAGCGTAGGCACCCGGTCTGCTCCCCGCCTAAAAAAGGCCAGTGCCGTTCCGTCTTCGAGGGACTGCGTGGGTTTCATTTCGGAGTTTTCCTTCTCCTAGACGAGTTTCCTTCCATGGATGATGAGCCTCCTCTACCCTCGTTTTGGATTATAAATATATAAAATAGGAGAAAATTAAAATTGTGTAACTGGTGCTGTTTTGAGATCATAATAGTGTGAATTTTTCTCCGTTCCTTTATCGCAACATTTGGTCAATATCAGCTAGACTAGTCTTTCTGCATTTTCCTCATGTATGAATTCAAGTTATTTATTTTGTGTAGAAGTGGGTGTTTAAAATGCATGCACAAAGTGTATAAAGTTGTGATTCGATCTTCATGAAGCCAGCGTTAATAATATGTGGTTTTGGTTTTAATAACTCACTGCATGAAAGGAATTGTTTCCGTGTCTTTTCAGTTTATAAATATATATGGGTTATTCTCCAGAGCTGGGTAACATTTTGTGACATGCATTCTCCGTACTTTAAATGATTATACGTGTAAAGTATATCAATCAAATTGCAACTACAATGTATTCTCTTTACTTTTTTTCATTAATACTCCAGTTGGATTAAGATACAGACATTCAACAACAAAACATAGTAAAACATTTTTGTCTTCTGTTTTGTTTAGTTTTTTTTATATTTAAATCCATGTCATATCCTCTGGTTGCCATGTTACGCAAGTGATTTACTTAAAAATGCTTTCTTTCTTTCTTTCTTTATTTGGTGTTTAACGTCGTTTTCAACCACGAAGGTTATATCGCGACGGGGAAGGGGGGAGATGGGATAGAGCCACTTGTCAATTGTTTCTTGTTCACAAAAGCACTAATCAAAAATTTGCTCCAGGGGCTTGCAACGTAGTACAATATATGACCTTACTGGGAGAATGCAAGTTTCCAGTACAAAGGACTTAACATTTCTTACATACTGCTTGACTAAAATCTTTACAAAAATTGACTATATTCTATACAAGAAACACTTAACAAGGGTAAAAGGAGAAACAGAATCCGTTAGTCGCCTCTTACGACATGCTGGGGAGCATCGGGTAAATTCTTTCTCGTCCCAACCAATATGGGACTCCCCCTAACCCGCGGGGGGTCTTACAAATGCTTGTATTTTACTTAAACGTAGACAAGCAAAATGTGTAAGTACTATTATTCTTTTTATGCAGCCCAAGGATATATATGGAACACGTTTTTGTTAATGAAATCTATTTTTTAAGGTTAAATGTCACCTTCGTAAAATGGTTTTTACTGGTACACAGCTCTGGAATATTGCCCACATGTATATATGCCATCGTCATATAGAAAACAGAACCCTAAACTGGGTCTAAGAGATAATTTAATTATAAATTGTGCAGAACAAATTATTACCCTTACTAGAGCTTTTATTACCATGTCAAATCATTCATAGAAAAATTAAATGAATTTACACGGGAGCAAATGCTTTTGTTTGTGTACGAAAATGGGTGCAATAACTATTTGCATGCAACATTAGTTACATGCAAAACAAGACACAAGTACAATGACACAATCATATTTAATTTATATTGGACATACTGACAATGAAATGAAGGGAAAACACATCTGAGAAAACATTCGTTGTATGCAAAACAAGACAAGTACAATGACCCAATCATATTTAATTTATATTGGACATACTGACAATGAAATGAAGCTAAAACACATCTGAGATAATGTTAGTTGTATCCAAAACAAGACACAAGTACAACGACCAAATCATTTTTGATTTACATTGGACATACTCACAATGAAATTAAGCGAAAACACTTCTGACAAGATAATCAGAGCCTCCAAATATGGATCACCAGATAATACATATGTCAACACAGTGAAGTATGCATCAGTAAACTGTGACTCTCAGTACTCTCACCATTGTGAACATAGCATCACACTCTGTACATACTCTCCACATAAATATTTCTTCTCTCCCATATGCGACGGGGAAAGGGGGGAGATGGGATAGAGCCACTTGTTAATTGTTTCTTGTTCACAAAAGCACTAATCAAAAAATTGCTCCAGGGGCTTGCAACGTAGTACAATATATGACCTTACTGGGAGAATGCAAGTTTCCAGTACAAAGGACTTAATATTTCTTACATACTGCTTGACTAAAATCTTTACAAACATTGACTATATTCTATACAAGAAACACTTAACAAGGGTAAAAGGAGAAACAGAACCGTTAGTCGCCTCTTACAGGCATGAAAACTGAAAAAAACCAAAATACTGAAAACAAAATTCGAAGGCGCATAGCGCCAAGTTTCGCAAGACTTCTAGGGGGGTCCCGGGAAATTGTTTTTTTCAAGGGTGCAATTTGGTGCAATATGGGGCTATCTGAGCCTTAAAATTGGATTCAAACATGGCCCCAAAACTATTTTACTATAACTATGACTAGGAAAAAAAAAAAAAAATAAATAAATAAAAAAAAATTTAAAAAAAGGAAAAATACGGAAAAAAAAAACCACCGGTTTATTTTTTTCAAAAATACGGAAAATACAGAGAATTTTCATGCCTGCTCTTACGACATGCTGGGTAGCATCGGGTAAATTATTTATCGTCCCAACCAATATGGGACTCCCCCTAACCCGCGGGGGGGTGGTGCAATAACTATTGTGCAGAGTGTATACAGAGAGGCACAGAGTGAGAATGAGAGGGAGAGAGAAAATTGCTGAGATGTATGTACACTGATAAACCAATCTGGATGTCAATTAAAACAAGAAATTCCTCCGAGGTAGGAAAAACACCCCCGTCAAAGGGAAATAACCTTCTCAGTTGGTGGCAGTGACTGAGTGAGAATGGTTATTTCCCTTTGATCATTAATATGTGCCTCTATAAGTCCTTGTATAATTTTAATCCACCAATAACTCCCTAACCGTGTGTTTGACTGGTCCCAATTTTTGTAAGGACCGTCTCAGGAATGTATAGAACCTGTTCACCAAGTTTGGTGACGATCGGTCCGTTCATTCTTGAGATCTATATGCGAACACAAACACACAAACAAACAAACAAACAAACACATCGACCGAAACCTATACACACCCCTATACCGGGGGTGTAAAAATGGTAAGGAAGTGGAACCTTCAAATGTTTAACAGAACAAGACATTCACAGGTTCATCGACCCAATGGTCTTTACAGGGGACACACAGACAATGACATGAAGGGAAAACACATCTGAGAAAACATTAGTATGCATGCAAAACAAGACAAGTACAATGACACAATCATATTTAATTTATATTGGACATACTGACAATGAAATGAAGGGAAAACACATCTGAGAAAACATTAGTTGTATGCAAAACAAGACACAAGTACAATGACACAATCATATTTAATTTTTTTAACTTTATTTGGTGTTTAACGTCGTTTTCAACCACGAAGGTTATATCGCGACGAGGGAAAGGGGGGAGATGGGATAGGGGAAAGGGGGGAGATGGGATAGAGCCACTTGTTAAGTGTTTCTTGTTCACAAAAGCACTAATCAAAATATTGCTCCAGGGGCTTGCAACGTAGTACAATATATGATCTTACTGGGAGAATGCAAGTTTCCAGTACAAAGGACTAAACATTTCTTACATACTGCTTGACTAAAATCTTTACAAACATTGACTATATTCTATACAAGAACCACTTAACAAGGGTAAAAGGAGAAACAGAATCCGTTAGTCGCCTCTTACGACATGCGGGGTGCAGAGAAATAAGGATGTGGAAAAGAAGACTTTTGGTAAGTGAAATAAAGGTGATGGATCCAGTCAGGTAGAAATAAGACAACAAGAAAAGAATTGGAAAACTGCAGGGAATAGTAGGGAGAGTTTTCTTGGAAGGAAATATAGGTGAAAGGACTGGTAAGGCAGAAATAAGACAAAAGAAGAGAAGTAAAGGGGTGGGGTAGCTCTGTTTAAACGCTCCCGCCGCGTGAAGGCGACCCCATGGGAGCATCATATTTAATTTATATTGGACATACTGACAATGAAATGAAGCAAAAACACATCTGAGAAAATGTTAGTTGTATCCAAAACAGGACACAAGTACAACGACCAAATCATTTTTGATTTACATTGGACATACTCACAATGAAATTAAGCGAAAACACTTCTGACAAGATAATCAGAGCCTCCAAATATGGATCACCAGATAATACATATGTCAACACAGTGAAGTATGCATCAGTAAACTGTGACTCTCAGTACTCTCACCATTGTGAACATAGCATCACACTCTGTACATACTCTCCACATAAATATTTCTTCTCTCCCGTATGTGAAAACATGGGCTGTATTTTTTTTCCTGTACGTGTCAACATGCGTTACTTTGAAGTGCATGTACCAGTCTGCGAGAATCAAGGATCACACAACCTGTGTCAATATGTGTTCCTAATTCATTCTCTGAACATTCACGCTCTTTCTCTTAAGCATGTGTTAATATGTGTCTCCTCAAACTGCTAGCCTGTGTAAACATACCACCACACTTTACATGCATACCTTTTCTCTCCTGTAAGTGTTCCTTCAAAGTCGAAGACCGTGAAAATCTAGCATCACAGTCTGAACATGCTTTTTTTGTCTCCCCTGTACGTATTAACATGTGATTCCTCATGTCTTTTTTTTCCTGTATGTATCAACATAAGTTGCATATATATACTGTTCAAAAAAAGAAACGCATAGCTTGTAATATACTGTTCAAAAAAAGAAACGCATAGTTGCTACTTGCCAAATTTGTTTTATTTTTCGAAAAAATTAACAGAAAATCCAATATTTAGATTATTTGTTTGAAATTTGGTATGGACACAGTTGAATGCACACACAGTTCATTTGCATCTTCAAATCAATCAGTCAATCAATGCGATTGGGTGCCGAGGCTGTCAAGTCAGTAGGGGGTGTGACTGCCTTGAGCAGCAACAACTGCCCGGCACCTGCTGGGCATGGACTGGATCAGATGCCGGATATCTTGCTGTGGGATGGTGTCCCACTCCTCCTGAAGTGCCTGCAATAGATCGCGGTGATTTGCCGGCGCTTCTTCTCGCCTGCGCACACGTCTGTCCAATTCATCCCAGAGGTGTTCTATCGGGTTCATGTCTGGCGACATGGATGGCCAGGGAAGCACCTGGACATGGTGGTCGGTGAGGAACTGGGTGGTGAGTCGTGCTGTGTGCGGGCGAGCGTTGTCCTGCTGGAATATGGCATCCTGGTCAGCCAGAAGAGGAAGGGCGTGTGGGCGCAGAATTTCCTCCACGTATCGCTGGGCAGTTATGCGCCCTTGGACGTGCACCAGGCTGCTCCTTCCAGCGGTATTGATCGCCCCCCACACCATGACGCCTCCACCACCATGAACGGGTGCCTCATCCACACAGTTGGGCGCGTAACGTTCGTTTACTCTCCGGTAGACCCTCCTCCGACCATCATGTCGCTGGAGCAGGAAGTAGGACTCGTCGCTGAACCACACGTGTCTCCAGTGATTCCGGACGGTCCAGCGAAGGTGCTGGTTGCCCCACTGCACTCGGTTCTGGCGATGGCGGCGGGTGAGGACAGCTCCTCTGTGAGGTCTGCGAGCTCTCAAACCAGCTTCGTGCAGGCGGTTCCGCACGGTCTGGTCCGATAATCGGTGTGGCCCGGGGAGAGCCTGGACAGAAGATGAGGCCGACAGGAAACAATTCCGGAGGTGGCGGAGCCGTATGAAGCGGTCGTGAGCAGCAGTTGTCGCCCTTGGTCTTCCCGCTCGTGGCAAGTCAGCAACGGAGCCAGTGGCTTGAAACCTGACCCACAGTCTACTGATGGTGCTCTGGGACATGTGGAAGTGCCTGGCGATTGCACTTTGACTTTGGCCTGCTTGTAAACGACCCAATGCAATTTGGCGGTCTTCTCTGCTCAATCGGGCCATCTTTCGTCGCTGAATTGTCGTCTGATTTCTTTGTGGCGAACAATCCGCTTTTATGGGTTTTGGAAGACATGGTGAGAGCTCAATATTCCCCGAGTTTCACGAGATTACACTGAAGCATGACGAGTGGTCATGCCAAATGAGCAATTTTGACATTGTAGCCACTGATAACGCATGCGTCACGTGCAGAGCTC